>NC_090925.1:830095670-830412794 GCF_040938575.1 Ambystoma mexicanum | reverse complement strand
CAACTGAGAAGTCCTGGTTGCACTATCACTTCTCAGTGTGGAATGCCACATTACTGGACCTGAACCTGAACCTGTGCAAAGGTTCACTGGACATGAACCTGTGCAAAAGGTCATACCTAGAGCCAGTATGTGTTGATTGCCCCTCAAGCTCTGTGTCTCTTTTATATTCCTCTTACATGTACCATTTGGGTATGCAACCCTCAATCACAGTCTCTGTAATGTAGCAGGGTTACTCACCTACAGGGTCAAAATGGGATGTACAAATGTGCCAGACTATCTACATTTTTAGGTCTTTCCATGGTTCTTCATGTTTTCAAAAATCTTCAGTATCAGCAGGTCACTCACAAATATTGGCTGCAGAGAGCGGCTGCCCGCTCCAGTAAATGACCCAGGAGCCAGGACACTACCAACATTTCCTTGAGCAGTAACTCTTGCACAAAAAAGTCAAGCTTGAGTGATAAGAGCATTGGGACTCAAACCACAATCGACTTATTTTAATGCTGTTCCTTCTTCTTCGACGGCTAAAGTTCTGATTAGTCTCGGGAGGATAGCTCAGGGGCAGCATGCTCGCCTTGGAAGTAAGACAACACAGAGCGACACAGGTTCGATCCCCGGGTCTGCGCTTAGAAACCTCCGGGTATTACGCATGTTATAAATGACCTATCATATATCATTGAATCCTCGCTTCAGCAACCCACCACCAATGTTACTGGACACTATTCTTCTCCAAAATTGAGCAAGGTCATGGTGGGCCAACTGGTGATCAGAACTAACTGCTTCTGACAGTCAAAAGAATCTAGAATGACACTATTATTTAATTAAACACTGCAGTTACTATTTAATTTATGTGCAGTGAATGTAGTGGTACATATACATATTAGGTCATAGGATATTCAACTTCAAACGTATACATGGTATAATACATAGGTGTATAAAATCAAATAAACAATATTTGAAGTTTGAATTTAAACCATTGCATTCTCTAGGTCTCCTATGTTAGTGGGCATGAGACATCACTGTTTGCAAGTGTTTGGGGTACAAAAAGACATATAATGTGAAAACAATCAAGGTTGCAAGCCAACAAAATAAAACAAGTCAACACAACAGTGTTTCGGCCACATTTGCTAAACTTATATAGCAGTGGTTAGGTAGGCCTTAATCAGGATGGGAGAATTCTTGTGTGAGAGACATCCTATGAACTCTGTCAAGAAAAATAGACAGAACAAAGAGTCAGAAGAGAATGTACGTTCGGAGGTCTAAGAGTTAGACAGCATGAATGCTAGAAGCGAAACAGAGTTCTCATGGGAGAACTTTGGAGATTGCGGTGCTTACCGTAATCAAAATGCACAATGGAGTACATCATCAAAGTGTCGGCGTACACTGATGGTAATTGGTAAGTGGTGGTTAATACCAGATGAGTCCTGCAGAGAATGACCATAAACAAATGAGTGGGGCATTCTCTGGGTAGATAAAGTTATCTATACATATGGTATGAGTCTTACCATTCAAAATGTCTGTGAGAACACAGAGTGCATAGTGCTGCGTGAGGGTCCAAGCTTTCAAGATCACTGCAAAACATCCAACCCAAAGTATTTGACGTCGGCCCTTACCCGTTTCAGAGAAACTCTGTATCTTTGATAAAAAGCCAAAACACCCTTTCCGACCCCGTGCTGCCATGTTGCCATGGCGACTATGGCGTCCTCTCCACAAACAAACTATCACACTGCAAAGAAGAGGAGGGGCCAATCAAGTTCGCGGCTACCCGTTATAACGCTTCCGGGTAGTTGCACTTGCTGCTTCTGATTTTCGTCGAAATCGCTGAAAGCTCCTGAACCCACGTCTTGTTTCCTTTGATTGCGCTTATCCTTTCCTGGCTTAGTTTTTGGACCGCAGTCTGTGTTTCTTGAACTCTTGCTTCCTTGTCTGTTTACGTTTTGTTACTTCTTGAACTGCTTCCATGTTGCCAGACTCCGGAACGCTATTTCACCTGCCTTGCCTGCTGATTCTGTTCTACCCTATTGTCCGCACGCTGCCAAACCCCGGAACGTTATTGGACCTGCTCTACCTCTACTGTTTGCACCGGCTTCCCAGCAAAGTCCTTTTACATTTCGGACTCAACACGCCGGATTAAGGAACAACAACTGTTTACACTGTGGCACTATTCATCACCTACCTGAGCAAATCTGCATGCCCGAAAAGAAGAGCGCAACGAACTAGAGGCTGATTCCCGGCGCTCAGGTCGTTAGGCGTCCTCGTTTCGACGGGATAGTCTGTGGACTTGAGACTGCCAAACTCCGTCTAGGCTTCCTCGTTTCGTCGTGAGTTGAGGATAGGTTGGGTTTGCAGAGTTTGCTCAGTAGGATCTTTTCCTTGTCTACCATTGGTAAGTTTTCACTGTCTATTACCTGATTCCTGATTATCCTTTTGTCCTTCTCTGAAATTGTTTGTGTTCCGCTCTATACGCTTAGTTTTCTGATAACTGGTTTAACCCCTACAGCCTATTCTCGGTGTATATCCGCCATCATTACGGTGTTCCTTGATCAGCTGCTTTTCTACGCTCCACGGCTTCTGCCTCCATCTCCAGCTGCAACAGTAGAACCATCTTTCGACTAAGTGCTTCCTTTGTAATTTTACTTAGAAATACAAAGGGACACATTGGTAGGAAGAACTCAACGGCTACACTTCGAGTTCTCCCACCAGGCCTCCTGATCATGAGTCGGGCCAACTTGACACAAGCGTTCACAACGGATACGGATGTCCACTAGAAAAAAGGAACAAAGTCCTCATAAGAACTCTGTTTCGCCTCTAGCATTCATGCTGTCTAACTCTTAGACCTCCAAACTTACTTTCTCTTCTGACTCTTTGTTCTGTCTATTTGTCTTGACAGAGTTCATAGGATCTCTCCCACACAAGAATTCTCCCGTCCTGATGAAGGCCTACCAAACCACTGCTATATAAATTTAGCAAATGTGGACGAAACACTGTTGTGTTGACTTGTTTTGTTGGCTTGCAACCTTGATGTTTTTCACATTATGTCTTTTTGTACCCCAACCACTTGCAAACAGTGATGTCTCATGTCCTCTAATTATAGGAGACCTAGAGAATGCAATTGTTGAAATTCAAACTTCAAATATTGTTTACTTGATTTTATACACCTATGTACTATACCATGTATACGTTTGAAGTTGAATATCTTGTGACCTAATATGTATATGTACCACTACATTCACTGCACATCAATTAAATAGCAACTGCAATGTTTAATCAAATAATAGTGTCATTCTAGATTCTTTTGACTGTCAGAAGCAGTAAGTCCTAATCACCAGTTGGACCACCATGACCTTGCTCAATGTTGTTATTATATTGTATACTTACCTGGGTAGAGCAAGGCATTAACCAGGTGCCCTTTATATACCTGAAGATAGTGCAGCCCGCGGCTGTGGGCTTTTATGCGTCCCCTGCTCAACAAGGAACGACATTAAGCAAATAAAAAGAAACCTTGACTCCATACCTATCATCAAAATGGACAAAGTTAACATAGTCTCATACACTGACGACTATTTCAAGAAACTCTTAGGAACCACATCTACCCTGAGCAATCAGGACAGTATCCTAACACAAGGCTTGGACAAAGATGAACTGGAAAACATCAATCAAAAAAAGAAAAAAACGTGTAAGGACCGAAATGCACAGCAAGTTCATGCTGGAATACCTTAAGGCTGGCATCATCCCGGAAGGATTACAGGTCAAGAACATTCCCCGTGTTTTCATCGACAACCCCAAATTTACAAAAAACATCTGTGGGGTCGGGAACAAATGTAGTAGAGATTGGCCCATTCTTGTCATAGACACGGCTGATGAAGAATGCAAAAAGCAAGGAATCGAACTTCTAGAATTGAAAAAGAAATTTCAAGATGACGCCACCATATAGGATGTGAAAACCAAGCTAGAGAAACTTGAAGTAGAAATAGACAAATTCAAAGCGATCACGATTGAAAGGAAAGCCCAGAACTTCAAAAAAGATCTACAAAATTATGCAGAAGAGAAAACCTATCCTTATCTCTGTGATAATTCTACACTGAGATACAACAAGGAAACTTCAATCGTAGGAACAGAGGGGTCACCTTCTCAGGCACCTCCTTGAGTAGCAGTGGCAGCACAACCGGCGGGGCAAGATACCCGCAACAACAACAACCTTTTTTTCAACGAGGACAGCAATGGGGCTGCCCAAGAAGAAGACCAACATCCCAAGGACAACAGCTGCGGACCCGCCAGCGGTACAACAACCAAGGCCAACAAAGAGGATTCCAATCTTCAACCTTTCCGACCATATAACTACTCTAGCTGAACAGAACCTCCTGGAAAAAGGTTTATCCTTTGTACCAGTGGCTAAAGCTCAAGCCTTTGATACTGAACTCGAATTGAAATGCTTTTTTCACAATATCCGTTTAAAATACTTTTTTGAGGTTTTCATACCTGAACAGTCGTCGTCAGAACTTGAACCTAAACGACAGGAGAAAATTAATGACAACGCAACAGGACTGAAAATGAAATCCCCCTTTATGCCTCCTCCACATACCATTCCGTGTAAGTTTGAGACCTTCGAAAAAGTCGTAACGGTGGCCATCCAAAAAGGGATGGCACAGAACAATTTTCATCCTAACAATTTACTACCGGAAGAGAGGACAGCTCTAGCATCATTGGAAAACAACCACAACATTACCATCAAACCAGCGGACAAAGGGGGTGGTATTGTGATTCTTAACACTAAAGATTACGACAAAGAATGTCTGCGCCTACTCAGCGACACAGATGCCTACTTACCTTTACACCGACACCCTACTAAAGACCTACAGGATGAAATACGAAGTCTAATCCTCCATGCTCTAGAACATTCATGGATATGTGACGATGAATACACTTTTTTGAATAAAGCACATTCACGGATTCCTGCGTTTTATATTTTGCATAAAATTCACAAAAGCACTACTAACCCACCCGGGAGACCCATTGTTTCCGTGTGTGATTCAATCTTTGAACCACTGTCGGTTTATACTGATTTTTTTCTAAAACCCTTTGTAAATCAAATGGCTTCCTACATCAAAGACAGCACTGATACCATCCTGATGCTCGACAGCATCACCATGCAACAAGAATACATTCTGGTCACCATGGATGTTGAGGACCTCTACATGTCAATACCTCAACAAGAAGGCCTCAAAGCACTCAGAACTTTTCTAAACCACCGAGATGATACTGTATCCACTCCAACCAATTTCATACTCGAGTGTGTCAGATTGGCAATGACAGAAAACCTTTTTCTATTCCGTGATCACCTATACAAACAAGTGAAAGGTGTAATCATGGGTGCAACCTTCACACCAGACATAGCCAATCTTTGTATGGCAAGGTACGAAACAGAACACATTACAGTGACAACTAACCCCTACAAAGATCACATCGTAATATGGAAAAGATACATTGATGACGTTTTCCTGATCTGGCAAGGGAATCAGCAAGATCTGGCTTCATTTCAACAATGGTTGAATCAATGCAATGCACACATTAAATTCACCATGCAATGGGATTTTCATTGCATAGATTTCCTCGATTTGTACATCTTTTGATCAGGTGATCGTTTAAAAACTGAGTTGTACCGTAAACTGACGGACCGAAACACACTCCTTCATTTCGGAAGTTACCACCCTGATGGCATGAAATACAATCTACCTTATGGACAATTCCTAACGATTAGGAGGAATTGCACTGATCGTGACACCTATGAAAAACATGCCACTGACCTACAGACCCGTCTACTAGACAGAGGATATCCGAAGAAAGCAATCAAACATGCCAAGAAACGAGCAGCAAATACTGACCGGACCATATGTCTTACCAAGACCACAAAAAAAGCCGTGGACATACTGGTATGCGTTATGACATACAGTCCTCTAAGCAATTTGGTGAAGAAAACGATAAAAAAACAATGGCACCTGATTAAGAACACAGGATCCCTCAACAAATTACCTCTTTTTGCATTAAAAAATAATCAGAACATCAAGGAATCACTTGTACATACTTTCACTGAACTAGTGCAACAACAAACAACGCTATGGAATTTGCCTCCAGTGCAAGGTCACTTTCGTGGGCAATGTACAGTATGCCAGTTCACAGAAACCAAAAAAGTGTTTAAGCATGGAAAGGTTAATTGGGCATTAAAAGACCACACCAACTGCAACACAAAACAGGTTGTCTACATTATTGAGTGCCCTTGTGGACTCTTGTATGTTGGCAAAACTATGCGAGCCGTTAAAACGAGAATCTGCGAACATCGCTCATCCATAAAAAACAAGATACCAGATAAACCACTGGTTGACCATTTAACCCAGAAAAACCATACCAACATGGATATGAAATGGTTTATTGTGCAAAAAGTAACAACCACAAGAAGAGGCAGAGACATTAACAAAATCCTCACCCAACTCGAACAAAAATGGGTACATCAACTCAATACAGTGAGAGAAGGGCTTATTATTACCTTAGAGTGGAAACATTTCATGTGATGTCAGAATATGATTGCCTATGTAGTTGAACTATTTGACCACCTATTCACATGGACCTCTACCAAATGGTAGCATTTATTGGAATTACGAGTGTTTAATTTAACTTTCATGCCCCCTCCTGGTATAACCTCGAATCAGTAGCTTTAGCTTCTGACACTAATTCGATCTTAATAAGTGTGGCTCTACACTGTTATACTGGCCTCATCAACTGTCACCCACACTATTAGTTCAGCAGTGAACGCTATAAGTATCTTGTACTGTATCCCGCATTTCCATGTTTTTATGTGTAACTATGAGAATAGATATTTGAGATTCCATATATGATGCTGTAACTAACAATGTTTGACCAAAAAATCCATCTTGCTTTTCTGGCAGAATAGTATTTTCCATCTATGCATCACTATTCTTTCAATTGGCATTTCTGCCACTCCTCTTAGCCACACCGTTGCCATGCGATTACGTAGCCCTAATCTCCTTTACCGATGTAACCATCATGGCACCCATTGGAGCATTTTGCCCATCACAGGACACATCTGCCTGCTGCACATTATGACCGACGGCATCCCATCACCATGACGACTGTCACTTGCACCTCGGGAATATCCCGTTTCATAACAAGTAATTACTTCACTTATTTGTTCCAACATGCTTTTATTACATTTTGTAACCATTTTTTAACCTTTTTCTGCAATGGATTAGCTTCCTTTCTGACCTTCTTTAGCCCTTTGCACAGGCAATATCCTTAGCCGCCTAATTCAACAACATGGCCGCCCTCATAAACACTCCAGTTGCTAGGCAACCCCTAGTTTTTCCAGTCATTGAACAGCTCCATTGTCTACATACTGCGATGCGGTACGGCAGGTAAGCCCAGGCGACCATCTCCCTTGAGGTCACGCTTACCAACCTGATTGTTAGCTATCGGACATGCTCCGTTTATTTCCAAAACGCGGCACCAAGATACAGCTTTGGACATTCACGACATTAATCCTGTTAAGATACACCGTTGATCACTCACTATGATTAGATCCCCATAGAACGCCGTAGATATCACTGCCCAGATTATCTTTTTGTGACACAAACAAAGTATGCCATTTTGTGGTAGCGGTACACGGCAAAATAATTTCCTCATTCTCTTTATAGCATGCATGTTGCACAGCACGTCACCCAAATTCCTCTAGTGACATTAAGGCTGTTCTCAATATTGCTATTTATTATGCACAGCACTCCACCATCTACACAAATTGTAGTACGCTATTTTTCTAGCGGTACACAACAGTACCATTCTCACCCTTCTGTGTTTAGAGTGCATGCCGCACAGCACTTTACTTAAGTTCCTCGAGTGACATAAAGGCTGTTTTTACTTATGCACAGCACCTACAGCAGCAGCCTTCTTATGAGGACTTTGTTCCTTTTTTCTAGTGGACATCTGTATCCGT
This sequence comes from Ambystoma mexicanum, assembly GCF_040938575.1. Lineage (NCBI taxonomy): Eukaryota > Metazoa > Chordata > Amphibia > Caudata > Ambystomatidae > Ambystoma > Ambystoma mexicanum. Next base: position 830,404,795 of record NC_090925.1, on the reverse strand, counting down.
TGTGAACACTTGGACCCACACGCAGCACCATGCGCTCTGTGTTCTCACAGACATTTTGAATGGTAAGACTCGTGCCATATATATAGATAGCATTATCTACTCAGAGAATGCACCACTCATTTGTTTATGGTCATTCTCTGCAGGACTCATCTGGTATTAACCACCACTTACCCATTACCGTCAGTGTACGCCGACACTTTGATGATGTACGCCATTGTGCATTTTGATTACGGTAAGCAACGCAATCTCCAAAGTTCTACCATGAGAACTCTGTTTCGCCTCTAGCATTCACTAGCATTCATGCTAACTCTTAGACCTCTGAACTTACATTCTCTTCTGACTCTTTGTTCTGTCTATTTATTTTGACAGAGTTCATAGGATCTCTCCCACACAAGAATTCTCCCGTCCTGATGAAGGCCTACCTAACCACTGCTATAAAAGTTTAGCAAATGTGGCCGAAACACTGTTGTGTTGACTTGTTTTGTTGGCTTGCAACCTTGATTGTTTTCAAATGATATGCCTTTTTGTACCCCAAACACTTGCAAACAGTGATGTCTCATGTTCTCTAATATAGGAGACCTAGAGAATGCAATTGTTGAAATTCAAACTTCAAATATTGTTTATTTGATTTTATACACCTATGTACTATACCATGTACACATTTGAAGTTGAATAGCCTATGACCTAATATGTATATGTACCACTACATTCACTGCACATAAATTAAATAGCAACTGCAGTGTTTAATCAAATAATAGTGTCATTCTAGATTCTTTTGACTGTCAGAAGCAGTAAGTTCTAATCACCAGTTGGACCACCATGACCTTGCCAAATTTTGTTGTTATTATATAGTATACTTACCTGGGTAGAGCAAGGCATTAACCAGGTGCTTTTTATATACCCAATGTCCTTCTCCTACAATTGACAACAATAACTCTCTACTAAACATGTGCGTTGGTCTACAGCAAGTATCATTTGGGTTTAGGAAAAACTACTACTCCCACTGACCGTTGTGATAACATAATTGAGACTAATCTCTCTGCCACTCTAGATTTGATAACCTTGGTTTCTTCCTCTGAATCTTTGGACTCTTTGGGTTCTGAGAGTGACTGCAAGGATGACTCTGACTTTCATTCTCAAATGGCTCCCATGGCTGAGGAATCCTCACCCATTCCTACTTTAAATGCAATTGCATCAAGTGTTGACGCTTTATGCGCCCAGTGTACTACTATCACGAAAGAACAGCAAGACTACAAATGTATCTTGGCCAAGGAAGTCCACATGATTTTAGCAAATTATGCTCCGCCTGAAGCAGCCTGTTCCTTAAATCCTGATTACATTCCATCTAACCATCCTGCTCTTTCGGATCATAATCTGCCTCTTACCTCAATCATTTCAGTACACACTAACACAACTACCATGGCAAAGGTGCAAAGTGAACTGCAGCAGCATACTGTGAGCGCAACAGCCGTCCTATATTCGCAGCCTGGTTCTCCCTCAGACTGTGATTATGATGAAATTCTTATATCCCCTTGCCCCCTGACGAAGTAATAGCTTATGAGAGCCCACTATTAGTAACTAGGGCACCTATTCGCAATCCTAGAAATAACACAAATAAAAAGAAAAAAGTTAATAAAAAGCATAACGCCACAGTCAAGTTTGGAGCAACTGTTCTTGAATGCGCTTGCACCAGCAAAGCTCATACCTTTTTTCGCAAAACATTGCTGATTTGTACATTGACAGATGGTAAGACTAGACAAATCCAACTTCAAGTCCCCAGGGACCACTGGCTACACTCACCTACTATCGGTCCTACTGCTCTGCAGCTCCAGTTAACCACCTATGTCTTTTCCGATCCCGGCTCATACACGACAGAACCTCAAGTCCAGTCACAGGACATTGGACCTTCAATCATTGGGAACTCACAAAACATTAGCAATTCCTCCCAGCCGAACAAAGCTTTTGCTGCTACTCGTATACATATCTCCTCAGTCACGACTTGTATTCCATCTGAATACAGCCCTCCAGTCCCCGTCTCTGCAAAAAAATGCTCATGACTGACGATGACAGGAGACTGCTGGGGAAATGGGTAAAGCTGGAGGAACTTTATCATACCAACTCTAGTCCTTTCCTGAATCGTAGTCACATTCTGGATCTTTTCAGCAAAATCAATCACTTGAGAATAATTAATACAGAAGACATTGTGCACATAGAGCTGGCTGGGATAGATAGTTCCTCAAATTGGGTTATAATTAAATGTACCGCTCCGTTGATGGTGGCTTTGCTTAAATCTTGCGCTGTTGTTGTAGAATCCATGGGGTTTCAATTAACCATATGCCAGAAAACTATTAAACAACTATTGCACATGGGCATGTCTCAACCTATTGTGGCTTTCAATCACACAACTGATTTACCAGAAAATTATACGTCTGAGCGTGCCACTTTGCCAGCTCTTCAGTCCCACAAAGACAATAAATGTCAGACTATCAGGGAGCATGAACAGTGGATTCCTGAAACGGTTGTAGGTAATGACAACTGATATCCAGTCTGTAAACAAACTCTGAACTGGATATCGTGGAATACGCAAGGTTTCAGATCTATTCTCACCCAGCCACTGGGTCTTTCCCTGATATTGGCTTCTCATTTATTAATATTGCAGGAAACGTGGGTTACCAAGAACTTTAATATCAATGGTTACTATATTCTACACAATTCAGCAACACCTTCAGTTCAGGGACTACGGAGTGCTGGTTTTGCAATTAGAACGAAGGCAAACTACCGACTAGAAACATTTCTGGGAAATATTAGCTTCCCTCATGTATTATTCGCTATGTTTGTTGATCCACACAACAAAACTGTCAGAACACTGATCATTAACATTCATGTGACAATCTAATTGTGGGTTCCAGTGGAAGAATCCTGCTGCAACGGGGATCCGTGAATCAGTTTGGTGTGACATAAATCAGTTCCAGTTTGCCTGTCACATTGTGTGTGGGCTTGGAGTGCTCCCTATGCTCTCTTAAATAAGATAAATCAATCCAATGCCTCCACACAAGCGTCAGTTCAAAATGTTTTATTAATTAATTTTGTCCGTTATTAGTGAATTTTGTCTGTTTAAACGCTGCTGCGGGGAGAACCTAACTCCATTTATTGTTGGTACAGGGATTTTGCCCAGTTACTAAATACTGCACAGGATTACATTTTGCAAACTCCAAGATAACCAAGTTTGCTCATTAATTAGAGTAACTGTCCGGTTTTGAAGAAGGCCAAGGGCCGAAACACATGTCACCAACAAACAAAATTCATTAATAAAACATTTTGAACTGGCGCTTCTGTCGAGGCATTGAATTCATTATGGCCCACCAAATGGATCATTCACAAAAAGAATTCAAAACTTAAAAGGAGAAATACTTACACTCTGGTATGAGACATACCCTATAGGTTCAATATTAATTGCAGGTGATTTAAACGTAAGAGATCTCCACCTAAATTAATGTATTTTGGGCAAACCTGATCTGGGTTGGAAAAAGTTCTTGCCTATGTATGGACTAGATTGTTTATCCTGTACACATCCGACAATATTGATCCCAATTACACCTGGACTAATGGGCGCTCAAGGACTTCTATTGACTATGGTATTACAGACCTTATCATGGCTGGGAGATGTGGCCTGGTAAAAATCCAACCAATCAACATGAGCGATCACGCATAATTAACTTGGACTGTAAATGCTGCACCACCTAGTCTTGCATGAATGTTGCAACTAGGATCAAGTCACAGGGAAATTGTATAACATGGACCGGAAAAATGTAACGAGCGTCAACAACATCTTACTAGTAGCTCAACCATCATTAGAATCATGGCTGGCATTACATAACTGGGATATTGAGAATATGATAATGACCATACCACAACGTTCTCATCTAAACAAATCCACCTCGTTTAGTAAATCTTGTAATGACCATCTGGCTCCATTTGACATGTTGATACATAAAAAAAAAGCTAAACTATCGGAAGGCTAGGGCACCCGTTAGAGGGCAATCTTCATTATCATTTGAAGAAAAAGAAGTCTGTCTTAATACTCTTGCCAGTGGATACAAAATCTGGTTGCACCAGCACAAGCACTCATCATGCAACGACAACTGACAACTGATGTTTGGTTTACTACAGTCTAATGACAAGGTTTCAGGCTTGTTATAAAGACTTTCAGATTGCGTCCATCTCATTGGAACTTAACCCTTTGGGGATCTCACATTATTGACTTATATTGAGACCCAGATAGCGATGATGTTAGAGATGTAATCGCCCCCAACCTCTACAGCATCTTCACCAAGCTTCTCTTCAATATTTTAGGCTCAGTCGGGATAGCCTATACCAACTATGCCGATGACACACAAATCCTGATCCCACTCTAAGGTAATTACACAGAGGATTCCAATACTCTCAACAACATTTACTCTACTATCCAGGCATGGATGGCAGCAAACCACCTCTGCCTAAACAGCAACAAAACTGAAATACTAATTGTCGCCACTCCCTATGCCTGTAAGTCTCTCAACTCTCAATACACTTCTTTCCAGATCGACCAGTGTGTGACTCCAGTCTCTACTACAGTAAAGACACTCAGTTTTTACCTTGACGCCTCTCTAACCCTGTCCAGACAAGTGAGCCCAATTGCATCTTCGGCAGCTTATGCAACCAAAGTCCTTAATGCAGCCAGACCCTTGCTCAAAAAAACAATTGTCTCACCATTGCCCGGGCTGTCATTGGTTCAAAGAAAGACTATTGTAACGTCCTCTTTACAAGCACCTCTGCTGGAAATATTAAAAAATTGAACATTATACAAAATAATGCCTTGAGAGCAGCCCTGAATATCCCAAAACGAGAACACATCTCCAGTCCCAGAAGGGAAGCTCACTGGCTGCCTGTCCAGGAACATATCCACTTCAAAACATTGTCCATTGTCCACAAGTGCCTTGCCAATAGAGCACCTCCTTATCTCACACAAAGAATCACCAAGGCCCACTCCCCGAGACCCACCAGGACCCCTTATTCGAACAGACTCCTCGTGACGAAAGTGAGAAGATGTAAAGCTGGAGGCTCTAGCTTCCCCTACCGCACCGCCAAACTCTGGAATGACCTCCCCACATCCCTGAGGGCTGAGAAATCCTACTTGGTCTTTCGCAAAGGCCTCAAAACCCAGCTCTTCTAACTCCCCTCCCTGACCTCCTAGTCAGCTACTCCGTGACACCTTACCTTAGTATGCTCAGCATGACCAGTATGTATATAACACTGCCACTTTGTAACCAATGTGACCTTACCTATGCTCCCTGTCTTTCCACCAATACCTTACTGTCTGACTAATTGTGCCTCCCCTACCTGTACCTGACTTGTACGTGCAACAGCCCCTCCATGCCTCTGGGTTGTATGTGCGCTTTACAAATGAAATACATAAATAAATAAATAATGCGTGAAGCAAACAATTCAGATCAAGGGAACTACCATCGACCAGGTTACATCTTTTGATTATTTGGGCATGAGGCTCAAACTCAGGAAATTAGTTCTACCAGGCTGAGAAAGCTAATTTTGCAGTAGGCAGCTACAGCTCATACATAAGACGGGTTTTGGATGGGAGCCCTTAGGCCTGTAATGGATATCTATAAGCTTTAAGTGTGCAAAGCTGCCATTTATGGAACTTAGATATGGGGCCAGGCAAGGGCTAAAACATGAGAAAATACTGAGAATTATTATTTTTTTCTTTAAATGTCTTAATCTCCCTGGGGGTACACCATCAATCACACTGCACGGACAGACAGGGCTGTGGGTATATTGGACAGCTGGTGGCCTCCAGACCTCTATTCTACTGGATTTGAATCTGGAGTTCCCTTCCTCTGGGCAAGTATAGAGAGGCCCTGCAGGATATACAGGGGCTGGAGAGGGAAAGGGCTGATGAGCTTCCTCTTTCATGAGCTCAATGCCAAAAGCATAGTGTCTATCTGTGCCTTGCTGCATCAGTGTCTTGATCTGTGAGCAGGTTCAGACTTCGCAGGTGCCGATTTGACAGCTGTAGTGACAGCCAAGTATCTGCAGCACAAGGGATGAATTTAAGATATGCACCCCTGTGCCAAAAACTATGATGATCTTAAGTAGCCCAGGAATGTGACATCCAAGGAGCACATCCATTCAAGTGAGTTTGATGTCAGAAGGGAAAAGTCAACTGATTGTACAAACATTGTTTGGAACACCAAGGCAGGCTAGCTTTAGTCCAGTCACCTGCAGGCGTTTACCTTTACGAGAAGTTGTTTCCTGCCACTTCTTTGATTCAATCTTGAACATAAACCTGAGGAAGAATTCATTTGACCTCAGATGGGAGAGTTGATCTCTCCAAAGTCTTTTGCCAGTGAGGTGAAGCTTGAGCGTCCAATGCATGGGCTAGCGATGTCCTCTAACCATACCAAAGAACCATTGGGGAAGACATGCTGCTGGGAAAAGACCTGCCTCTCTTCCAGCCAAAACAGTACCCATAACCTCACCACATTGTAGGACTCCTGAAGTTGTTGACCAGTATCCCTAGTGCTAGGGATTACAAAAACAAGGTCCAAACCATATCATTGAGACCATAGACTCATAGCAACCAGAGGAACAAGATAGCTAGGAAACCTGTGTTCATAACGTAGAACCAATTGGAGCTGTGATTTGAGACCATTCAATGCCCTCAAACCCACACAAACCATCAGTACTTTACCTCATCGAACCACGGTCTCAAATGTTCAAATCTGTTCATGCCACACAGCGTTAGCTAAGTGTGTCTTTGCCTCTGCATGAACTACATAATCATAATTGCATCTGCTGCCTTTGTACCACCAATGAAACCAAAAGCATCTTTGCTCCAATTGATATCACCATGAACCCGACCCTGGTGGCTCATTGAGCCCTGACCATCTTATGCTGAATAGAGTCGCTCGGACAGCACTGTGTATCCAGTCTCCAGCATATTTGCCGTCAAACCAACCATCAACTGACCCTGATGGCCCTTACATCCAGTTCCTGAAGCGCTTGGTCAAACTGATCCAGCAGAAATGCAGATCCAGTCCCCAGCATTTTTGTAGTAGAACCAACTGTCGAACCTACCCTGGTGCACTTACGATTTGCCCTTCTCAAGCATAGTGTTCAAAATGCAGAGAGCCCCTGTTCAAACCCAGCTGAACACTGCACCTTGCCTAGAACAACGTGACTGCTGCTCCCAGACTTCTGTGACGCATCCTGGAACCAGTTCACCATCACACTGCACGAGTTGTGCATGTCACGGCCCGGCTAGAATATGAATCTCCTTGTTGCACCCACTGTCTTAAATCCTCCTCCTTCAGCTGCGAGCATCTTCACTGCAGATCTTCATAAGCAGATGGTGATACCTACTCGCGGACTCGAACAGAACTGCCAACTCAGTCGAACACAGTTGGAACTGCTGGAACCACACAAAAAACCTGGTTTGTTGCTATCGAACTGAGAAGAAACCTTAGGCTTTCCCTCTACCGGCAGTAAATTCCAATATGAGTGTGGGCGCAATAAGGACACCAGAAGGGGTTCCATCCAAGTAGAAAACAAGAACTAAGAGAATTTACTTGTCAATTTGTTAACACTATGTTGAACATATTCACAAAAGAAGTTAATGCGTACAAAGCAAGGGAAATAGAAAAAATAGCTTTGTACTGTTAACTGGTCATCAGTAAAACTGAGTAAATTCATGAAAGCATTTGTTCAAAATGTCATTTTTGAATATTTTAATTGGTGAAGATATATATGGGCAATATTATGGATGATCCAAATCCCATATTAACAAAAGCATAAGTGCCCACCCTCCCGATTCTGCTATTGTTCACGTTCTCCCGCCTAAAACAATTCTAGCCCCAGTGCATTCCTATGGGAAAATGTATGTCTCCCGATTTCTCAGACAAAGTCTCCCTCCCAGGTGCTTCGTGATGTTGGCATGTATGCAAAGGTGGCGTTTGAGAGTGCCTAATTGCAGATTAGGTTGATTCAAGTGATCTAACATGGTTGGAAGTGTGTTTAAACTGCAGTGCTGAGAAGTGGGATGAGGACAGACAAGATTTGAGGAGCTCGAAGGAGTGATTGGTGAGGGTCTGTAGGCAGGCAGCGTGGGGTTTCAGGCTTAACAGAAATAAGGTGATAAGTGAGTTTACAATGAGAATAAACAGACTATGTTACAATGATACATCACAAGGGCAGTTTATTAAGTGACAACAGCAATTAAATAACTTGCAGAGGTGAACGAAGGGTAACATGAGAGGTATGAGGATAGGGAGAGAAGGTCAGATGGGCTCAAAGGATAATCATGGGTACACTGAAGATAAAGAGTTGGGTAACTGAAGCACAGATAAGAATGGCATTTCGGTGCTAAAACCATTAGCATAGATAGTGGGTAGAAGGCGGGTGACTGTCATGCACCGATATGAAGAATATACACCTAGCCCTGCATGACTACCACTGCAGTTTGGCCTGATGCAACTGCTACTGTAGTACAAGAAAGTGAGACTGACACCAAATGTACGCATGTTACTGTACATGCTACTAATTTAATACAAAAAAGAACCCCTTGGTAGCTTGGATTGCAGCCAGTCCAGACCTGCTTCTTTAACACAGGGATATGCATCTGACGGGTGGAGGCATCCCACCTCCCACAACACTGATAATAAACTGCTACTGCATAGAGGAATACCGACCAACCATCCTTATTATTACCCTTGTAGAGCACCACATTATCTTCATTAATCGCACAGTGCCAGACTTACCTAACCGTCTATTTTAGTTTAATACAATAATTAACTGTATTCATTGCTAGTGGGTTTGGAGGATCTACCTGAAGCCACCTAATCTGCCGAGGCTATGCGGAGCCACAAAAGGTGCTGACACAATGACGACGAGATACCTTTCAGCCTGCAAGTTTGTTTCGCCAAATGAATTCTGGATGGTAAAGCAGCAATGCCGTCGAGGATCTTCACTCACAGCCTCAGCCATTCTAGAGTGTACATGCTACAGTCCTTGCCGCTAATGAAGGAAGCTTCTGGCAGAGGTTTCATGAGAGATATCTGACGAAGTTCTACTGCGATAAGTGGCATATTGGTAGAGCCTTGTGTTAGATGCACGTGGCATGGCCTTAGGACTCAGATGGTGGAGGTTCTGGCTGCAACTGGCAATGCCTTGCAGAGTGTGTGCCTCTTTATTCTCAGTTCTTGGCATGCACACTGTCGGTCACCTCACGTGAGGGTGGACACTGAAGTTACAACATCCCTCCATCATAAACAGTAAGCAAAAAATACAAACATCAATGAGACAGTATTACTAGCACCCCCACAAGCCATCAATATAAAATGATATTGAAGCACCCCATTGTTCTGATAGCATCAATCTCTATCTTCTGACACATTGGGCCTCATTAGGACCCTGGCGGTCCTGTAATGAATGGTGCCGGTATGGACCAGGCGTCCTTAGCGGGTCCGGCTAGCCGTCCAGGGTGCTAACAACGGGCCCGTCAATAACGAGCCCCTTGTGGGGGCTGAAATGGGAATGGGGATGTACTCGGTCTGGGTCCCACGAAAGGGATTGACCGGGCCCTCCAAGGTCAGAATGGCCTGATAAGTCCCCTTTTACGGGACCCGGACTTGGAACTTTTAGCAGCATGGCTACCTCCATACTCGTAATGAGGCCCATAGTCTTTAATTTTCACAGGCATTCACCTAGCTAGCCTTGAAGGGTATCTCTGCTCCAAACCCAGGCCTTCTTTATTTTGGATAGGCAGCACCACGGGAAATGTGGCTGCCTCCTTACCTCCGTGCCATATTTGGTCCAGGGAAGGTAGTTCTCAGCCGTTGATCTGGCGTCTTTGGCCTCTACATCTACCAGCAGGTTGCCATTGTTGCATGGTGAGATTTGCTCGAACTAACTGCAATTCCATGTCAACCCTTCACAGTGTCTGCCTGCCATGACAATAGAACCTTTTTGTCTGATACAGCCCATGTGGCATACACAATTGATTAATGGGCTTCCTGTTCCGTAAAAGAGCAGCATGCTGCCATTGTGATTGGGATGATAACATTTTCCTCCAGAATGGTTGTCTGTGTTTGTTGATCACCAGTTTCTGGAGTGGGCAGAGTGTTTGGTGTGTTTGAAACTCTGCAAAGTTCTTTCTTTGCAACATCGGCTTTCAAGCGCAGGACTCCTGATCACTTTTGCAGCAGCGAATTTCCATTGCGGAGGAGTCTTTCCTCATTGCTGCCACCATCTGGAGCCTTTCCACGTTGCCTGTCTTTGGAGGAGGGGCCACCAGCCAGCCTGCCCAGCACACCACTCTTAAGACTCAAACCGTGTGGAGTGAGCAGAGTGTTTGGAACTCTGCAACGTTCTTTCTTTGAACAGCGGCTATCAAGAGGACTCCTCCTGATCGCTTTTGCAGCAGTAAATTTCCATTGCGGGGGAGTCTTTCCTCATTGCTGCTACCATCTGGAGTCTTTCCACGGTGCCTGTCTTTGGAGGAGGGGCCACCAGCCAGCCTGCCCAGCACACCACTCTTAAGACTCAGTCCATGCGGAGCGAGCAGAATGTTTGGTGTTTGGGGCTCGTGGCGGGTCGGGACACTGTCCAGATCACACCATTTGCACCGAGCTACCAATTTGTTGTAAGGATCTACTTTACCCCTTCACTATAATCTGACGAATTGTATTACTGATAACTCAAGTCACCTTACTGAACAAAGGATTCCCTGTACATGACTATGGCAGGGGTGAGCCTCACAACAAAACCTATGTGGACTAGAAGCAATGTCATAGCTCTTTCCAAATTCATTTTTGATGTCACTCTTGTGAAGCAATCAGAACTTAAACCCTCTACTCCACGGACTAGCGAACTAGTCAAGTCTGAAACAGGCACAAACATTTTCAAAGTGATAAGGAGCCAAACCTCACAATTCTTTCAGTAAACAGCGACTGCAAGACCGACAACTTGGGGGTCTCAGCCGATATGAAATCTGTGGGGGCAAAAACATCAAACGCCACTTTCAACTGCACTCTAAAATCTTGCCCTTGAAAAACAGTGCATTTAGGCAAGTAAAAAGGGGTTCTGCACTCAAAACTGCAAACTCAAATCCTGGATTTCAATCTATCTGGTAAAGGAATTACCCCTCCCAACACTACCACGGAAAAGGACCTAATTCAGCCGGGCTTTAACAGACAATTAATGGCTAAATTATTGACCTCTATTCCCTGCATTGGCTCAAAATTACTCAATACTGTCACCTCTTCACTAAGCCATGGCCTGGGTCTTGAGCAGGAGGGTGAACCCCTTCCTGCTGTTCTCATCACAAACACTCCAGAGCAGACAGGGAGTATGGATGAAGGACTTTCCTCTACAGACATCAGGGCACTTGACCAAGTGCACGCTGGGGTCAGTAACACTGGCCTAGAATCAGCCTTTCCCATGTCAGTTACTGACTGCACTGATGTGCAGCACTCACATTTTGTGACTGTCACTGTGGAGGTGCACCCAGCCACCTTACTGGACAGATTGGATTTGTCCATTCACTCAGGAGCCTTTCTTGAAACTAACGCTGACACTAGTGACTTAACTGAAGGGGACGGTCTCTCAAAATCTCAGAAATGGGCAAACATTTCACAGCAGAGTAACCATAGTGTCCAGAGTGATGAATCGGCAACTATGTTTGGAGTTTTGGAGAACTCTTTGTCACTAGTGTTTTCACTGATTTGTGGCATTCTAATATATCTCAAACAGCAGGACCTGATATTGTGCAAACACTCTAAACGCTTTGACTTATTGCAGTCTACATTAAATGGCCACTCTAGCTGCCTACAGAATATTGCGGCAAACACTTCTACAACTGCCTCGCCAACCTCCTCTGTTGACAAGCCTGCTTTTCTCTCGTCCACAATCACCACAGAGAAAATGGTACGGCCACTTCGGAAGAAGCGAAAAGTCATTTGTCAAGCTAAGAAGTACGCGGAGAAGGTTTGCCCTATCAAGAAACCTGCGACCAATGCCAATCCGGACAAGAGTGTGATCACTTTAGATCCTTCTGTCATTGCAAGGAAGTAGATCTATGCAAAGGGACTTGCATTCAATATTTTTTGGGACCTCAGCCCTCAGCTACATTCAAGCCCACCGCTGAACTGCCCAAACTGGGACTCAAGTGGATAAGAGAAAAGCAATCCTTTGTCCTAATTCAAAAGATCTTGACATGCCACTTGGAAAGCAAAAAGCCACAAGGAATAAGAAGGCCTGCCAAGGACAACCAGCAAAAACCATGAATAACTGCGTTGTACAGACATCACTGCTTATTGACACTGTGACGGATGCTGGTTCAGCCAAAACCGGCCTCCATTGCTCAGCCTCGTAGAAAACATTGCACTGCAGGGACGCAGGATGATGGCTTTTTTCCAACTACACAGAAGGATGCACCATTTCAGCACACAAGACAGCAGGAGTTGGTCCTCGTCTACAATCTGAGCCAGCTGTTCCATCTTCCGTCCGCCACCACTGAGCCTTCCCTGGGGACTAAAGTAAGCAGCAAAGAATGAGCCTTATCCTGTATCCTGTCCTCCTCCATTCACCCCGCCCCGTCAGGGCTGGGCGATCAGGGAAGCACTTCAGAGAAAGTTAATACATCTCCAAATACTGAAAGGGTGCTACAAGTCAAAAGCTTATTCGGCAGAGACCGCAATGACTATCTGAATTGTTCACATATCCAGGAACTGCTCCATTCCATCATTCACCTTTGTACTATCATCAGTAATGATATAAGAGCAGTCTTTCAATGCGAGGAGCTGACAGAGTATGTAGCCACTTATTCACAGTTCTTTTTCAAAACAGGATATGACTGTAGCGTTGTTTCTCGCGGAAGACTCCCCTGCCTCCTTAACATGAGCAGAATTTTAGGGGGGCAGAAAAACAAATTTAAAGTCTCCTTTGAAGGAGACAGAGAGCTGCCCACGCCTCCCTCTGTATCATTGGCCACAGTTGGCGTGCCTACCCCTGCCCAGAGTGGGAGCTAGGGGGATGGTGGCACACAGCAACAGACGAGGAAGTTCATTGGGAATGGCTAGCCAGGATAATCAAACAGAGGAACCAAAAGAGTTCCTAGCTCGGGCCTCTTATTTCTCAACTGGAACAACAGGGGGCATCAACATTTGTATGCCCAGGACGGTCTTCTAGATCACATTGATTGTTTCTGTTAATTTGCATTGCAAGAAACTTGTCTGGTCGAGCCATTGGTGCTGGATGGTGGACCATTATTCAGACCATGGTAATCAAAGGACCAAAGGGCAGACAAAAGGGTGGCCTGCTCATGGGAGCAAAATTAAATGTGCTTCCTCATAGAAATCCAAAATGACATCCCTAACATCTTGGTGGGCAAGATAACATATTATGATGGAACTGGCCCACATAATTTGACGTTGATAAATGTCTATGATCCACCTTACATCGCACAGCATAGGGCCATTCTTCAGAACTTGGAGAATTGGCTGAATCTTACTGATCCTCTGTCACCCATACTACTGTGCGGGGACCTGAACGCCAGAATCCCACAGAACTGTAGCACCGACACACTGGCCAATAATACTCCTACTACAGATCTGGTTCCTGAGTCACCGCTAGACTGTTAATGCCCCTGAGGAATGAACTTGGCAACACTGCTCCACTTAAGGGGCTTTGTTATGGTCAACGAAGCCCGCTTGTCGGACTGCCCTCCTCACTTTACTCGCTCCTCACAAAAGAGCTCGAGCATAATTGACTATGTTTTTGAAGTCAATATGTCTTGTCAACAGATCTTTGCCTAGGCCAATGCACGGAGAGCGATCATCTGCCAATTGTTGTGAGCCTCAGGATTGCAGAAGGAGCACCAGACGTGGATGCCACAGGAATGATAACAGTGAACAAAACACTTATCCATGTGTTGTGTACCTCCACCAAAATAGAAGCTGCAACCAGAGCTGTAATAAGGGCACTTGGAGACTTTATTCCTCATGGTTCTTCTCCCAGTGCCACCTCTGATCTGCAACAAGGATCAGAAGAAATTGAGAAATACGAAGGATGTGTAGCCATTATCAATGAGTGCATCTTCCATGTTAAGACTGGAAAAAAATCACAAATCGAGCCACCCTCTCACCGTCCACAAAAATGGCTTTGATAAAGTCATCAGGGACAAAAAGAGAGAGATGCATAGAGAACTGCGTATGCTTGCTCTCTCTGTCCCAGACTGAGTGAAATTTGCACTGGGTCACAGGTTGGTGAGGGCTAAGTATACCAAGTGGCTTCGCAGGCGCCAATACTTAAAGAGTGTGTACTGTGGAAGAATTTGGTACTTACCTCTCAAGCACATGACACACGCTCTTTTTGTTCAATAATTAACGGAAATGATTTTACGTGTTCAGACATTAATAGTGTTTCAGACAGTGCATAGGTTGACCACATATCACAAACTCTGGGAGGCACCAGCTGGAAACCTCTGTTTCTCATGCTTGATCGATGGGAATTTACCGAGACCAAGGAGGAAGTTGGCAAACTGATCAGCTCCAGTAAATCATCACGTTTCCGGTCCTGATGGGCTGTGTAACCTGCTATTAAAAGAGAACGTTCCCTTGTGGACTGAGGCTCTCCACCATTTGTTTACGTGCATAACAGTCACACAAACACTGCCAAGCTCCTGGCATGACAGCATTCCAGTCCCCATCCATAAAAAAGGCTCCCATACAGACCCTTGTAATTACCACCTCTTAGCTATGCTGAAGTTCCTGCCAAGATGTTTGCCCGTTTTCTTCTAGACGATCTGACCAACTGGGCTGATGCTACACAGATTATTCCCTGGAATCAAACTGGCTACAGGAGGGGCTGTAGCATCACCATAAATACCCTTGCACTTACCACTACCATCTTACAGTCTTGGCTAACTCGCAAGAGATCTCTCTATATTGCCTTTGTAGACTATAGCGCAGTCTTTGACACAGTGGACCGTGCCAGGCTGTGGCAAAAATTGATTAGCTGGGGGATTCCATCAGGGCTACTAAGGATGGTAATTATGCTGCATGACAAAACGAGGGTTAAAGTTTGATTAGAACCACCAAATGTATTCCACCAAAATTGGGGACTGTCATTCTGCAATGGATGGGTTATGCCGACGACATTGTCCTGCTTGACCTCACTCCAGGAGGTCTTCAAACCTCTCTTGACAATCTCGTCATCTATTCGTCGACCAACTCATTAAAAGTGAACATTTCCAAAACCAAGATCATGGTGTTTGACCATTCACGCAAAAGGGCAGTGCGCTTCAGCTGGAATTTGCTTGGAGCACCCATAGAAGTGGTCACAGAGTATAAATATCTTGGCATTACTCTCAACTCAAAGCTCACAAGCATCGCTCATTTGCATATCCTTGAGTTGCATACAGCTCGTACAACGGGTTGTATTTTGTCATTTCCCCAAAAGGGTGGAGGGTTCTCAGTGGGACTACTGGCTAAATTATACACTGCCAAAAGTTTTCCAATGCTGACTTACGTGTCAGAAACTTGGGCCGCAGGCTCCCTGGATATAATCGGATGACTTGAAACATCTATTTTGAAACGATTATTCAGATTGCCTCGCTATGCCTCACCAGAAACACTCCATTTGGAGCTTAACATCTTTCCCATTAGAGAGCGCAAAATGCTGCTCCATGACCCACTGGAGGATGGCTCACGCCCTGAGTGACACTCTGATGGGGATTTTGTTTGAAGTCCACAACACCAAGATTGAATACAAGCAATCGAGCACTCTTGGAGCAATCAAAAGAACTGCTGATACTTGGTCGGGTACATCCCAGAGTGACCCGTGACCCGTTCTCAACGACTCTCATCACCCATAAAAACAAGCTGAAGGCAACAATGCAGTCTGTTGTTCGGGAGCAGCTAATTGTCAGTCTTGCTGCCAAATCTAACTCTGAAGAATGCATCTCCTATGTCATCCACAGACCACTTATTCCTTCCTACCTTCGAAGTTTCTTAGGCAATCACCTTGAGTGGGACTATATGTGCCTGCAATTCAATGCAGTTAAAAACTCTCGAGGTGACCGTAGGATGGGCCAGGATCCATAGGCATCTCTGTTTTTGTCATCTCTTTGGGGAGTTGACACTTAAAATGGCTCGACATCTTCTCTGTGGGTGCTCAGCAACTGCTGATTTGCGCACATTATCTATTGGAGCCATTGGCCTTTATTCCTACATTTCGGAAGAACTCCTTTGGGGAATCTTTATGGCTGGTTGCAGCAATGGCTGCATAATTTACTTAACCCTCTTGTGGAGAAAGATTATTGAGATCTTTCAAATCTTAACCGAGTGAATATGTACTTTTAGACGCCATTGTGGGGCACTGGCCACTCAGTGCGTGATTCCAACAGTCTGTTTTTTTTGTGCCTGACGGCAAGATGCCTTCTTGCTTGTTTCTGTTTAGTAATGTATAAAAGTTATTAATTTAAATGTAAAGACTGAATAAAAAAAATAAAAAAGAATATTGGTGGCTGGACATGGACAGAGATGTGGAACGGTACATCATGGCGTGCTCCGAATGTAACAAGCCGCCTCATCACACACACACACCACGCATGACATCAGTCAAATGGACAGATGTCAAGTGAGAAACGATTGGCAATGATTTAATTGGTCCCATGGATCACATGCTTCCCAACCAACGTTACGCATTGGGCGCTGAAGGATTTCACCACCAAATGGATCAAAGCCCACTTACATTCATCACTACCACGACCAGAAGCACCCTGTTGGACGTTTTCTGCAGAGGAGGCTGCCTCAACACCATCACCTCTGCTAACAGACAGGGATGCCATTTGAGGGTTGCCATGGGTCGCAGTTGTGTCCCCTGAAGTGTCCCCTTCCTGCCCCAGTTGTCTCCCTTGCTACGCCTTAAAAAAAAATGAAATCTCCTGGGCTGTGGCCAGCACCATGTGGCTCTTTATTTTTGGAGTGGCTGGCTTTCTTGTTCAGGCCTCTTTAAAAAAAAAAAGTGGTGTTCCACAAGTGGAACACTTTGAACAGTGATCCTAAATAATAAAGAATGGGAAGAACAAATAATTTGTCTTTCTGGAATTCTATACAATAATTTCTAGACTCATTAAACTTTTATTTCAGACACACTTCAGGGGGCGAGTCACTGATTTAGTCTGTTCTTAAACACCTCAATTCATCCTTTCATCCTTCTGAGGTCGATAAATGAATACCAACACAGGGTGGGTGATTTTGTATGTATATTTTTTCTATATAAAGCGCTTAAGCGTAAGTGCTATATAATAACACATCATCATTTGGCCTTGACGTCTGCTTGCATTCACACTAATTTGGTAATATGCGCCTATTCACACTGATATTAACGATACATATGGTGATCCATTCTTGTATGAAATGTATATCACATTATAGTGATATCTTAACCATATTTTTTTCGTAGTGTACTTAGGAACAATGCTCTTTGATGCCACTTCCTGGTTTGTCAAGGGGTGAAAGGTCATGTTGCACCGCTTCCCATGATGTCACTCTGAGCTGGGGGTCAAATTGCATCACTTCCTGTGATGTCATCAGAGGTCAAAGTTTGTGTGATGTCACTTCTGCTACCCCTGGCATTTTGGTGAAATGACGTCCCTGCTAACAGAGTCCCTTTTTGATTTGAATGATTATTTTTTTAAATAGGAACAAAATTAAACTATCCTGTAGTTTTAACGTCAGAAATTACTTTGAAGTAATTACTTCAAAATATGTATGCAGGTGTGGGTTAAGGGGTAACAAGGGGGTGGGGAGGGGTTTGGGGTAGTAGTGAAGGGGATGGAGGAGGCGGGGGGGGACCCTAAGCAAAATCGAAGTAAAACTACAAAGTAATCACTTCAAAGTAAATGACCTTGAAGTCATTTTTTTCAGCGAAATAGCATGGAACCATGTGACCTGCATTGGTGTACTGTCCACATGGCAATATTCATTTGGCAAGGGCCAACAGACTTATACAAAAGACATTGTAGCAAAATTGAATAACCGGCGTTGATTGCCAGGAAGCAGCAGGTGTCAGTTGCCCCCAGGCTGACAATCGACTTCAAACTCGCAATGCCCACACAAAACTCAACCCTGCATGGAGCGATCAGAACAGCACCAAGCTGCACAGACACATGTCGGACAACCAGTGGGACATGTACGGCATGCCCAACTTAAGCAAACGGAAGCATTCAACAAAACCAACACTGTTGCAACCAGATGCGTATAAGCCGGTTATTAAGCGAAGACCGGGCTACCACAGAAGGACAAACGCAACTATAGCTATATCACCATGGTTATTGACACGCTCAACAATACCATCCTCACAGAAGGAGGAAAGGTATGAAATATGCTTAGTGTGCCCCTAGAACAGAAAACAGCCAGTGTTGATCGCCAAGACCACAGCAGAGCGGAAATCAGTGACACTAAATACAGAGTAAACACACAAACATTCAAGTACCAGATGTCAAAATACCCCAACAACAGTCCACATCTTCACAATCTCAGGGCGAGACCAAGCAGTGTCAAGATCTTTGAAAATCTACACATGTAACTAAATGTGCCACTTCAGAACAGCAAACCCGCCAACCAAAGGAGAGGCAAAGATCAGAAGCTGCCACCAGCAGAACGGATTCACCCTGTGAGGAAGAAGAACTAGATTCAGACACTATGAGAGGTATGAAAAGAGGTGATGTGTCCTCTTGGCTCCCCATCCTCCCATGCCGGTGTCACATGCTCTCCTGATGCAGATGCATGCAAAGGGACATGGAGAAAAGAGTTGCATGCAACAAGTGGAAGCGAGGACCTTACATATGGGCGCGGCCTTTAGCAGTGATGCTGGTGATCTAAGGAGCTAACAACTCTCTTATGAATAAAACATTACAATCAACCAACGATTGTGCCGTGGTTTATTACACCCTTTAGGCTCTAACTTCTCTCCCTCTATTTTTCAGTTGTTTGACTAGTATGCATAAATTACTCTTCACTAATGGGTCTGCACACTACCCTGTGTGTGGTGGCTCATTTCAACATGATGGTTGCCACCCCCTTGCTTACAGTGGAAAGCAGTCTGATGCACCCGTGGAGGGCATACATTATAATGGAGATAAAGATATGGTTAGTAGCCGCCAATTATCGTGGAACGGTGAACCAACAGGAACCTGAAACATTGGCTGGTGTGAGAAACCTGAGGGTATTCTCACTCCTGTTCCCCATGTGTCCTCTGCGCCGGTGGCCACGGAAAGGCCATCGCTTTTGGATCCTGACCCTGGGTCTGGACATGCGAGGTTGGATCACCTGGGTGGAGGGTCATTGGGGACTGGCAGTGGGATACCCTTGGGAGAGACATGGTATCCTATTTTTCCTACTAACAACCAACCCAACCCTTCCCTGCCTTCATGGGTTACTGTGAGTCAACTTTCCTGACTTCCTCATATATGACCACTGACTGTACTGGGATGAAGAAGAGGCAACCGGCAGTAATGAAGACTAGGTGCTTTTACCACTCTGCTACTGGGACGAGGAAGAGTCCTGCTGAGAGTTGTAGACATCAGGTATGTCCCCTTAATGATGGTCAGGCAGGGCTAATTGCACATTCACACCTGCAGCCTGTTAAAGGGCTGCAGGTGTATAAAAGGAACCCCAATCAAATGGTGTCAGGAGATATGGTGTTGAGGCAGCAGCAGACAGCCCAAGAGAAGCAGCAGGGAGCTGTATTTGTGAAGCAGGCTGACGGTTCATGGAAGTGCGGCCCGGGAGTTGGGGCTCTGTGGAACCAATCTAACACTGGAAAGGGAGCTGTGCAGAGATGATGTCCCTTTTCCTGGTGTTCGCAGTGATTGTTCTCCTGTGGACAAAAGCCAACACAGGACTGCTTGAGGGGCAGGAGGTGGAGTTCTTAGGCAGAGAACAGAAGGCCAAGTGATCTGCACTGCTGGAAAACCCATGGACGCAACCATTGAGTTTCTATGAAAGAGGAAATCTGGTATGCAAGTGTTTAAACTCACGCCGAGGATTGCTCATATCGGAGTGGTCGCATGTGTGATAAAACACGTTTTCGAAGCTCTTAAGAATACTTTGTAGTGGGTTGGTCACGTGCATAGAAAGCAAGTTTTCAAAAGTCTCAGAGTACTGGGCACGTAATAAAAGGCAATCTGCAAAGACCTGAAACAACGGGATGACTTGAATGAAAACGTTAATAAATATATCTCCATGAATATTGAATTCCGACCCAAATGAGAAACTTAACCTTAACAAATATATCTTCATGGTTATTAAATTCTGAACTGAATGAAAACTTAATAAATAAGGTGCACTGTTACCTATGAGGATTACAAGTGAATTGTCACACCCCTGGAGTATCACACAACTCCTTCCTAGCCACGGAAGCCAAATGCAGTTGACCCCTTCCACCTTGGTTGGCACAGGCTCCTGATTTTAGTACATTCAGGCATCATGCGGCAGCCAATGGGGGGAAAGGGGTTAGGGAGAGGTTGTGGATAGGGAGGGGGTGATTAGGGTCACCTGGAAAAGGTGTTGGGATTAACAACCTGAACAAACTTGTACATAACTTGCCTTGCACCCCTTAATCCTAGTCAGTCAGATCCATTCTTAATTAGAGTACTCACTCGACTACCTGGCGTTTCCTAAAGAGCAACACACATAAGTACACACAGCATGAAATGAAATGAAACCATGGTTCTGTGACAAACATACATATGAACAGAGATACTGGTGCTGTACATCTTAATTAGTATGCCCCCAGTATCGTGCATTGCTCCTTCTTTCTGAGGCACCTACACATGAACAGACAATCATTTGACTAGCAACATAATGCGTGTTACAACACAACATAGTGTTACTTCACGTATGCATAGTTAACTGTCCCCACACACTCTGAGCGTTCGGGGGACTTGTCGGTCCGCATGACATAAGTTTGTGTTACTTGCGACAGATAACGGTGTGCGGTTTAAACAACTCAGAAATGCTGCTGCTGTGTATAGTTCTGACAGCATTCTCACAATGATGTGGCCGCACTCTACCAAGGAATAAACACACTGGTATCACCATACATTCTGTTAGGCACTTAACTGATGCCTGGGGGGTGGCTTGCCAGCTCCTCCCCAGGCAGTGAAAACTCCTGTGTTGAACGGTCTCCTGCCGTGCTTCAGCTCCTTACCCGTGCGGAACTGAGTGCTGCTCGAAAAGGCAGCGTTTCACCGCCAGGACTGGGTTACAGTAATTTCACTGCATGGCCCGGGTCCTGTGTGAAAGGGATGCTCCACGTCCTCACCCATACACCTGCTTCCTACGGCCGGTACCTGCCACGCCAACAATTACCAACAGGCAGCACGGGCCGAGGAAGTCCTTAAATAGCAGTTGGCTGCACCTGCCTCATTCTGGACCAACTGCACCCCAAAGGATCATCGGGATTGTTGTCTCTTCCCTGTTTTAGCACAAAACACTCCTTTCGCATTACTTTTCTATGCCTTCAGTCCCCTTTTCCTTACATGAATGGACCTTTAAATTCAAATAAAACCACCATGTGCAAATATGCTGAACCTTTAAGTGAACAGAACTTTGAATTTAAGTGAAACCAATACAAACTGAACTTTAAATTGAAGGAACTTTAACAATGCGAATAAACCCACTATATGTTGAACTTCGGTGAACCCAAAAGAGGCATATTAAACAACAAAGTGGGAGAAATTGCTGATAATAGAATATGCTTGGAAAGCTGAATGAACTGCAACTATCAGTCAAGATATCTTTGTACAAATACCAATCATATAAAGAGGGCGCAAGTGTGGCGCAGAACTTTAAGAAGACTGAAAATACTATTATGACATTGAAAGTGAGTCTTGGGAAGGGAACCCTGAGGCTTGACCGACTTATCCACTTGAGGACAAAGTCTCAAGATACTTTTGTGTTTGGAACTGTGTTATTTGGACCTTTTGGGAAGGGAACCCCGAGTATTGGTGAAAACTATATCACCCTGAATTTATGCAATCCTGAGACTTTTGTTGGAACTATTTTATACTTGGGGAAGGGAGCTGAAAGGAAGCTGAGCTGGACGGAGCTCCGAACTTTGTGTTGAATACTGTTTTGTGGCTTGTTGACATCCCTACACATTGGGCCTCATTACGAGTATGGCGGTAAGGCAACAACGGTGCCGGCATCGCTACCGGCACCGTTGTTACCATACCGCCATACTAGGGGTTCTGCTCGCGGGTGCCCTTGCAGCCACCAGGTCTGACCTGGTGATTGATGGTACCGTTGCTACTATTGGGGCTCAATGGGAATGGGGATGTACCGGGCCGTCACTCGCGCAAGGGTATTTACCGGGTCCACCGAGGTCGGAATGACCCGGTAAATCCCCGTTTCTGTTCAACACAGGAGTTTTCACTGCCTGGGGAGGAGCTGGCAAGCCGCCCCCCAGGCATCAGTAAAGTGCCTAACAGAATGTATGGTGATACGAGTGTGTTTATTCCTTGGTAGAGTGCGGCCACATCATTGTGAGAATGCTGTCAGAACTATACACGGCAGCAGAATTTCTGATTTGTTTAAACCGCACACCGTTATCTGTTGCAAGTAACACAAACTTATGTCATGTGGACCGACAAGTTCCCCGAAAGCTCAGAGTGTGTGGGGACAGTTAACTATGCATACGTGAAGTAACACTATGTTGTGTTGTAACACGCATTATGTTGCTAGTCAAATGCTTATCTGTTCATGTGTAGGTGCCTCAGAAAGAAGGAGCAATGCACGATTCTGGGGGCATACTAATTAAGAAGTACAGCACCAGTATCTCCGTTCATATGTATGTTTGTCACAGAACCATGGTTTCATTTCATTTCAGGCTGTGTGTGCTTATGTGTGTTGCTCTTTAGGAAACGCCAGGTAGTCGAGTGAGTGCTCTAATTAAGAATGGATCTGACTGACTAGGATTAAGGCGTGCAAGGCAAGTTATGTACAAGTTTGTTCAGGTTGTTAATCCCAACACCTTTTCCAGGTGACTCTAATCACCCCCTCTCTATCGACAACCTCTTCCTAACCTAACGCTATTGCGGAATTGCTGATCACATGCGATTTTCTCCTTGTCACTTTTCTCGTTTCTCAGATCAGCAATTCCGCAATAGCGAAGCTTTGAGAGGTTTCTGGGCATTGTCTGCAATACATGACTACTTGGTCCCTCATCAAGTCAAGCCTCAGGTGAGGAGCCGTTCAAGGCTCGAAACATGTGTCAGGCTGTTCTTTGAATAAATTCCTTGGAATCAAAAAGGCTGTTCTCTGAATAAATTCCTTGGACTTAACGCCTTTATTGGCTACCTTACTTGGCGCAGTGAGACTGGGACTTGCTCGTGTTTTGGTTTCCTTCTTTGTAAGCAAGTGGCTGATGCAGAGGAACCAGTGTTGAAAAGCAACTCAGTGGTAACACTTCTGTTTTCTCCAATGGAAGTGATGACTGGACAGGCTCCAGCAAACACAGTTTGTAAGGCATGTGCACACTGTAAGCCCCAGAATGTAAGTTCTTCTTCTCTTCTTCTGAGTGTGGTCATGACCACGTGGATCCAGCAGCTCCTTTGAATTTCTTCTTGACAGTGAGCAGTGTCAGCTGCCCATTTGCGTGCTGTGCGCACCGTGTGTATGTATTTGAACATTGTTTGTGTGCATTTTTTATATTTTAAACATCTCGCACTGCAGATGAAGTATGCTACTGAAAGGCTGCTCCCCACTTTAACTTTGGGCTTCTCCCACATGAGGCATATGGAATGCAAGATCCCAGCCTGTGCATAGCCCAGTGGGGGTGTTGAATTTGCTTGCCCCGATCACCCTGCAATCATGGCCGCTGCTTCATTATCGGAGGTGAGCCTCGTCGCTGGCCAGCCTCCTGCTTCGGCCTCATATTTGTCTTGTGCCCAATCCGGGGGCCGGCAAGTGCAGAGCTGGTCCCCAGCCCAGGCCCACACCTTAGGCCCCTGTCTGGGCTGTCCGGAGCTGAGTTGGAGGGAGCACCTTCTCCCTGCCCCTTTGCCTCTTCACAATGTTTCTAAAAATGAATCACACAGACTTGGACCTCTGTACCCTTTGACCACGAACAAAACCCTGGCTTTGCATTTGCTCTGGTGAGCAACATGGATCGCACTGACCTGGTCGCACACCTCCCTTGGATACTCTGGGTGTTCTAGTTTGTTTCCTGCACTTTTACTCACCTGCCTAACTATAACCTCCAATCTCTGCAGCAATTGTAATAGTGATCGTGTTGTGCCAATTAATGTATGCTCTCTGCTGTTTTCCTAATGCCCTGCTTCAAAAGAAAAAACAAAATCTAAAACTCAAGTTTGATTCCCTGGTGTTCTTTCCCACTGTTCAGCTACCACCAATTTGTACTGCTTTTAGTGATTTCTGGCAAATTCGAATTTAGGTGTGCTTCTCCAACTGTGCATTGTAAGGAACTCATGCTGGCAATAGCAAAGACAGACACAGGTGATCACAGTTCAAGAGTGTTTATTAAACTCTATGCAGGTTCAAAAATCAGCTAATCTAAACCTAAACCTAAACCTAAGATAAGAGGAAGCGTCGACCATCAAATAAATATAGAAGGCAGTCCTAGTGGTGTTGTGTCAAATGAAAAGGGGCCTATACTACGAAATCTATTGCCAAACCTTACAACTAATAAAAAGGGTGTGGGATAGTTCTCAAGAAAAGAAAGAAGTGTTCACAAATAATATGTCAGGATGTGGCAGCCTGAGTCTTCCTTCCCAATGTTTTGTGCACAGGGTAAAGTAGGATCTTGGAGCACAGCACTCGCTCGAGCTTCCCCAGCATGAAATGACAGTTCTGTTCCAGTTTATCAGGAGCCTCGATGGCTAAGTCTCGTTTCTCTTGAAAGTCTCTTTCCTTCGAGGGCCTGACATGTTCAAATATCAACACAAAAGTTCCTTCAACAAAATGAAAGTTTGTTTCCTGGTTTTACTTAGGGTGAGGATTCTTCCCCCCCTTTGGTCCCCCTCTTCCGGGCGCTGACCCTTGTTTCTCGTGGTTTTGGGTGATAGCTTTTCACCTCCTGGATCTCCCTCTTCCGGGCTTGGATCCCAAAACAGTTCCTATCAATATCAAGGCCTTTGGTGGCTGTGGTGTCCTAGTCCTGATGGCCTGATAGGTTTACCAAGAGAAAAACAACAAACAAACACAAAGTTCTGTTCTATGTATTTCTTGCGTGATGGATTCACCCCAGTTGCCCCTCTTCTGGGCGCAGACCCCTCTTTGTTTTCAGCCTCCCTCCTCTGGGTTCACTATGTTTTTTCTCGGGTGATGGGTAGACTTGTGTATGAGTGTGATATAAATAAAATATCATATATCATATCACCCCGAAATCCCCCCTCTTCCGGGCACTGACCCTTCTCTTAATTTCAGCCTCCCTCTACCAGGTTCACTATGGCTTTTCCTTCACGAATCTCAATGTCTTTTTAAACAGTTCCAGTGGACATCCCTCGGCCGGTTTCACTTTTGTCAACACACTGTTTCTTGGGACTTTAGACTTTGCCCCCTCTTTGTCAGCATCTCTCTTCCAGGCACACTCTTGTCAACTTCACATTCACATTCTTTTTCAATGTTCACGGAATTCACTCCCGTGGCTTTTTCACAGTTCTTAGGTCAAAGGCTTTCGACTGTATGGGGATTTTGCTTGACCTCCTGTCTGACCACTTTGACCTATCTTGGCAGCTCTCCTACGGCCTTCTGGTATATGTAGTTTCATTCAGACAGGGACTGACCAGAGTTTCTTAAAGCAACGCCCACGTAGTGCCGGCCCTCTTTTGCAGCTGGTCTCCCCTTTACAATGTTACAGTGCTTCAAGATTTTCTCACTTTGCTACTTTGCGACTTTCAATCACCACAGCCCGGTTCTTATTGGCTCTCCCCTCGACTCACCGGCTGTGATGAACCGCTTGGCGTTCCTCCTAACTAGAATCAAGGCCAGTAACACAGAAGCAGGAGTCTCCCTCGCTCTGGCTTAACAGCGTTGATACGCTCCGTTTACCGTTGACATCTGCTGCAGCACACTTGGGCTATCATCCTCGGCCTTACGATTATTTCATCTTAGGGGTTCGCAGGGTTTTGTCAAAGAGGGCAAGATCGTGTCTCTCCTCATCAGCCTCTCAATGTTTGCCGCCTTTCTCCTCCACTTGAACAGACGGGTCTGGATAGCTGTCTCATTGTGTGATGTGCTTTGATCATATTGTGCTCTCTTGCTCCACCTTTTATCCCTGTGGGGAAGGGAAAGGGCTGTCAGGTGTGTGTGATTCTCATCAATTGCCTGACTTTGCCTGACCCTTGTATTGGGACATGTCAGGTAAACGGCTATGGTGTTAACCAGTTCTCTGGTGTGTCATGCAAAAGTGTTTGTGGCAGAAAAGGGGTACAATGGTTTTGAATGTCCTACGTGAGAGGATGGGAAAAAAGGTGTTCAAAGAAGTGGGATACCGCGTCTCACCCGTCGGTTTCCCCCTCCCACTTGTTGAGGACCGACCATCCAGGTGATCCTCCCTCACTAGTTCACCCCCAGGAACTGGATCCTATAGCGATGGGCGTGCCCTGGCCACCTGGATGACAGATCCCCGGGGTTTAGCCAGGGAGACACCTTCAGGTTTCTCACATCGACCACCATTCTGTACTGATTTTAGTGCTTTCTGGCAAATTAGAATTTAGGCGTGCTTCTCCAACTGTGCACCCACCACCATTTTGTACTGCTTTTAGTGCTTTCTGGCAAATTCAAATTTAGGAGTTCTATCAGTTTGTTAATGATCTGTATACCTGGGCATTTCCAGTGTGCTCACTGATCTCTGCCTGCTTGGCCACCTGGTGTGATTCCACTGCTGCATAGTGCTTGACCCTCTGCCCCCCTATCCTCCAGCTCCCCCCCTCACCCTGTTGTCTATGCCCCCATGGTGCTCTCCGTCTGCCCTATCTTTTCTAACTGTTTCTCCATCTCCTATCCTCTCTCTTGCACAAAGTCTGGTCAGAAGAAATTAAAAGAGGCACTCCTGAGTTCCAACCTTGGTATGCCCATCGCAGACACCTACATCAATGTTTCTTCTAGACAGACTGTCACTGACTTTCTCTTCGCTGTTCCTTCTTCTAACCTATGACCTGCATATGGTCTCTGTCCTCTCCCTTTTTTCCTCCTTACCCTGGTGGCACCAGATGGGAAGTGCTCTCGGCTCACTTCACATCTTGCAAATGCACCATTAATGTCTATCATAATGGCACTATCATGGCCCAGGGCTCTCAGCCTAACCTCTGCCTTCTTGACAGGCGTCTTCCTTCTCTTTTCAACTTCCCTCCCTCTCCTTCCTCCCCTCCTTCCCTCATCCCCCCTTCCTCTCCCTCCACCCTCCCCAGTGGTGGCAGCCCACCCCTGGGCACCCCCTCGCAAATCTTTTAAAGGGGGCAACCAGCTTCACTTAGCTACCCTCAATCCTTGCTCTGTTATGAAACGCTCCTCTGACATCTGTCACCTTCTTGAAGACCTTGACATCCTTGCTCTCACTGAGATGTGGTTCATGGTCAGCTCTGTCACTGTTTTTGACACTCTTCTCCCTGAAGGCTACAGGATCCTGTCCAATCCCAGGACCTCCCGGACTGGTGGTGGAGTGGCTCTGATCTTCCCTGAGTGGGTTCCTGCCTCCATTATCCCTACTCAAGCCTACTCATCCTTTGAAAGCCTAGACTGTCTCACCTACCTTCTCTCTTACTCTTGCTACAATTTACAGACCCCCTGGACCGCCCTCCCTCTTCCTTTCAGAATGGGCCGACCTGTCCTCCTCTCTTCTTGTCTCCTCCCCCAAACATATCTTCCTAGGGGACTTCAACATCCATCTCAACTCTCTCAGTGGGGCCACTGTTCCCTTCTACGACCTCTGTGACACTCTTTCCATCTCTATCCTTCCCTCTGGCCCAATCCACACTGCCGGACACACCCTGGATACTCTCATCTCAACAGAGAATCCTCTCTCTAACCCCACTCACTACCTCTCTCTCCTGGGCTGACCACTCTCTCCTCTCTTCCCACCTTGACCTCCCTTCTCCCCTGAAGCCTCCCCCTGCACTGCCAGTCTCCTTCTCTGTCATTCGACCGATGAAGCGAGTGTTAGTCACTCAATCACTGCTTTTGCCTTTTCTTTCATCCCTCCTCCTCCCCCTTCATTAGACTCTTCTTCTTACTCTGCTAACCTCCATCTCTCTATCTCTAACACCCTGGACTTCCTTGCCCCCGTCATGAGCATCAGCATGAAGCCTGCCTCCAAATGCAACTCTTGGTATGACTCTGACTTGGCTGCTTTGAAACGCAAGTGCAAAGCTGTAGAGCGGAAGTGCCAGGCATTAAGCTCATTCTCTTATAAACTGGACTGCCGTCTACTCCGAAGGCAATACCGCTATCCATCTCCAAGAAGGGGGCTTATGTCCAAGCCTGCATCTTTGGAGCCACCAATAACAGAGCTGAACTCTTTAAAATCTGCAAGGGACTTGTCAATCCTACCGCAGTCTCCTCCTCTCCTCCCCCCTCCCGAGCCCTCAGCTCCACACTGGCCACCCACTTTTCCTCCAAAACTCTGGACATCCTGTCCTCTCTGTCACCTGCGCCCCCCAACCCTCCCCCCTTCTCTCGCCTCACTTGGCCACCCCTTTGCCCCATACTCTCCTCTTTCTCTCCCATTGCACCTGCACCAGATGAGATCTCTAGAGTTGTCCGCTCTATGAAAGTCTCCTCTAAATAGGTGCTCTGCTGCTCCTCCAGAACCATCAAGGACAACATTGCCTTTCTCGCTCCAGACTTGGCTGACATCTGCAACCGCTCATTTGCCACTGGCTCCTTCCCTCAACCCCTCAAGTGCTCTCTTGTGCACCCCCCCGTAAAAAAGCTGCCTGCTGACTTTTCTTGCCTGGCTAACTATATCCCTATCTCCCCTTCCTTGGGTAAACTCATGGAGAAGCTGGTCAACCAATACACAGCACAAGTTAGAAGGTGAAGGAAATAAAACACTTGAATTGACTTTGTAAACAAGAAATAAATCAAATGGACTAAAAAGAAACATAGCAAAACCAAGCGAGGGCTGGACTACTGCATTTCCAGAGCAAAATAAGAAAGAACTAACAGACAAGTGAAGAGGGTGTCCCCTTGTCATGCACATACAAGGCAAAGAGAAATGTCGTCTAACAATGCAAGCAGGGTTGTAAACGAAATACAAAGCATGTCTGGAATGTCTACCTCCACGAATCCAGTCAGTTAGCTAGGCCATCCAAATCCATTTAATCTGGAACCGCAAGATTACCAAGGTCAACGTTGGCAAGAATGGTTTGATGAGTTTGAGGAGTTTTTAAGGGCGGTAGGAAATCAAGATGCCCCATATAAATAAGACATCTTTACAAATTTAGTCGGAAAGGAAATGAAAAGTGTCATCAAGACCATACTGCCAGAGGAAAAAACAACATACCAACTCTTAGTGAAAGCAATCAGTGTGCATTAATAATTTCACCCAACAGAGACTATGAACGCTACATGTTCAACCAATGTGTGCAGGCCCCGCATGAGACTCTAGCACAGTTTGTGTTACGGCTGCAAAGAAAAACCACATATTGCAATTTTGCGAATTTCAGTGACAACGAGGCGATAAGGCTGAGAATTATTGAGGGATGCATATCATCGCAATTCAGAAAGCATCTCTTGAAGAACACTCTTCCTCTGAAGGAGGTATTAGAACTGGCAAGAGTGTATGAGAGAGTTGACACTCAAGCAGCAAACATGGAGAATCCAAAGAGGTTAGACACTATTGCTGCAATAGGACTGAGCACAAAAGGGCAAGGGAGATACACCGGCACACCATCTGTCACAGCACAAGGTCAAGATGGGTGGAACAACATTCGCAAAAGCCCTTTAGAAAGACAATGCTATTGTTCTGGATTTGGATTTCCCCATAGTGGCCAATGCCCAGCTCTGGGTAAATTGTGCACGAGGTGTGGCCCGGAAAATCATTTTCAAATAATGTGCAGAGAAAGAGCACCAATGCCTACGTATAGGTCCAATGTGCCAATGTTGCCAAACTGAAGGCATGACGTACAAATAAAGTTCACCACAAGAGCATATCAAGAGAAGGATTACACAAGGACTAATGCAGATACTCGAGTGAGTCATCAGACCCGACACCCAGGTTTCATCAGAGCCATGCAAAATTTACAGGTGGATTTGTCTGAACAAGCTGGTCAAGAACAGGATCAAAACCTACAGTCATACCAAGTTCAAGATTAGGCGGAAATACAGTGTGAGGACCCTTATGAAAATCCTCCCATTGAGGAAGGGCACCACTTGAATATGGATCAGTACCAAGAATATTAGAGATACAGCAAGGAATATGTTATACTAATATATAACACACTTGAGGCACTACATACTGAAATTGAGGAATTTCTCGAACTGAATGAGGGCTCGGTGAGCACCTATGCCACCCTATGGGAGGCGTACAAAGTCTGAATTCGGGGAACCATACTGGGTAAGTCCATGGGTATGTTGAAATCTGTGAGAAGGGAACTGGGTATAGCTGAAGCCAAAATAGACACATTACAGATGGAGTATAGCGCCTCACTAGATAAGGAAACCCTGTCGAAAAATTCACGCTACACTTAAGGAATTCAATGAGTTGGCCAATAGGGAAGTCTTATACATGACTGCCCCAGCTAAAGCCCGCAGATATGGGGAAAGTAATAAAGCCAGGAAATTTCTGGCCAATATGCTTAGAACCGCTAGACATCACAACCCAATTGCTAGCATACAGAACCCGACCGCCATAACGGTCAATAAAGAACAGGACATTAATTCCACCTTCACAGATTTTTACTCCGCTCTATACTCCAATCATGATGCAAAAACCAAAGAAGACACATTCAGGTACCTAGATGACCTAGACCTCCCTACATTAACCCCTGAGACACGAAACATACCAGATCAACCTGTTACAATCGAAGAACTCACAGCGGCCATTAAGTCTTTATCCGGTGGCCGTGCCCCCGGTTCAGATGGCCTGACCGCGGAACTATACAAAGAATTTCAGAGTGAATTAGCGCCATTATTATTGAAAGTGTGGGAAGAGGCTATGAGCCGGGGAGTCCTCCCAGATTCGATGCACGAAGCAATCATCACAGTTCTTCTGAAACCCCGTAGACCAGCACAAGACATGGCCTCTTATAGGCCCCTCTCCCTGATAAATACCGATGCAACAATCTTCGCCAAGGTATTGGCTGCCAGACTCCTGCCATACATGGCAATCTTGGTCCACCCCGACCAGGCTGGCTTTATACCAACAAAATCTACAGCTCTGAACTTGAGGCCACTATTCAATGTAATGGCACAAATAGATCCAGAGGCGAAGGTGGCCGTAGTGGCCCCGGATGCCGAAAAGGCCTTTGATTCCGTCTCCTGGACATACCTTTTTCTAGTGCTTGAGAGGTTTGGTCTTGGTCCATACTTTATCAAATACGTGAGGTTGCTATACGACCAGCCATCTGCTAGGGTTTTAACCAATAACACTCTGTCCTCTACATTTCAACTACACAGGGGGACCAGGCAGTGCTGTCCCTTCTCACCCATCCTTTTCGCACTTACCATAGAACCAATGGCGGAATATATCCGTCTGAACCACTCACACAGAGGTCTCAGGATGACCGGTCCCCCTCAAATGATATCACTATACGCGGACAATACGTTGCTATATGTCTGAAACCCACAGGAAAATGTGCAACACATTATGTCAGACATACACGAGTTTTCGGAATACTCTGGATACAAAATCAATGTCCCAAAGTCCGAAATATTTCCACTGACCTCTGATATAGGTGACCTTTCCGATATAACGGGGTTCAAACCTGCCCCCACACAGGTACGATATTTGGGGATCATGGTGGCTAGAGATAGACAACTGTTATACTCACATACTCATGGTGAATTATTGCTTAACCTGACGACCAAGCTCCAGCTGTGGACTAATCTTCCTCTATGCCTGTATGGCCGAGTGGCACTACTCAAAATGGTGGTTCTCCCCAAACTCTTATACTACTTCAACAACATTCCAATCTGGCCTGGTAAACCCTTCTTCACGAAACTCAAATCACTTGCGTCCTCTTTTATCTGGAATGGAAAGACTGCCAGACTGGGATGGGCTAAGACGGTGGAACCATACTCGCAGGGCGGTATTGCTGCACATGATTTTGAATTATATTACATACCTGCACAGGCACAATTCGCGAAAAATTGGTTTAACCCTGAGTACACTGCCCCACATATTCTCCTTGAAAAATATGCAGTCCGTCCTAATGACATACGGTCTGTCATCCTTAACCCCACTTACGGAAACGCCTGTCCATTCGTCTCGGTATATACTACCACACGTGCCTGGTCCAAAATCTACAAAAGGATTGGCCTGGAGACCCCCTATGATCCAGAAATCCCCCTGTGGAACTTCTCTAGTATCTCCCCCACGTTTGACAAGGCCCTCCAACAGTCCTGGGATCCAAACAAACTCTTTACGATGCGGGACATGTTCCCAGATGGTACGTTTTGCGAACTCACAGATTTCATAGGTGCGGTTGGGGGAGGCCAGCTTAAACGCTTTCAATTCCATCGTATGAGAGCGGCCTTTGCTGCTAGATGGCCAACCTTCCCATTGGAACCCCAGACACACAAATGTATTAGAGCTGTAGTGTCCACGGATGGCCGTGGCAAGGGGGTCTCGATGCTATACACTTTGGTGCAGACTCACTCCCCTTCACGCAACACAATCAGAGAGACCTCGGAGCGGGACGTAGGTGCCCAGATCGATGACATTAGATGGACCCGGTATTGTCAACTCATCAAATCTGTCTCAATGAATTCGGGGCTCCGATTGATTCAATTTAAAATCTTGAATCAGCTACATTACTCCCCGGTTAAGCTAGTTAAATTTGTGGAGGGTTGCACAGGGACATGTCCAAAATGTGGCGCCCCCGATGCTGGGGCATATCATATGTACTGGTCGTGCCCTGTCATTGTGGAATTCTGGTGGGAGGTGGCAGGTCTCCTGGAGGAGATAACGGTCGATCCCGGCCACTCTATCCCCCTCGAAGTATTTATTTGGTGACATTGGGAAAGTGAAGGAAACCACAAGAAGTTTATTTTATATTTCATGCATAATTGCCAAACGATGTATCCTTAAATGCTGGAAATCGGCCGCTGGACCAACCCGAACCAACTTCCTGAAAGACTTATGCATGGCAAACGATGATGAGGAACTCTTTGTATTGTCAGTCCCGACACCTTGCCGCCCCAAAGATATATGGTCGCTATTACGCCTATACCTGTGTGACTTGATGCCTGACACAGATGTAACGCCCACCCCATCGCCTTAAACTGTGATGTATGCTTGCTTATCATATGTATATCAATACTGGAAATGTGCTCATGTTGTATTGCATTGTCTCTGTGAATTGTCTTGATGTGAAAATGCTCCCTCAATAAACAAAGGTTTTTTAAAAAAAAAGTAAAAAACACACTTGATGACAGAGTGGCCATAAAAGTCACAGTACGTTTATGTGGGCAAGGGATCCTTTTCTGGTTGATAGGTTGACACAGTGAATGTAATGAGGGAAAGAGCCTATGAAGGAATAGCCAAAATGCACACCCTACGGCCGTCAAGGGCCCACATTTTTCAATGGGGAGCGACTCAACTGTTAGCTTCCAAAGGACGGTTTCAGTGTGACTTGATTCACAAAGGGCACCACGTGTCAGTTAACATACATGTCATAAATAGTCTTGTGATGGGCAGGTGCCTCATTAGCTGTAAGAGGGCCACTGAGTTACGATGCATTGATGTCAGATATGATCAGTCTGAGATGATACAAGGGTGTCCTCCACAACACCATGATCTGCAAACTTTGTCAGAAAGAAATTTAAGCATGGAATAGCTGAAGGAAACTTTTCCAAAATGATTTCAACGTGTGGGGAAACTGAGAAATTGTATAGTACATCTGCAGATTGATCCTGCTGTTCGTCCTGTACCTCAACATCCTCGATGGATAGATTTTCATCTTCAGGCAAGGGTATCTCACGAATTACAACAGCTGCTTTATAATGACATTATTGAGAGGGTTGATGGTCCCACACCTTGGATGTCTCCTTTGGTGGTGGTACCCAAAGCTGACGGTCGTTTTCGCCTGTATGTAGACACGCACATACCAAATACTGCAATACAAAGTATTACACATAGAGGACATGATAATTTGATTAAATCAAGATTAAATCAAGACACCAGGTTTATCGAAATTAGATTTAAATCAAGGGTACCATCATTTAGTAATTGATCCTGAGTCGAGACCTATTACTACCTTCACCACACATGAAGGCCTATTTCGATACAAACGCTTGAGTTTTGGCATTTCCTCTGCTGCGGAAATCTTCCAAGAAACGATTAAGAGACTTATAGCACCGGTAAAGAATGCATTCAACTATAGTGACGACATCCTGGTATAGGGTATGTTCCCAAGGTCAACATGATGAGGCATTGAAACAGGTTTGTGGAATTTTGCAAGAGAATGGCTTGACTTTAAATGGTCCTAAGTGCAATATAAATAAACAAAGCCTACGCTTCTTTAGTCACATATTTTCAGAGAAGGGAATCAGAGCAGATCCTGATAAAATTAAAGCAATCCTGGATCTAAAGGCTCTAAAAGATGTGGCGGAGTTAAGATCTTTTCTAGGAATGACAGGCTATTGTGCTCGGTATCTGCCCAACTATGCGATGTTGACTGATCCGCTCAGGCAGTTGCTGAAGAAAGAAGTGGCATTTGGATGGAATGAGGATTGTAAAATTGCCTTTGAGACAATCAAAAAGGAACTGACGAGTGATCGGCAACTTGCCTATTTCAATCCTGAGTGGGAAACTGAAATTAGAGTGGATG
This sequence comes from Ambystoma mexicanum, assembly GCF_040938575.1. NCBI lineage: Eukaryota > Metazoa > Chordata > Amphibia > Caudata > Ambystomatidae > Ambystoma > Ambystoma mexicanum. The sequence goes on along the minus strand of NC_090925.1, from coordinate 830,369,724 downwards.
CCAGTCCAGTTGGCCTGGGTGCCATCTTAACTCAGACAGACCCAAAAAAGGAGCCAAGGAGACACATTGTAGCATATGCTAGTAGGGCTTTAAACACTGTTGAACAGGACTACTCACAAGCAGAGCGGGAGAGTCTCGCTGCAGTCTGGGCATGTGAGAAGTTCAATAATTTTGTCATTGGCAGGCCGTTTACTCTCATAACGGATCAACAAGCCCTTTCGTCACTCTTCGGGAATCCCAGAATTAAAATTCCTCCATGTATAGAGAGGTGGGGCATATGCCTACAAGAATAGGATTATAGCATCATTCACAAAACAGGGAAGGAGGCCAATCCGGCAGACTATTTATCTCGGCACCCTAGAGGAGATCCTGAGAATGAGATGCAGAAAGAGGAGGAGGCGTACATATCGTATCTGTCTCTTAATGCTCTGCCACCAGCAATAACGAAGGAAATATTCGAGGAGAAGAGCAAAGCTGATCCCACGATTCGAGAGGCTATTCGACTCACTAGATCTGGTAGGTGTAGATGTTTAGCTACAGAACAAGTCAGAGAGGAAGGGGTAGATAGACGGGATATGTAGAGGCTGGCAATAATATGTAATGAGCTGACTGCAACTGATCAAGGGGTGTTACTTAGCTGGAAGCAGGTTGGTAGACCCAAAAAGTTTACGAAAAGCCCCTGTGATCCTGGCACATGAGGGTCTTTGGGGGGTTGCAAATACAAAGAAAATATAGAGGAACCAAGTATGGTGTCCTTACATGGATGTAATTGTTGAAGATGCTTTGCAACATTGTTTTGCTTGTCAGGTAACGGCGTCCAGCAAAACGGCCTGTCCGTTACAAGTAGTACCTTTACCGGATGGTCCATGGCAGAGGGTAGCCATTGATTTCTATGGGCCGTTAGAAGAGGGAGGCCATCTATTGGTGATGGTGGACACATTTTCACGGTTCCCGTTGGTCAAGCATGTGGCGTCTACCACTTTTCATCATGTGGGAGTGGTCCTGGATGAACTGTTCAGTAAGTGGGGTGTTCACAATGTAGTCAAGACTGATAATGGACCGCCATTCCAAGGGCAGGAGTTTGCAAAAGTTTATGGACACAATAAAACTGACACAGCAGAAGGCTGTTGCAGACCACATATCAATGCCACAGGCAATATCACAGATGTTACGGAGCTAACGCAACACCCCTCACGAAATGACTTGGTATTTGACTACCATATAAATGATACGCTATAAGCCTAGAACACAGCTTCCTCAACTTGAGGACTATACCCCTGGAGAAGATGAGGAGATTAGAGAAAGAGAGAGTGTGAAGAGGAGAAGACTCAAAGAATGGACTGATATCAAAAGGAAGGCGAGGGAACACCAGCTGGCAGTTGGTGAGACGGTGGTGGTTCAGGTGGTGGTTCAGCAGAGACAACAAAAGAACTTGGATCCCAGGTATAGGGCGATGCCTGTAGTGGTTAAGAAGGTTAAAGGGCCTATGGTTACAGCTGTGGGTGAAGACTGTGAGATATGCCAGGGTTGATTGTTATCTCCCCTGCACCTTAAATTCATCAAAAGCATTATTATGCTATTCAATGTTTTCTGTAATTTAGGAATAACACAAAACAGGTGTGCAAGGTGAATAAATCTGTGGATTGAAGACTGTGAGATAACTAGGAATGCTTCATTCTTTCAAAGGATGTTGCAAGATGAGTCTGAGGAAGAAAAGCTTGATGTGGACTTAAATAAGAGGGAAGAGCAGTGGCTTGGTGGCATGCCTGGCATTGGAGTGTCTTCACCACTGGGCTCAATGAACTCTGATTTAAGGAACTCTGTAAACATTCCTGGAAGCTGTGGAGTGTTTTTGCAATGGACTCAATGAACTCTGAAGATAATGAAACACTGGACCGGGATCGACCTCGCAGAGTTATCCGCAAGCCGTCATGCCTAATTGAGAAAATGTAAATAGGGATCTTTAAGCATATGGGTAGGAAGTTGGATGATAAGTAAGTGGGGGTTGTTGTGGTGTAATAGTAGCATAGGAGAAATATATTGGAACATAGAATGGAGTTGCGGAATCTGGAATGCAGTGGCTTGGGGGAAAGTCATTTGGAATAGGAAAATAAAGAAGGCAAGACCTACTCTGCAGTCCGGCCTCGTTCTTAATGTAATATTCATGAAAGTAGAACTGTGGTCACAACATCAGTGACCACAATCGGTTCTGGTTTATACCTTGTGTCTGTTTTCTTTTGTTGTTTCTGTCGGACAAGTACGACCTCACCAACGGGTAGTTGTGGTTCTTCAGTCTTTCATTTGCGATCTGTCCATTCCTTGGCCTTCCTTCTTTTTTCAGCTTCCCGTTCTCGGATCTCGTCATCTTCCGCTGGGGTATAATGTTCCAGCTGCGGAAGCGGGTCTGTGGTTTCTTATCATCATTTCGGTGGGTGTGTGTCCGGTTGCTTCGTGTGGGGAGTTCCTGTAACTCCTCAGCATTTGGGAGATAGCTTGAGGCATGGGCATTAGGTCTGCTGCTGCCTTTTGACGTGTCCTTTTTATCGTGGCCATGAATCGCTTCACCATGCCATTGGCCTGTGGCCATAGGGGAGTGATCCTTTGGTGGTAGAATCCCAGGTGTGCTGTGAATATCTTGAACTCCTGGCCCTGAAATGGCGGGCCATTGTCTGTTTTGACAACATTGGGGACGCCCCATTCACTGAATAGTTCGTTACTACTGCCACTACATGGTGGAACGCTGTGGACGGGACGTGCTTGACTGGGGAAACCTCCAGTATTCATTTATGGTTACTAGTAGATGGGCTCCTTCTTCTAGTGGTCCATAAAAATCCATTGCCACCCTTTGCCAGGGTCTGTCTGGTAGTGGGACAGTTTGGAGTGGACATGGGGGCCTGTTTGGTGCGGTCACTTGGCATGGCCTGGAATGTTTTAGTGTGTCTTCCACTATTGTGTCCATGTATGGGAGCCACACTTGGTTCCGCAGGATCTTCTTTGTGTTGGCGATCCCCCTGTGGCCTTCATGCGCTACACGACCAGGGTTTTCCTAAGGCTCATGGGGGCTACCTGCCGTTGCCTCTCAGCAGTGTCCCTTGGTCTGTTGTTGCCAGTTCCCCTTGCATTCTTGCCATCCTCTGCAGGTCTCTCTTGTCCATCTCCCGGTTCTCAAAGTGTTCGGTGGTTAGGTGTCGCCACCTGTTGGAGTTTGTGAGCTGGATGGCTGCTTGGATGGTAGGGTCAGCCCAGCATGTCTCGGCAAACGGGTCCTTTGTGATGGCTGCGGGAAGGACATTGAGAGACAGGTACGCAATGTATGCTTCCGCCTCCAGTTGCATGCTCTTTTCCGGTGCGTTATCTAGGTGTTGTGACAGATAGTCCACAGGACTGGCCTCACCTGGTTTGTGGACAATGGTGTTGTTGTATTCTTGTAGGCGAATACCCCACCGCTCTGTACCTGGTGGCATCTTGATCCTTGGGTTTCCGAATACAGAAAGGAGTGCCTGGTGGTGTGTTATGCGAACAAAAGCCCTCCTGATGACGAAGTGATGAAGCTTCTCTCATGCCCAGACCGCAGCAAGGCTTTCGCGTTCAGCCTGGGAATAGGTCTGCTCGATGGTGGTGAGCTCTCTGATGGTGTATGCTACTATGTATCTGCAGACTTTCTGGTGGGGTCCATTTGGGCTAGGATGGCGCCCAGTCCGACCGGATTGGCATCAACTGTGATCTCAGTGTCCCACTCGGGGTTGAAGTACACCAGCTGGCGGTCGTTTGCCAATTTGCGCTTGATTGCGTCGAAGGCTGCTTGGCAGTGTCTGTCCCATATAAAGGGCGTTGTCTTTCTTAAGGAGCAGCTGTAGTGGGCTGGTAAGGTTGCATAATGTGGCAGGTAGCAAGCACAGTATCCTGCCATTCCAAGGAATTATCACAATTATGTCATATCCGTTGGGGCCTCTAAATTCACAATGGCGTTGATCTTGTCGAGGTCTACTCTTATCCCTTGATTGGAAAATATTTGTCCAAAGAAGGATAGTCTGCGCTTGTTGAAGAGCATTTTGGGCCATTTAGGGTGAGGCCGTTGTCGTGCAGGATGATGCAAACCCGACATAGCGCATCGTCATGTTGATATTGGGAGGTGCCAAATACCAAGATGACATCGCTGTAATTGAAAGCATTTGTGACTGGTGCTATGAATCGGCATGTTGTTTCTTGGAATATCTCGGCTGCCGAGGATATACCAAAGTTAAGCTGTTTGTAACGGAACAGACCATCATGGGTAGTGAAGATAGTGATAGGTCTGGAGGCCGGGCGATGACCATTTGATGTTAGCCCTGGTTCAAATCTAACTTTGAGACTCGGGTGACCTGGTTGAGTCTGATGATGTTGGGCCGAGGGTGTCTCTCCCTCTGGGTTGGGCTCCCTCTGGGTTGGGGTGTTGGGGATTCACATATCTACACACTGGCTTTGGCGCCCGTCAGAATTGGGTACTACCACCAGGGGGATGCCCAGGGGGTGGGCCCATCAACTCTTTCAATAATGTTGTAAAGGTGAAATCCTATCCTTCAAGGGTGTTGAGATACAGGGCGTACCGTAGGATCGATGTGGAGTTGGATAGCCTGCCAACGCCCTTGAATAGATTGGGTAACACGTCCTTTAGTTCACCGATGTCTAGTTCTCTCTGAGATAGGGTCTGTAGGGCTGTGTTTGTGGGGGAAAGCTCTGTATTGTCTCAGACTGGTCGCATTGAATGTTGATGAGCTGTAGAGTGGTGGCTGTCTTGTAACTAAGGAGGCATCTCCCGGTTACTGGGCTGTTTGACGTGGATCGTAACAGGGATGCACCATCCTCTGTGCAGAAGATCACATCATAATTGTCCTTTGGATTGTAATGGGCGGGTCGCTCCACACTGGAAGATGCAGGCTTGGGATGATTATAGGGGGTAGACGCTCACCATGGTCTCATATGTTTTGTCATTCATCACGTTCACTGTGGCTCCCGTGTCAATGAGGAACATGGTGTGAAGTCAAGCTGTGCACTGTCACTTTTGGGGCGGTGCTCTTCATCAGAGGTGTCGTAGATGAGTCGGACGTATTCCCAGTTATATCTGTCGTACTCATAGTACGGTTCCGTGTTTGGCGACTTTTCTACTATAGGGGGGGCACTCATACGGGTCCTCCATGGGGATCTCTCTTCTGAGTCTTTGATCTTCCTCGTGGTATAGTTGTGCGTGGAAGAGGTGCTCAGGTGTCTCAAAGGGCCTGCCAGGTGTATCAACCTGTAGGTTTTCCACGGCTCGTATGAACCCTGGCTGTGTTGGGTGGGATATCGTGTTTCTGTTGAGGTTGGTCCTCATGTCGTCCTTCTCTAGATATTGTCGGGGGTTGGATGACCTTGTTGGGTCGTAACTCCTGGTGAGTCCCGACTATGGTGGCAGTCTGTATGCTGGCAGTGGCAAAGCTTTTTCCCTGCACATTTATTTGGAAATGGTTCTCCTGGCCGCACCTCATGCACATTTGACCAAGAGCTGGGCATTGACCCTTGTGTGGGAATTCAAATCCGCGTTCCACTTATCTTGGCGGGCTGTGGTGCTCGGGTATCGGGGTGTGCTATGTGGGTTGAAGCTGATGGCGGCTATGGTGTCAGGTTTCTTTGGATTTTCAATGTCAGCTGCCTGTGCGTCAACTCTTTCGTATATCCTTGCTAAGTCTGCGACTTCCTTGAGCGGGAGTTTTTTTTTTACTAGTTGTTTTCCTGAATTGTGATGATATATACCCTTCTATCACCCCTAGTCTTATGGCTTCGTCATTGTTAAAGTTTGAAAAGTCACAGTATGTAATTTTCCTCTGGAGGCGTAGAATGAATTGACCAATTGTTTCATGGGGGCTTGGGCACATTGGTTGAACGTATATCGCTCATAGTCTCTGTTGGGAAGGACTACCAGTCGTCCGTTTATAGCGGCAGTCAGGAGTTGATAAGTGGATTTTTCTTGGGCAGGGATGGATTTGATGATACTTTTCACTTCCTTGCCTGCTAAGTTCGTGAAGATGTCCAGTTTATTGGGCACATCCTGATTCCCTACTGCTCTCATGAACTCCTCAAATTCCTCCATCCACTCTTGCCATCTTTGGCCTTGGTCTTCCTGTGGTTCCAGGGTGAATGGGTGTGGGCGGCGTAAGAAGGACGGGTTTGTGGGGACCACACTTGTTGCGTTTTGCGCTGGTCGGGCTGCTGCTCCTGTGACCCCTTGAGACATTATTGATTTGTGCTTGTGGTTTTGTTCCTTGTCTCAGTGACCGGGCTTTGTGTCGGGGTTGCTGTCCTGGGCGGCTCTGCACTCGTGTTGCTGCATGTATGGACGTTTGGTTTATAGGCTGTATATATCTGCCTGTGTGGTAGGCTGGTTGGGTTTATTGTGAAGGCTTGCGTGAGCCTCTTTGTCTGTGGGTCGCACAGCGTGTGTCTTGCTGTGTTGCGACTTTGGTCCCGGCAGGGATCATAGTGCGTGGCGTTGTTCCCTGTATGCCCTTTATCTCGGGCTGATGGCGTGTCCGCAGGTATGTGCTTTTATTGTTTTATACTCCTCATGTTCTAGTGGGTTGATGCAGAGGGGGGCCACGTGGCGTTTACATGTGCCAATTGCGGGTGTGTTGTAGCTGCGCTGCTTCTCTCCTTGCCCCGTGGCAGCGTCCTTTGTGTTGGCAGCGCTCGCAATGCCTGGGTCCTCCTCTTCGCTGTGAGCAGGTGTCCGCTCCGGATCCTGTTGTCCGTTTACCTTCTCGCTGTGTTCTCTTCCTCCGGCAGTCCTCTTGCATCTCTTGCTGGGCCTTCTCCTCGCCAGCTGGACTACTGGCGTCTCCGGCGGCCTCCTTGCATCCTCTGCTGGGCATCCTCCTCACCAGGTGGGATGTTGGCGTTGGTCCCCTCCTCAGGTCACACGTCTGTTGTCTACCCTCTGGCAGTCTTCTGGTCCTCCTTTCCACGTGGGTAACGCTGATGCCGACCACCTTCACTGGTCACTCTGGATTCTGGTCTGCGTCCCTTTCTCACCCGGAACGGCGAGCCTGGGCTTCCGCTCGTCGTTGCGAGTTGTTGTGGCCTTGTCTCACACACACAATGAACACGCACCACACAGATGTTCACGTCTTACTCCTTTATTTTCCTGCTACAGACTGCCGTCTTTTTTGTTGTCCCCTTCCCTTCCTTTTCCCTCACCGATCCCCTCGCTCGCCTGGGAGTCCTCTCCTTCTTAAAGGAGCTGCGCCCAATTGCCTGCAACAGGACAAGAAGGGTTGGTTGCGCATACCACTGTTTACATCGCGGTGTATGAATGATGTCACCGCATTCCGACGTGATTACGTTTATTCATCCACGCATTAATAAAGGCAGCCATTTTTTATTTCTATTGAAACCTGTGGTTTTTCGACCCAGAACTCTGTTTCTTTGGGAGGACTTTAAGTATTGGTTTTGGACAGTATGATAATTCTGTTTTTAGTTATGTGGTGTGAATTGGACATCAGAATAATTTCATGATGAGCCACTAAATTAGGTACTCATTGATTATTTGCAGATAGACTTGGTGAACAGACCCATTAATGAATCTAGAAATTGTTGATCCGATCCAATCGAGGATTACACATGGAGAATCCAGTGGAATGGCCATTAATGAATTTTGCTGGACATTTTTTGAACCAGGAGGTAAGGCTTTATGCCTATTTTGGAGTTGGGGAATAATCAAGAGGTGGCATTATGGTTATTTTATATACAATTCTATATAGCAGTCTTACCCCTTTTTGTTCTTCTGATTGCCAGGTTGGACAGATTCACTTGTGGGACAATTGGGCTATTCTCAGAACAAAAGAGCGAACGTTTGGACGTGTGGCTTAGGCTGTAAGCCATCCAGGTGAATGATGTCTAAACATGCTATGGTAGATACTTTTCTCTGTTACCTGCAATGGAAACATTAAAAACCATTGAGTGACTAAATTAATTATGTTTACTTTTTCTGTATATTGCTACGCTGAGTATCAGATGAAGAATCTTATCTGACAAAGGGAAATACCCGAAACGTGTTGTGGAATCTTTTGCACTGCATTAAATAACTATTTTTGAATGTACTGCATTCTAAACATCTTTTCGAATTTACTGTGTGCTAAATATCTCTCTTCACATCATTGAAATTGATTCAATTATTGACTGTTGCTCTGTACAGTAGGTGTGCGGGGGATGCGAGTGTCATTATCACTAGTGTAATATAGCACTGTCAAGTGAATGCACACTTTCCCAGGCTCAGTGGTAGCAGAAGTGATGTTGGTAAGCACTCTGGTTTGCCAGTCAGAACTTCGTATGGGCTCAAGCCCATTTTCCTGTTTACCTTGCACACTTATCAAGGCAATCAGCAATGCATCTGGCAACTTCAATTTCTGAGATTTTAATCTTCAGGATCACTTTTTGATTTTCCACCACCCCTGCTGATCGTGGGTTTTAATTCATTAATATTTAATGACATACCCTTGGTTGCTGTGCGAACCTGTGTTGCTCTGCATTGTCTTGCTTCCAAGACAAACGTATTGCCCCTGAGCTAGGGATAATCAAGCTTTTGCTGAATATTTAATACTTCACAGAGCTCCTAAATTACTTTCCCTGTGAAGTGTGTTTGATGGTTAATAGTTATGCTCAATGGCACTCCGAAACTCTAAAGGAATTCTCTTGTTAGTGCCTTCATTACCGCCCATGGGTGTGCTTGGCGAGTAAGATACGCTTCAATCCAATTTGAAAACATATCAATTATTAATTGGTTTTATACTTATCGTTTTTATTTTCCCACTGTCGCCTAGATTCTGTGTTTAAGCTGTATGGGCGACCTCTTCTGTTTGAATCTTTTCTATCCAACATTGATTTGAAATTTCTTCTTTTTAAAGGTTTGTAAAACCCAAATGAAAAAAATAAATAAATAAATGTTTACTAATGCAGATTGTGACCCGGTTATCTTCGGCAACTAAATAAAATCGTGCTGAATCTTGGCAAATGGTGTCCAGAGTGTCACCTGGTCAACACTTGTGCTTTAGCCAATGTTTGCTGCCGGCACAACAAACATTGCTTACGCAATTGTTCTGCCATTGGCGAAAAACCTGGATCTTACTATTGTTTTTCACAACTGAGCCACCATTCCCCATTTGACTACATGTGTGTCTTCTGTACCTTGCACATGTGCAAAATAATGTAAAAGGGACCTGAACAATACCAAAATATCATCCATCGATATCCATGGTTTAGCTGTGTGGATATTGCTCCATGCATTTTTCTCTATATCTGGTGCACATTCTTGGATTTCAGCAAGTTGATCCAGGGTGTCGTAGCAAGGGACAAACGACTGCACTTGTACTTGGGGGAGTCGTTTTTCAGCCAAGGGAAAAGAAGAAAGGGCAAACACCCTCAACTCTCTGTCGGCAAAGGGCGTTGCCCAGTGTGGCATGAGATCTAGAGGCTTCGTGAATGGCACATTTGACCACCACTAATACTGAAGGCAAAATGAATGAATGGAGAGGGGAATCTACATATGGGGTGTTCTTGATTGGTGTACCTGTTGCAGTAAAGGAGCCCCTTTCTGCAGCAATCCATAATTGAGCTTGATACCGAATCAGTGAACCTTTTCCTTCAGCTAAGACACATGCTCATGAAATTAATTCAGCAGCCTGGGCAGAAACTACATAAGGGAGTTGGGCACTTTCTATTATCTCGTGTGCAGTACATGTTGTATATCCTGACTTGAATTCCTCCTTTTCATTTCTTGAGCATGATACAGAATATTTCTGGCTTTTGCGATGATGTTTCAACATTTTTTTTTTTTTTTTAGGTTTAGTGAGGGCTGCTGTAACTATAAAGTAATCATGGCGCTCACCGTGTGTCAGATTTGCCAACAGCGAAGTGGGATTCTGGGCTCAACATTTTTCAAAGTATGTTGCGTTTTTGTTTTCAACAGTAACTGCATGTGTGTGACAAACTGACTACTGCTCTGCAGGACTACAGGGATGAAACGTGTCTAAAATGCTTTCCAAGCCCAACTTTACTACTAAGCCAGCAGTGACCCCAATCATAAAGGTAAAAGGGAAACCGCCCAAACCGATATATCTCCTTTGCCTTTTGGGGTTACGAGGACTCCGGGCAGGCTATCCTCAGTTTGCATTTGAAGTGATCACAGTAGCAACTGAAACAGCAATTAATAGTACAAAGACTTCAAAATAAAATAATGTACAATCAAGATTCTATACAAATATATGTATTGTAATGAAACAATCTGAAACCATTTCTATTCTAAAAATGCAAACTAGAAAACACAAGCAAACCCCAACCGTGGAATGAAAACACAAAATGCAAAACTTGCAGATAATAGCACTCTGTGTACTTGAGCAGGGTTCATCCAGCAAGAAATTGCAGCAATGTCACTTTAAAGAGGATTTCTTTTCAAGAAAAGGTGCGAAAAAGGGCTTACGACCTTGTGGTCCCAGAAAGTGAACAAATGGGCCTGGGCCTCTTAACAGTACCTTTTTCTTGAACTTGGGATGTTTAATAGGATTAAACTGGTCTTTTTTATGCTCTCTGGTGATCAAACTTGATTAGAGATGCAGCGAGTTGCTGTGATCCAGGCAGCGTGACATAGTCGAGTCAGCTTAGAGATGGAGCTCTGCGTGGTTCGATGCAGTGTTGAATGCAATGCTATTTCAAGGGTAAAACAGGCTCGTGGTTGCCGCTTGGCCAAATTGATGCATTACATGTTGGCTTCCAGTAGTTTCAGTTGAGGTTCAAGTCTGACCGAGACAAGGTCCTGTTGGATCGATGCAGTGCATGAAGAAGTGGAGAGTTGAAGGTTTCCACAGTGGTGAGCCAGTGTTCAAACCAAGGCAGCAATGAGCGATGCTGGTGTGATGTGGCGTTGAGCTGGTTGGAAGATGTGAAAGAGTATCAAAAGCTGTTCCTGTCAGCTCAAATGGCGTCAAACGCGGTTTGAAGCTATGTGTATAGGATTCCATAGGATTCCAGCTGCTCCTTGGCTTCTGGTTGCTGGGAGTTCCTAATCAGGGGCTCCAAAACAATGTGAGTCCTCCTTACCCTGCTCTTACCAGTCCAGCATGTTAATCTGGCACCTGCAGGAATTCATTCACCTCCAGTAGGGGGGCTGTTTTCAGCGCAGCTGGTGGAGTGGCAGGCCTTGGTCTAAACAGCAGTCACCGCCAATATGCCCTAGTTTGTTTAGGGAGCAGAGCGTTCCTCTTCCTTGGATAGAGGACTCTGGAATGAACTGCACTCCCAACAGGATGGAGGGATGTATTCTTTTTGGTGTTCAGGAAAGAATCAAGGAAGGAGTGGGAGACCCCTTTCTTATAAAAGCAAATTGTCACTGGGAAATTGACAAAAGCAAGCCTGCTGCAAGTGGTCCAATCCCTATCACTGTTGCAAGTGACTCTTGTCTTCTTGCATCATACTCAGAGTCCCTTTTTCTGCAGGAAATAGAGATGACAGGAAGGAAAGTGAACTCTGCATTAATGCAAAATGATGGAACCCTTCTTGGATTCACTTTCCATCCCTGGCTATTCTAACTCTGCCCTCTTCTTAAGCCTGCTGACTTCAAACTCCCTTTGGTGTGCAACACCCTGTTATAAGGCTGGCAGAGACACTTAAGCTTTCAGTATTATGCAATATAACAACTGTGAAAATTGCTGTGCGGACCCTTGGCTTGTATGTGGCTTGATGACAGTCCCGGAGGGGGCTGTGCGCCTCACAGAACTGCTCACAGCAGCGAGAAGCGTTGCAGCATAGGTGGTTTGGCCACCATAGCGGGGTATTTACCAGCAAAGTCAATAAATGGGGACCACACTGAGACGTACCTCGCATATCGCCCCTCAAATAGAGCTGTGATTTTGTCCGCCACCAATATGTCCCAGGACCTGACCCACCACATCTGTGCCAGCGGCCCTTTAGGTGTCTTCTATGTCCGTGCTATAACCAACTTTACCGCCAGCAGGAGATGTCCAATCAAGGTGGCCATTGAACCAGTTAGGGGGAACGCCCCCCCCATGTCTACCCCAAGATCACCACTTGCGGATCTGCAGGAAGGGTCAGCCCTGTGATGTCCTTTGTCCTTGCCAGCACCTCCTTCCAGTATAGTTCCACCTTGGGGCATGTCCACACCATATGAAACAGAGTGCCCACCGCAACACACCGTCTCCAGCAGGTGGCAGAGTAACTGCCATCCATGTATATAGCTTCTCGGGGGTCAAGTACCACCTGTGGCAAAATTTATAGCAGAACTCTCTGTCCGTTACACACCTCGAGGACTTAATCATCCGTGCCCATTCCACGTGAAGGCATGTGAGATTTGGGCAGCTACGTTGTAACGGAGCACGTCCGGGACCCCCAGACCTCCCACCCTAGCCAGTTTCAGTAGCGCCCTTTTTGATATTCGCACCCTTTTACTCCCCTATATGAAGCCTAATATTTTCCCCTGCAGAGCTCGGAGGTCGGAGTCCGGGATCCTGACCGCCAATGCAGAGCTCACAGACAGTAAGCGCGGTATTAATTTCATTTTGACCATCGCTATGCGGCCGAACTAAGAGACCTCCTGGTTTCCCCACCTCCCTTAATAAGGTTGCCCTTTTTTTAATGTGAAAACCCATTTCAAGCAGGGTTCCTAGCCTGAAGGGAAGGGTGTTTATCTACCTCCTGGGGAATACAAGGACGACATCATCTTGGCTATTGTCTCTCTGGGAGCAGTGCAGACAGCCAGATAACATGTATACACAATGCCCTCATATAGCTGGTCTGGCTCACAGAGCTGGCACTTGCATGAAATCAAGTGTTGCTTTCATAAATGTATGCTTATCAGTCACCATACCTTAATTCTATCTGGTTTATTCTTATAAATTAACCTGCCCGAAGCACAATGTTTTGGTGTGGCTGCTTTGGGGCTGCACCTACTTTTCCACAGAGCCCCTGCTGACACACCCTTTCACCTGAAATGTGAAAGTAGGAAAGTCCATTAGAGCAAAGTCACACATTCAACAACGCCACCTAGTGGCAATAGTTGGAAGTTCACCTCAAGTTCTGAGTCACAACAGCAAGGCAGTGTGGGTATGCAAATTAGATCTTTTTATCTCAGGGTTCCCTTCCCCAAGTTCAAGATACAGTTCCAATAATGTTTCACTGGATTCACAAAGTTCAACAAGAGCTTAAAGTATTCTTTCCAAGCTCAAACACTGCTTCTTCCAAATACAATGTTCAACTTGTTCCCAATCTTCAACAAGAGCTAAGGGTTCCCTTCCCCAAGCTTAATTTACTTAATCCTTAATCCTTAAAGCTCAAAGTTCAATTGGTTCACAACATGCAAATAGGTGCTCGGGGGTTCCCTTCCCCAAGTTTAAAGCACTTCTTCGGCAAAGCACAATTGGTTCACAATGTACCATGAGAGCTCCAGGTTCCCTTCCCCAAGCTTAAAATACTCCTTCCTTAAAGCACCATGTTCAATTGATTCACATTATTCAAATTGGAGCTCAGGGTTCCCTTTCCCAAGCTTAAAGTGCTCACTTCTTAAAGCACAAAGTTCAATTGGTGTTCGATAACTTCTTGGTCTTCAATTCCTTTCAACACTTTCCTTCGGGTTGGGGTTTTTTGGTCGAGGCGCAGTTAACAGACCGAACGGTCCACCCAATACAAGTCGTGCAACCATTTGCCCTTGGCTTCTCACTTAGTTTCTTGTTTGGCGTCTTATTTTCCCAAGCTTTGTTTATAACTGCCACTGGTAGGTGATTTGCTTTCTTAATCAACCCTTTCCAATGAATTCTATTTTTCTGGCTTTCAATATTAGCCTCTTTTCCTTAACGCTTGGTCTCACAGCATTACGATTGGGGTTTTGGTCCCACTTCACAGCTCCCTCTTCTGCTGTTCACTCATCGTCTCTTTATCAATTTAATTCCTTCATTATTCTTGTTTTGGAGGCTTTCGAGAATGTACTGCTTGTACGCGACCACACTGATACAATGTAATTCACTTTAGTTTTCATACGCTTGTGCACCGGGTTTCTCGTACCACTTGAAACTCACTGGTCGCGTTGCTGCTTCCCACGGTTTCACCACTCACACGATATCATGCAGTTGAGGTCATGGTCCCACCTCCTGCACCTCAAACACTCCTGGGTTGGTTCCTCCACCCAGGGGAACAAGCACTTTGCAGCCACAATGAAGGGACGGACAAACTCCTTGGCTCCCTTCTTCTGACCTCGCCAGAACCCTGGAGACACGGCTCCTTCGCCCTGCTTCTGCAGACTGCCTCACTCTGCACGTCCTTAGCTTCTTGGTGCTCCATCCTCCACAGGTATTCTCCAGGCTGGACCGGCTGCTTTGCTGCTTTCTCCTGACAATTCTCTCCTTTTTGCTTTGGGCGCCACCTTTTATACGCCTGAAGCCTTTTAAGGGGTTTCAGATGTGAGTCCTTAGTCTCACTTGCCTGGCTATAGTTAATACAATGAATGGGACATGCCTGACTTTCGTCTCCGTAGTCTTCCAAGTTCCTCTTCTCCGTGCCAGTAGTAGAGTGGTGTTTTCTATGGGAAGTGTTAATTCCTCTTCGAGGCTTCTCCCTCTTCTCAGTACTTTGTGGGAACTCATGGGAAAAATAGGGCATGAGTGGAAAAGGGCCATGAAGGCTGAGGGAAGGGATGTAAGTCAGTGTTAGGGAAGAGGGGATACCATATCTCGCCGTCCGGCCCCCTCTCTCCAATCCCAGGTGATCCTCCCTCGCTTGTCCGCCCCTAGGGTCGGGATCCAACATCGATGGCTTTTCCCTAGCCATCTGGGCAGAGGTTCCAAAGGGAGCAAATGTGAGGAAACCCTCAGGTGACAATACTGATGGGGTGTTGGGCTCCTTAAGATGTCTCCGGGAAATGAATACTTCCTTGATGGCTAGCAGCTTCTTTTCAAATACAGTGCCTTCTTGCTCAGCTGTGTTGAACGTATGGGAAAAGCAAACAACGGATGCAGTGCAGATATTACAGTGTCTTTCTGCAATAGTAGCAGCCCTAAGGTGTACTTGGAGGCATCCGACTCATCAGTATTTGGAAGGCCGGAGATAGGAAGGTGTAACACCGGAGCCATGGTGAATAAAAATGTAAGGGTATGGACGGTGTCTTGGGTGTCTTTATTCCTCCCGAGTGGTGATTCTTTCTTTCAGAGTCTAAGTGGAAGTAGGATTCTGGAGTACTTTGATATGATCCACCAATAGAAGTTTGGAAATACAGGGAATCGCTGTAATGTTGTATGTTGAGGATCTCATCCAGAAGGAAATTGAGGAAGCAGGTGCAAGTGGTACAATTCAGGATAAAAGACATGTGAGATTAATGTAGGGTGTATAGAATAGGCAAGAAATGTCTGTTTTACAATGCCTGCTCTGTCCAGAGTAATGGTAGCTAGGACACAGACAGGAAGTCTGTCTATTGTAAATTGCCATATACTTTTATATTCGCCTGACTTCCAGAGGATGGCACTTGACAATGTTGTCATGGTTTCTCACATTTGTCTCCATCAGTTGTGCTTGTAACGTGCAGGGTAGGTCCTATAGCAGATCACTTTGCTCCCTCCTCCACCCCCTGCCGATTTCCCATGTTTCATTGTCTTTCTCTCCTGCCTGACTCTCTCGAGCAGCTCATGCAGTGTCGTGACACATCGAGGTCTGGCATTGTCCCTGGCTAGCTACGCCCAAACCAGCTTTTTTCATGCTGTACTCAGAGTACCTGAGATTGCGGTAAGAGTATAAGCGTGTTCCCACAGCACTGGGCATCCCCATGCTCATTGAAGGGGAGTTTTACTGACCTAATATACACAAAGAGATATACAGCACTAACAGCTATGTATGTATTCATGGGATTTATAAAGCCAAAAACTAGCTGTGATGCACCCGTGAGTTACACGTAGATCACACTGGTAGCAGATGAGCTGGGAGCAGGTGTTGGGGGAGAAGAAGGGTTGAGTGGTGTTATCAGCTTTACAAGACATATTAATCTTGCTAGGGTGGATAGGGAAATTGAAGTGGGGGCTACCGCAGGTAAGTAAATGAGAAGTATTTTAATTGTCATATAGTTATATTGGGAGGGTAACAGTAGTAGCTTTATAACGGTTCTTATTATTATACTATGTAAACATAACTATTTCTAAAGGGCGTAACGTGGAGTGTGGAATGGGCGCATCCTTCATCTGCTTCTCCGTCTTCCTCACTGCAACCGTCGTTCTCCCTCGGTCTGTGTGTTCCATTCCTCGCGTCTCTCTCTCTCTCGAGCCTCCAGCTATCTCGCGCTTCCATTGCTCCAGATGCTACACATCCCCTATCTTTCATCTAGAACATCTCCACACTTAAAATTCTTCTTAATCTTATAAGTGTCTAGGTCTACTATATGCTCTGCCAGCTCTCGATGACTTCTTCATAACTTCTCTGGACGACATCCGCCTCTGTTGCATATCAGTATCTTGTGCCAAGGAAAGGTTCTTAACTTCATCATTCCTCCCAACACTTTGATCAAATTTATGCTCACCAGACTTACACCCTCCATCGATTCCATTCAACTCATTTCCTCTTACTCTTTCCTTCAAAACCATCACTCTCTCATAGTTCCATACTCTTCCATCACTAGTCCTAAACGCATGTTCAAACATTTCCACTGCTTCCACGGGTTTTGACCAACAACACCCACTTTCTCACAGTACTACTGGAAGTTTGATTTTAACCCAACTTCCTACTTCTGGCAACTCACCTTTCTTGTATCTCTTATTATCATACTGTTATTTGTAGATAACTTGTCTTTTCTGAATATTCTCTGTCACATTGCTCAGATCAACACCCGTGCCAGCTACTGCATTCATCCATCCCGGATACAACTTGGTGTTCGCGCTCCTTCCTCTGCTTAACTCAAATGGGGAGACACCCATGGTACAATGTGGTGTATATCTATGAGCTAAAACCGTTTTTTTTACTTCTATTCTCCAATCTCTCCCATTAGATCATGCTAACTTTATAGCATCCTTTATCACTCTATTATATCTCTCAACTACCCCATTATACTGAGGATGATAGATAGCACACACTTTGTGAACAATCGTCCTCTCATCCAAATATTTCTTCATCTATTTGGATTTAAACTGAGTTCCATTGTCGGATAGTATCTCCTCAGGATACCCCTCACGCTCTCAAACTTTCTCCACAAACTCAATAACAATTTGTGTCGTAACATGAGGCACTATGGTAACTCCCACCCATCTCGTCAACATATCAATCATAACAATACAATACGAAGCACCTCCATCACTCCAAACTGGACCCAAAATATATATTGCAACTGTCTTCCAGACCCTCTCAGGGATGTCTCTCAACACCATTCGATAACTTGCTCCCACACACACTTTGTCACTATTTATGCAAAGGATACAGTTCCTTATTCTTCATTCGGCGTGTAGATCACATCCAGGCCACCAATACGTGTTTCTTATCCTTTGCTTCATTTTCATCATTCCTTGATGGCCTTCATGTCCCAACCGGATGAATTTGTCTCTGAGGCCCTCCGGCGGTACCAACCTATCGCTTCTCATTAAACATCCACTTTGGACATATAGTTCATGTCTGACATTCCAGAACAACAGCACTCCATCCTCTGTTATTTTGTTTTTATTCCAATTAGCTTCTTCCACATTTTTCATTACTTGCTGGAGAGCATTGTCCCCGGTCATTTCCTCATCCCATTCTTGTTTGGATATTGCCGCATCAACTACTTCACAAATCATTTCTTGTTCATCTATATCCTCACTCATATCATCATAGCTAGTTAGTCTTGGTAAACAGTCCGCCAAGCAGTTCTTTACACCCGGAATATAGACCATGCTGAAATTACATTCCTGCAGTCTAGACACCCATCTGCGAATCCTACTCGACACTTTGACTAACCCTTTTGTGGCAAATTCTTCAACAAGAGGCTTATGCTCGGTGTGAATTTCAAACTTGACACCCCAAATAAAACTCCTGAATTTCTGTAACGCTCACCTGGTATCCACAGGGACGTCACTCAGCCTGTTCTGACCTCTTACGACCTTGAACCCTTCCCTGGAGGCTATTCGACTGGAGACTGGGCCTGAAACACAGGATTGGTAGAGTTTAACTCCCTATTGTCTCTGTGTGCTTGAACCCCTTCTTCCCCGGGGTCCAACCCTTCCCTTTGATCCACAGCTCACTTTGTTTTCTTGGATAGTGTGCTCTCTGTCCTGCCTTCAGCGCAGGGGTGCGTTGATTTATGCAGGCTCGTTGCTGCCTAGTTACTTCACTGGCAAAAGTCCGACAGGTAAGTATAATGAGTCTTTTGAACAGTTCCCTAACTTCGTTGCTTTCCTTCCTTAGATGATGGCTGGCGTCCGGGGATGGCGGCGTGCTGCTGAGATGAGTAGCGCTGAAGGTGAGTGTGAGCGCGATGCGCGATGCACCCCTTTCGTATTTGCATTGAACTGAGTTCTTTTTCTGTGTCTTCTAGGTGCCGCGACGTTTTCAGCGTGGATGCCGGTTATGAAGAACAAATGCGGTGGGTAAGCGCGGTATGCGGCGCCTCTAGATGTTTCATCGCTAACCTAGAGTGTCTTTTCCCTCTTGCAGATGAATGAGAATTTCCAGAGACAGAGTTCCCCCAGAGTGCCTGGGATTCAGGTAAGCATTTGAAGCTCGTACAGTATTTAAAAATAAGCGAAGATTTGCAGAATGCTTACTAATGCCTTTTTTCTGTTCTTTTCCCCTTTCCTTAGGAAGCGGCGTGTCGGGATGGGAATGACACCGCCGAAGATACCCGCAGAACAGAAGGAGCGATGACTGATGGAAGAAGCGCCGCAAGTTAAGGCTGTTCCTAACTGTGCTCTTGTTCTTGTTCTTGCAGGAGCTGAGCGCAAAAGAAAGATGCAGGCCTACTGGAGACCGATCCGAACACGGTGAGTGTCACGCTGCAGGTGCAGAAAACGCAAAGCATGTTTCTCAGCCTGGGTGTGGCTTAAATAGTCTCTGGGTATCCCAGGTGCCTCTGGGCTGAACCACACCCAAAAGACTAGACCGCACATGCAGTTCTGTGAACCGAAATATGTGGGGGCATCCATCTTGTCCCCATCAATGCACTACAAGTCCAATCCCCAATATTATCCTATGGGAGTGAGTGAGTCTGGTGCCACAAGCACCAAGTCTGACTCCAAGTGGGTCTTTGGAGGGATGGAGAGGCCCTTGAGGGCCATGTAGGTGATCGTGGCCTGGCTCCAGCCTGACATCTTGGAGGGCTGGGGACATGAGGGGCAGGAATCATGACAATTTCTCTGTAGCCCATTTAATTGCCAGCGCCTCTTTCTCTATTGTGGCATATGCCTGCTCCGCACCTTTGAGTAAACATGATGCAAAGGCTATCACCAATTCCTTTCCTCCAGGATACTGTACTAAAGTTGCACCCAGCCCCACATTGCTGGCATCCGTGGTTATCACCGTTCTTCTTCCCCTCACATAGTTTTGGAGTGTTAAAGCTTTAGTTAAAGCTACTTTAATGAAAGAAAACTCACTTTCGCACTCTTCATCCCATTCAAACTTCTTATTGATTTTCAGCATGTTTCTCAAATTAACTGTATGATTTGATAATCCTTTCATGAACTTAGCATAGTATTCCCCCATGCCAAGGAATGTTCCGAGTTGTTCTTTGCTCTCAGGGGTTACCATCGATTTTATTGATTCTGCTAACTCCTTTTTAGGTGCAATCCCTTCTCCAGATATCACATGTCCCAAGTATTCAATCACTTTCCTTTTGATTTTCGATTTCTCCTTTCTCAATATCATACCTGCCTCGTGTAGTTTTCTGAAAATCCTTTCCAATCTTTTGTTATGCTCTTCCTCATTGTTTACATCGACCAGTGTGTCATCTTGGAAAAATATAACACCATTTTCTCCATCTAGAATTCTGTACATGACTTTCTGGAAAACCGAGGCTACTGATATCAATCTGAAAGGCATCCGCCAAAACTGATATAACCCTTCAAGGGTAATAAATGCTGTTAACTGTTTAGAGTCTTTATGCAATTTCACTTGATGATAAGCCGCTGTTAAATCCAATGTCGAACACTTTTTTGCTGGACCTATTGTAGAAAAGAATTCCTGTATATTTGGTAGTGGATGCCTTTCCGGGACAATACACTTGTTCAACATTCTCATGTCGATGCACAACCTAATCTTTCCTGAGCTTTTCTTGACTACCACCATTGGTGACACCCATTCAGAAGCATCTATGCATTCAATTATCCCTTGATCCTCCAAATTTTTTAGTTCAAGTTTAACTTCTTCTCTAAGTGATAGTGGTATTTTGCGTAGTTTCTGAGCAACTGGTCTAGTGCCTGATTTGAGCAAGATGCGATGGGTTACTCCTTTTACACATCCAATAGCATTTTCTTTGCATATTTCATCTGAATTTTCTCCAAACTCACTTTAGTAGCCGCATCTTCCACTAATAACACTGAATCACTCGCGTTGGGATCCAAACAAACTTTTAAAAGTTTCTGATGAGTCCAACTCAACAACGAAGATGTCCCATTCTTTGAAACATAGATGCGACCTTCCGCCTGTCTTCCTTTAAAAATGAATACTGCACTGAACCAACCTATCAACTCTATTTTTGCTCCACCATACACCCTTGGTTTGATATCTACCTCATTCAGATATTCTGGTCCACAACTCCATATTTTTTCTGAAATCAACAAATTTTTGGTTCCTGATTCTACCATCA
Source organism: Ambystoma mexicanum (assembly GCF_040938575.1). NCBI lineage: Eukaryota > Metazoa > Chordata > Amphibia > Caudata > Ambystomatidae > Ambystoma > Ambystoma mexicanum. The sequence continues at coordinate 830,348,909 of NC_090925.1, read as the reverse complement.
TCACTATGGGATGTCCATTCACTTCTACGGTTGCTCTCGGGCTATCAATTTCTTCACCTTCATCTGAAACCATAAAGACACATTCTTCTTCCTCATCTTCATATTCACCACAAATCCAGTTTGTGTTTGATGATCCTCGCTTGCCTCTACAACACCTGGCAAAATGACCTCTTCCTATGCAATTTCTGCAGATAATCTTCAACGCAGGACATGTCACACTACTTGCCCAATGTGACGGGCTCCCACATCTATAGCAGGTTCTTGCCAGAGTCCTCCCTCTTCCTCTCTGAGCATAGCCACCTCTATTTTGGTGTTCTACTTCTTTTCTTCTATTACTGTAAAGGACATCTCTCTTTTCAGACATTGGAGGTCATTACAACCTTGGTGCTAAGTACACCAACTTTACCACCATGGTGTAAACTACGTTTAAACCATGGTGGATGGCGGATTTACCGCCCCATTCCAAGGTGAGTGGGGCGGTAAATCCCCATTTCCCCTTCCCCATTCCCATTTTTGCCCCATAGGGCATAATGGGAGTGGGGAAAGCGCTAATTACGCCACCGTAAATTACGGTGGCGTAATTAGCATCATGGCGGATTAGCGCCATGGATTTTAACGGCTGCTAAAAGCAGGCGTTAAAATCAGAATCAGTCGTTAAGGGTTAACGGTGGCGTTAACCCTTAACGCCTGAGTTGTAAATGAGGGCCATTGACCTGTTTTCAAACCTTATCTTCCTATCCGGTAGGTTTTTGCTCCTTTGATCTCATTTTCAACAGCTGCAACTATGTTTTCCACATCTGGTTGTACAGCACTGACCACTGCCTTGGTCGACATTTCTTTTAGTGTGCTTTCTAAAGTCTTCACACATTTTTCTGTATGTTCTACTTCTTTAGCCATTTTTAAAACTTCATCTAATGAGGGATTATCCTCCGTGCACAGTTTTTCCTCTGACTTTACTGCTCCCACACTCTAACATGAACTGATCTCTTATCCTTTCTTCCAGCTGTTGATCAAATGTACATGTTCTTGCCAACTTTCTCAATGCTGTAACATACTGTTCCACTAATTCACCCTCTTCTTGAACTCTCTTCCCAAATTTGTACCTCTCTAGAATTGTACTGATTTTTTTTTCATAATGTTTGTTACATTTTTTAATTGCTTTCTCATATTCATTCATGTCACCACTTTCACATGCTGACAAATCCGGCAAATCTTCATACTTCTCTTAATCAGCTGGTCCGAGACAGTCCGAGACAGTGTAGCAATCATGATTTATTTCTCTCTACACTGTAAAAGGTTCCACACACCACACTGGCATAGGTAATATGGGTTCTGCTATATCAGGCATGAACATTTGAGTGGCTGGTACACCATGCATGGACATGTCTCCACTGCCTCTGTGAGCTGTGTTGCCTTATTCTTGCTTTTAGTGTTATTTCTATGTGATTTATGGTACTATCTGAATTTCTCCCTTGCACTGTACTTATTGTCATCCACTGAACAAGAATGATGACTAGTAGTGGCTTACTGCTAATTTGCAATTGTATCCAGTAACTCTGTTATAGAAGTACTGCTGCGAGGATGAGGATGATTATATGATGATTACTCACTATTTCAATAATGTACTGCTGCGAGTATGAAGAGGAGCGTGTGATGATTACCCCTTAATTGGTAGATGCCTGACCTTATGATGATCGGCGAGTCAGCTGACGCGTGATTTGCTTATCAGTGCTGTCAATGACAAAACTTTGCCTATTCAATGCTCATGCACGCGATCATTTCTACTTCTTTTCCTTTTATTTTGATGGTGCCTTTCATCATACGTTGCTGCGTCCCTACCTGTATTCGGCCGGAGATCCTTCTCAATGGCCGTGGAACTTCCTCGTCGCCACTGAAGTAGGGGCTCACGCAGGTAATAAATGGGAAGTATTTTAATTGTCATATAGTTATATTGGGAGGGTAACAGTAGTAGCTTTATCATGGTTTTTATTATTATACTATGTAAACATAACTATTTCTAAAGGGCGTAACGTAGAGTGGGGAATGGGTGCTAATTCATCTGTTTCTCCGTCTTCCTCTCTGCAACCGTCGTTCTCCCTCGCTCCGTGTGTTCCATTCCTCACGTCTCTCGAGCCTCCAGCTATCTTGCGCTTCCATTGCTCCAGTTGCTACAGAAATAAGCAACAGCAGTATTACAGGTGGCCAAAGTTAATCAGGAAAATATGGCCATGATTTGATATGATAGGTCATTTATAACGCGCTTAATACCCAGAGGTTTCTAAGCGCGGACCAGGGGCTCAAACCTGTGTTGCTCCATGTTGTCTTGCTTCCAAGGCGAGCACGTTGCCTCTGAGCTATCCTCCGGAGACAATGGGTAGAACTTCCTAGAATCTTCTGATGACAGTATAGGCTTATTCTAATGGATTCCTTCCTCCCACAGATTCCTCAGCTATGAGATACCTATCACAGTGCAGCCCTGCACTGGACATGACGTTGGGGCCAGTAAATATTGAGGCACTGCACCCCATGACCGCAGTTCCTTTTTACGTTCACTCTGTTCTCTAATCGGGAATACGACTGACAAGCTTACATTTTTTCTCTACGCCATACCTACTCCATCCAAGGCCTCTGGCTTCAAACTGGGTACGCACTGCAGCCTGCAGATGTTTGTCTCGGCATCAGATTTGTCTGTATTGCTTGGACGAGGACCACAACACCCAAGATTGCGGGTCATGGCAGTCCATGCACATGAAGATCCTCCGGAAAGGGCCCAAAACTCTTCATGTTCATCCACAAGGCAAAGGGTGAGGCTCCTCAGTCTCTTTCCAGGTCGCACAACAAGGACCGGCACTCTGAAGAAAAGGCGGCTCTGTGGAAGGATAAGAAGTAGCATCGGAAGAGGTCCCGCTCCCCAAGTGAGTCTTGTCACCAACATTCCTCTTCCTCTTCGAAGAAGAGAAGCCGCCGCTCAACGGACTCCCCTGAACAGCCAGAGCAGGTACCTTTTCCCACCCACTCCTTCACCCCAAAGGAATGGGAGTCCTTCTGCATGAAGATATTGGACATCTTCACCAAGGCATGGCAGCAACGGCCTCAGTGACTGGCAACAGTGCCATCCACTTTGGTTGAGGCGCTGATGGGTCCAGCTGTGTCTGTTGTGAATAGCAGTGTACCCACTGGGGAACACTTCCACTCACCTATGGGCCCCAGGCCTGGATCAGAAGGCGATGAGGCTCTTCAGTGCCGACAGACCCAGCCTTCTTAGGCTGTGCCGATCACTGTCGTAGATACCACAGCTCCGGGGACTATGCCCCACTCCCTATGAAAGCTTTCAAGTCTAAGAGGTACTACATCTATGGCGAGGAGGGGGACAACGGGATTCCTTTTGGGCTAGAACCTCTGGGTTCTGGGAAGGTGAGGGATTTCCCAGAGATACCTCCCCGGAGATGGACATTGTTTTCCAGCTCCCCCAGGAAACCCTCAAATCGCCTTCCAACGATTGATGGCTAAGGTTGAAGGTTCAGTACAAGCTATGCGACATCTTGAACAATACTCCCAAGAAAGTGACGCTCCGGCCCTTCAATGTAGCAGAACAGGCCCCTGTAGTGGAGGTGTGGGAGAAGACTGCCTTTGTTCCGGCAGTGGACAGGGAACTGCCAAAGAAACACCATCCCGCCCTGTCAGACCCAATGTTTCTTTCCTACCAAGCTTCACCAGGGAGTTTGGTGGCTCAGGCTGCGATAGCTAGCTTGAAGACTTCTACCTTTGCGCCCCTGACACTAGACAGGAAAATTTAAAAAGTAAAGGGGATAGCCCAATAATCTGGTGTCCTGTGGGCTAAATATATAGTACAATACAGGAAATTAACCCATAGATGGAGGATGACAACATATACATTTGCTTCTTCATAAATAATAACAAATGATTCAATCTTTTTTACTTTAACACAACATTTTTTAATAATATTGCATATCTAAAAGACACCCAATGGTGTAGAAATAATTAAAATATAAAACACAATTTATACCTTTTTCAAAAGATCCACGACATAGTCATTCAACCCTACATACCATTCATATCACTTTTTCAAACCAACATTCATGCAAATACTTTATAACCAATTGATTTTGGTCACACTCCAGTAGTCAAATATATTGTTGTTCAGTATTAGATCCTCTTGTTACAATCTTCACATATGGATAACCACCTATATCCAATTAGGCAGTAAGTCGACACGTGTTTCGGGTTGTATTTTCTAGACTTTACTCAGTCCACTATGTACACCAACCCTCTTCAGGACAAACAACAGGAACAACAATAACATCCCGTTCGATCTAGCTGGGTGGATCAAATTGCCTAAAAGCAATGGAAATAAAAAACATTGATTACATATTTTCTTTGTGTCATCCTCCTAATTTCATCAAACACTATTATTGTGTAACAATGTCTATATATAGAACATAGTGTTGTATCCATTTTCATCTTTTATTAGAGATATGAAAAACAACTATCAAATGGATAAATCCTGTCCGTGCCCTATTGGGAATCCTTAAATAATGAGAACAACCTTATAAGGACGCCGGACAACACATACAGTCCAACAATGAACCATAATACATCAAAGATTATCAATTTTTCTTTTTTTGACCAATGAAATACACTTTCTCGGAAACCAACGGGTAGCAGTTCCCTCAAAGTGTCTCAACAGAACTATCTTTTGAAAGGACTTCTTTTGGTCGTGCACGTAGTATCCTTGGCACACCGGACTCCTTATGATGTGGAATCCCCAAATTATGGCGCACACCTAAACCAATATCACAAAATATCTTATTTCAATTTTTCATTATTTAGCCTAGGGGCCGTCTCATATTATCTCTTCATCCCATCTCACCTTGTTATAATGATCACCTTGTTCAAAATGGGAAATGTCCCATTATTGCCTTTTTACTTTAAAGACTCTCTTTCGCTACTGGATCCTTCCCCCCTCTCGTCAAGCACTTCCTTGTGCTTCCCCTCCATAATAAGCCTTCTGCCGATCCTACCTGTCCAGCAAACTATGGCCCAAACTCTATCGCTCCTCTCCTGAGCAAACTCTTGGAAAAGCTGGCCATCTCCCACTTTACACTCCATACTGAATCTGTTGGTTATCTCCATGACCTCTGGCTCTGGAGTCGATGACCTCCTTCCTCCTGGACCAACCCTCCCATGTCCAACTTGGGTCTTTTCTCTCTACCCCCTCTCTCTCCACATGTGGTATTCCACAGGGCTGTATCCTCTCACCCTGGCACGTCAATGTCTACTTGGCCCCTTTGGCCCATATGATCTCTACCTTCTGCTCTAACTTTCAGTGTTATGTGTATGACACTCAGCTCTCTTTCAGGCTCCCCTCACCCTCCTCTCCTCTCTTGCTCATTCCTGACTGTCTATCCGCGATTCAAGATTGATGCGCCTCCAATGATCTTTGGCTTAATGGCAGTAAGATGGAGATCCTTCTCATTGGGACCCCTGCTCTCACTTTCCCTCTCTCAGTCTGGCCACCCTCCTTCGGCCCTCTTCCTTTGCCTTCCTGTGAGGCAAAGAACCGTGGTGCATCTTCGACTCCACTCTCTCCTTCTCTCCTCAGACCTTGCCAAGAAGGCCCACTACCAGCTGCACCTCCTCAGAGGTATTCTCTTCCTTTTCTCAGTTTCCCCCAGAAGCTCACTGTCTCCAGAGCCCTGGTTCTCTCTAGGCTGAGCTACTGCAACACCCTCTTTCTCAATCTGCCTTCCTCTACTCTCCGCCCTCTGCAACTAATCCAGACCTCAAGACTTGTCCTTGGCCTCAAGCCCAGGAACTGCATATATACATCACTGAAATCCCTCCACTGGCTCCCGGTGGCTGCAAGGATCAAGTTAAAGACCCTCTGCATCGTCCACAAGGCTTTCTGGGTCCGGGGCCTGCACTACATCCAACTTTCTCTTCCAAAATAACTTCCTTCTCGAGCCATTTGCTCAGCTACCTCAAACTCTCTGAAGGTCAGACGCTTCTCCAGGCAGAGAGTGGGGGGTAGACCTCTCTCCTCTGCAAGTGCCTCGCTCTGGAATGGCCTCCCTGCCCCTCTCAAACTTGAGCTGCACCACCTGAAGTTCCAGAAGCAGCTCAAGACCGTCCCTTTCTCCTCTGCTTTCTCTCTCTCTCTCTCTTACTGACCTACCTGTCTCTGCGCCGACTGGTTGCTTGGCTACCCTTAGAGTCTACTGGGTACCAGGCTCCTCCATGATCAGTCTCCCCTGCACTTCCTCCGGGCCTACCGCGCACTAAGGGGCAGTAACTGTTACCCACAGTCCCTTGCCTCATTGTACTTACCCAGAGCCACGATGCCATGGCTGCACTTACTCTGAGCAATGCTGCCTTGATTGCACTTCCCCCTATCCCTCTCCCTGGAACTCCCCCTCCTCCCTTCCCCTTGCATTCTACGTTGCAGCACTTGCACGGTCTGAATGACACAAGGCCTAGTAAGATCGTTTATCTTGTCTTCCCTCTGTCTTCCCTCCCTTGTCTTGTCGTGCCTAAAAACACTTGTGTACAGGCGCGTTATGAATGACATATATCATATCATATCAGTGGCTTCTCTGTTGCCAATAGTTGCAGTTTCAGGTCCACATGCTGGACCTTTTACAGGTCTCAGACAAGGTGGTTCAGGATCTTGCGTGGTGGGCCATACGGGACAACATGCTGAGAGGCGCGTTGCTTTTTCAACCTTGGCCCCAGGTAACAGTGGTCACAGATGCAGCTCTGACTGGTTGGGGGGCTCACTGTCAGAGTGGACTGCGGTTTCCTGTGGTGTCTCAGCAACACATCAACTTGCTGGAGCTGAGTGCGATCACGCTGGCCCTGGTCTCTTTCCTCCCATCTGTGAAATGCAAGACTGCGCTGGACAACACAGTGGCCTTGCACTACCTCAACAACTAAGGTGGTGTGGGGTCCTTGCCTCTGTGCAGAGAAGCAATACAACTGTGGTTCAGGAGAACCAGTGTCTCTCTGACGGCAGCTCACCTGGCTGGCAGATAGAATGTCATAGTGCATGCCATGGCCACACAGTCTTCGGCCTCCCACGAGTGGGAGCTCTGCCAGGAAGTCCTGGAGAAGCTCTTTGCCTTTTGGGGATCTACTGATGTGGGCCTCTTCACTTCCATTGTCAACAGGAAGTGCGAGTTGTTCTGTTCCAGTGAATTTCGTCGTCAGGGAGCTCGGGAGGACGTACTGACGGTCGAGTAGACTTTCAACCTCCTTTATGCATTCCCGCCAATCTTTGTCATTCTGCTAGTTATAAGGAGAGTGCCCTTTTCGGAACCATGTTGTTTCTGAACGCTCTGCACTGGACCCTGAGAACATGAGATCCGGAGTTGCTGGACATGGGTGGGTCCTCCACCTGAATCTCAGCAGCCTTTATGCACGGCTACTGAGAGGTTGAGATACAAAAAGTGGTATTTGTCAGACGAACTCCTCAATGTGCTCCTCTCAGCTTTGAGGCCCACTATGAAATCCATTTATGGCTGCATGTGGCCTACATTTCCGCTTTGGTGCTGCGAATGGGACCTGGATACTTTATCCTGTCTACTATCCCCTGTGCTGGATTTTCTGCTATCTTTGGCCCAAGCGGGCCTGCAGATTGGCACTGTAAAGGGTTACATCCCTACTATTTCAGTTTTCAAGAGGTCCCGAAACAGGCTTGTTTCTCACAATCCCTAATGTTATGCAGTTCTTGCAGGGTTTGTGTAACTAGTTCCTCCCCCGCCCCCAGTTTGTGGTTCCAGCATGAAATTCAAATTTAGTTTTGTCATTCCTGATGGATGCTCCGTTTGAGCCCCTCCATTCTTGTTCTATTAGATTACCCTTAAGGTGATTTTTCTGGCAGCCATCACTCCTGCAAGACAGTTGAGTGCTGTTGTTTTTTCCAAAGAGAAGGTGAATTTGAGAGTGTGGCCCTCTTTTATGCCAAAAATGGCCTGGAATGTCCACCTCTCTCGGAACATACAGCTCCCTGTATTTTTTCCCCAGCCTCATCCTTCCAAGGCAGAGCAACGTTTCCATCATTTGGACCCGGTTCGGGCCCTCAAGTTTTGTGTTTCTCGTACTAGAGAGGCTAGGAAAGATGACCAGTTTTTTGTGGGTTACGCTGGGGATCATGCTGGCAGGATTGTCACCAAACAGACCCTTTCGAGGTGGATCATTCTATTCATCTCAGAATGCTATGATCTGGTTGGCAAGGATGTCCTTGAGGGTCTCAGGGATCATGCTACCTGAGGAGTGGCTGCCACCTCTGGCCTACAGACGTGCATCACAGTGCTGGACATCTGCCAGGTGGCAACATGGGCTTCTCAGCACATATTCCCTAAGAATTACTGCTGGGATTCCCTTGCGAGACAGGAGGCCTATTTTGGTAGGGCAGTCCTCCAGAGTTTTCAGGTTTAGGTGGTGTCCTTGCTTCCCCCTGCTCCAGATTTACTTACTGGTTTGGGAGTCTATCATAGATGAGGAATCTGTGGGAGGAAGGAATCTATTAGAAGAACAAATTAATTACTTCTCTGTAATGTTCTTTCTGATGGATGTTGATCCCACGGATTCGTCATCGTCCTCCCTAACTGCCCCTCTTTGGAAATCTAGTACACCTTAGTTCTGCGGTTCTTCAGACTCAGAGTGCTAGGGAAAAAGAGCAAAACTGAGGTCACAGAGCAAAGCACCTCAATATATACTGGCCCCGACTTCATGTCCGGTGTTGGCCGCATAGAGGCGTCGGCTGGAAATGATGCGTAGCTGCGTTGCACCTGGCTGCGGAAAGGTTTCCGAAGAACAGCTGTGCTGGGACAGGAATATGATGGATGAGGAATCCGTGGAGGAACATCCATCAGAAAGAACATTACTGAGAGGTAAATGATTTGGTCCTCCATGGCAGGTTGTATGACTTATTCATTGACACTGAATCAGGGGTGACAATACCGCAGGGGAAAATATAAGCTCTGGAATTACAAGAAGATGTACAATTGTGTAAATACTTGAAAGACAATCTGCTGCAAGTATTTATCAGATGTTTTCAGTCCCTGGCCAGGCCGGACATTTTTTTGTACCAAAAGGGGATGGGTGACAGGTGAAACCATGGGTGTAGTACAGACAATTGAAAGCCTGTACAATCCGCAGTCGCTACCTTCTGCCCCTCATCTCAGTACTGATTGACCACTCAAGCTATGCAGAGATTGTGTGCAAATTAGACCTTTGGGGCCATACAATTTAGTTGCGATCTGAGATGGTGATGAGTGGAAATTCGTATTTTGTACTAGTTACGGTCATTGTGAATATTTTTCAAAATACTTTGGATATTTACCATTATTGTATATTTAGATGACATCCTTACATTCTCAGAAACCATCCAAGAACATTGGATACATATTAAAGAAGTCCTTTCTAGACCACATACTGAGTTGTACGCCAAACTCTAGAACTGTGATTTTGAGATATCTACAGTGTAATTCTTGAGTTTTGAGATTTCGGATAAAGGGTATCACTATGAATAATGAAAAGGATCACATTTTCCCAATGGCCCTCCCCAGATTCAATGAAGCAGGTTCAGAGATTCCTAAGGATTTGGAAAATTGTATATACGAGTAATCAAGGGATTCTCTGGGCCCTCATCATGGTTAACCTAGAAGAATGCACAATTTGCCTGGAAAGACGAACAGGAGCAAGTCTTTTGAATGCTAAAAGGGTCATTTACTTCGGCCACTATACTGATCTATCCAAATTTGAACATATATTTTATTGTAGAGACTGACACATTAACACAGACTATTGGGTCCATATTATCCCAGAGACAAGGGACGAAACCAGGAGTTGCATCCAGTCGTTTTTATTCTTCAAGGACATTGTCGGGCCCTAGCTCCTACCTTCCCTCCCTCCTTCTGGCCAACCTTTATGGGTCCCCTCCCCTCACCCTCTTGTGAGGCAAAAGACTGTGATGTCATCTTTGATTACCCTCTCTCCTTCTCTCCTCAAATCTGGGACCTTGCCAAGAAGGTCTACTATCAGCTGCCCCTCCTCAGAGGTATTCTCCCTTTCCTTACCTTCCCCCAGAAACTCAATGTCTCCAGAGCTCTGGTCCCCTCTAGGCTTGACTACTGTAACAGCTTCTTCCTCAATCTTCCTTCATCCTCCCTTTGTCCCCTTCAACTAATCCAGAATAGGACTGCAAGACTTATCCTTGGCCTCAAGCCCAGGGACCGCATCTCTCTACCCCTAATTTCCACTGTTTCCCGGTTGCATACCCTCTGTATCATCCACAAGGCTTTCTGGGGCCTGGGACCCTGCCACATCCAACCCTCTCTCCCTAAATTCCTCCCTGCTGGAGACCTTTGGTCTGCTAGCTCCAACTCCCTGCAAACCAGATGGTTCTCGGATGCAAAGAGTGCGGGGTAGATCTCTCTCCTCTGTAGGAGCCTCCCTCTGGAATGGTCTCCATGCCCCTCTCAGGCTTGAGCCAGATCTCCTTAAGTTCCGGAAGCTCCTCAAGATCCTCCTTTTCTCCTCCTCCGTATCTCTACCCCGCTAATCCATTCTTCTGCCTCAATGACTGGCTGCTTAGTTCACTCTGAGCCCTACAGGGCTACAGGCCCCCCTCCCATTACCCCTCCCACTCCCTGCACTTTCCTGCATTCCCTGGCACTTGACTTCTGGCCTCCACTTAGCACTTGCACCTCTTAACCCTTTTCCCTTCCCACCTTAGCCCTTCGTTTTTTGCACAGACCGGCACTCCCCCACTCCACTCCCTCGCACTTCTTGTTCTGCACTTGAACGATCCGAATGTCACAAGGCCTAGTAGGACCATTATTGTATCTTTGTCCCTCCCCCTGCATTTTTGTCTTGTGGCACCTTGAAACACCTTTTGTTGTATAGGCGCCTTACAAATCTCCTATACATAAATAAATAAACTCTTGGCCATCAAAGGGGCTTTCTCACATTAGAGACATTGGCCCTCATTCCGAGATTGGAGGTAGCCATGGCGCTATTTGCGCCATGGCTGCCTCCAATACCGGGTCCGGCACCGGTCTGGTTGAATGGGGACTTACCGGGACATTCCGACCTGTGCGGACCCGGTAAGTCCCCATTCAACCAACCATTCCCCATAGGGCTCAAATGGGAATGGGGAAGGCGCTGATAACGGGCCCGCGATTAGCAAGCCCGTTATTAGCGCCTTGGTCCCTTAGCGGGACCCGTAAAGGACGTGAAGGACGTGTGGTCAGACCTTTAAGGGCTGTTAGCGAGGCCCGTAAAGGACATGTGGTCAGACCTTTACGGTTCCCGCTAAGGGACCTCGAAATTGGGCGGTAAGGGATTACCGGTCTCCTTACCGGTGCCCTGTATCCCTTACCACCCAACTCATAATGACCCCCATTATTTGGAAGGAGCAACACAGGTCATAATAGTATGGGCACCTTCAAAATCTAGCATTTTGAAAACTATGAAACGGAGACATGCAATATGGATTCTATTCTTCTCCCGCTTCCACTTTGCAGTTTTATTTAACCCTGGTAGTAGGAATGGAAATGCAGATGCTCTATCAATATGTTATGACAAGGATGCAAGTATGATGGCTGTGGAAGTTCCAATATTAACCTCTATGGAAAATGTATTGTTTATTTCTAAGATTTATGACAGTGATGCTTTTTAGCATAGTACTATAAGACCAAGCCAATATTAATGGTGCTGAATGAGTGACTGAGAAACAATCAGATTGTGCCCTGCTTCAGTATTTGTTTAATGAACACTGATTGGTTTTGCTATCAGTGGCATCAAGGTTGATCATATGCACATAGCAGGTCATCCAAATATTGAGAGAACCATGGACTTGTTATGAAAACCATTTTGGTGTCCCAAGATGAGCACCCACGTCAAGAACTATGTTGCCTTGTGGCATATATGTGCAGCAGTTAAAACCTCTAGAACAGCACCAGAGGTCTATTATGCTCATTACGCTCCCCAGATAGGCTCTGGCAGATAATTTCAATGTGTTTTATTGGCTAACCTCCAAAATTGCAAGGTTATACCACAATCCTGAAGGTGGTTATTCCCTTGCCAACTGGGCCCATTTCATTCGCGTGACTAAGCTCCCCACAGCAACAATGTTAACAGTGAATATTCTACCGGAAATAGTAAATCTGCATGGCTTACCAGAAGGTATACCAGGTAAAGGATCACAATTCATCACCAAATTCAGGAAAGCATTTTTGAAGATCCTGCCTACAAAAATATTTTGTTCTCTAGCTATCATCTGTAGATGGATGGCCAGTAGGAATGGCTGAACCACTTCCTGGAACAAACCTTTGCTGTTATTTCACAGTTTCAGAATGATTGAGCCAAGTGGAAAGCGATCGCTGAGTGCATATACCCATTTTGTACATACTTTCGAGCAAGCATTCTCCTTTTTTTTGCCACATATGGTTTTACCCAAGGATGTTTTCCGACATAGTGCCAGTTTCATAGGAAGTTTCAGCAATAGGAATTAAATTGTCAAAATGAAGGTAGGTCTTAAAGGCGATTCAAGGACTTTTAAGAAAGCGGAAAAAGCATACCAATCCTCTGCGCATGCCATGCAAAATGTGCTTCTGACACAGAGGATGGGGCGATAGTTGCCGTTATCCATTAGGCATTATAAGACCCCGTTTTTATCTCTAAATGTGTACTGCACTTTTTGTGACCTTTAAGGATTTGTAAGGTTAAAAACCCTTTTGGAGTAAGTGGCAGTATATTATTCTTTCAGCAAATAAGCAAAGCCAACAGGTAGATGGGATTATCCTTGAGGGGGTATACAATATATTGAGCCAGTGAGGCACTAAGTATTAATAATATTGTGTGTGTTTCTTTGTAGGTCAGTAAAGCTGTAGTTCTCCTGAAGAAAAGTAAAATAGCAAGGGCTTCAAGCCAAACCTGTCTTTTATTATTTTCTCCACTTCCCCTTGAGTTTGCTTGCTCAGCAATTTTAATTTAAGGATTGTTGGGTGAGCAGGTCTTGGGGGTCTGGAGGGCTAGCATCATCTACTCCTGCAGGAACAATGAGCTGGGACCTGACACATGGGGCCTCATTACGAGTATGGAGGTAGCCATGGTGCTATTAGCGCCATGGCTGCCTCCATACCGGGCTCCAATACCGGGTTCCTTCAATGGGGAATAACCGGGTCATTCCAACATTGGAGGACCCGGTAATTCCTCCTTGAAGGAACCATTCCCCATTCCTATTTGAGCCCCCATAGGGCTCAATGGGAATCGGGAGGGAGCTAATAACGGGCACGTTAATAACAGCCCGTTATTAGCTCCCTGTTCCCCTCGCGGGACCTGGAAAGGACGTCTGGTTTTACCAGACGTCTGTTCCGGGTGCCGCAAAGGGAACCTCGTGATGGGTGCTCCCGTAATGAAAGGTACCAGTCCCGTACTGGCACCCTTCATTACGGGACCGCCAGGGTCGTAATGAGGCCCATGGTCTTGGTTCACCCAGACTCACCAGTAACCCTCATCAATTCCTGCCATTTACCTCCCTTCTTAAGTTAATCTCTTTGTCTTCTTCCCTGATAGACAATTCAGACCTTTGGAAAAGATGTTCAGTCCTCACATCAGGAAAATCAAAAAGGCCAGTTTCCTCCAGCTACATAAACTTAAATGTAATCTGCCCTTTATCCCTGTAGAAGGCCATGTTACCATAATCGGAACATCAGTTAATTTGTGTATTGACTATGGTAAGGCCTTCTTCACATGCTTCCTGACTTCTTCGTGACATACTGCAGTCCAAAAAGCAGTAGTTTGTCTTGCTTTGGGTTGGCGCAAAGAAGCCAAATTTCCCTGGAACCATAATTCCTTACATTGAATCCCAGTAAAATAAATGCATCCACTTCAGCATCCTTTGCTTGGCCCATAAATGCCTTTTTGATCTGACTCTTACTTATCTCTATAAGCCGTATCAGTGCTTTCAGTAGGATACGCTCCACAGATCTACACCGCCTTATTTAGCTGCTTCAAGTGCTTCACTATGGGTGCTATATTCTTTAGCTTCTATGACCCAAAAAGTGGGGAAAATGTCCTGCATGTCTTCCATCTAAAGCTAATCACCCCTGCCTTACATCCCTTTTACAATATGACTCTTCTTTATCTCATTTCTGCTCTTCACTTCTTTTCCTTGCTGCAATAATCAGCGCGAATTGGCTGTTAGATCTGCCATGTGCATCATCTAAATCATGACATTCACTCACTCACTCAGAAGGTGCTGGAAGTTTCCAGAGGTTGCAGTACTGCCTGAGCGTTACTCTGCAAATTGTTGAACTGGTTTCAGGCAAACTCCTTGGACACATGTTGTTCATCACCCCTCCGAAAAGGGGGAGGAGTGGTGCATAAGTGGCCTTAAGCCCAGAGAGCATGAGTGGAGCACCTGTGGCACAGTCCGCATTTCTACCAAAGCATTTCTGAGCTAGGTGACTGTTCCCAGGCTGGAAGCAGACAAACAATAAGCACATCATGTTCTGTGATTTAGGGCTTCAGACTCCCATGAGACGGAGCAGTTACTAATATCCAAGATTTTGTTCTGTCTCTCCTCTGGAGCGTTCAGCCGCAGTCTCATGAATTCTGAACCATGCAGGTGACTAATAGCAGTGGTGCGGTGCCCAGAGGCATTGCGGAGCGGAGAGGGACAGGGACTGAGCTGGAGAGCTGAATAAGTTATAGATCACTCAAAATCATTGTGCAACCGGGTATGGGACAATAGTCCAGTCTACAGCGAGGGCTCAGATTTTGAACTCTGTTCTGACCAACTCCTTGTATTTAGAGGTTGATATGCCACACCCATGCATCACACTTACAATACATAGCTGCTCCACTCAAGTCATACCCACCAAGCGTGAGAGCAAAGGGAAATGGGGGGTTTAGGGGTGTGAGCCCCCAAATAAAAAAATAAAAAAGGTGTTGATTTGTTATAGTAAAAAATCCATGGTGTTTTCGGTCTTAGTGTGGCTTTCTGAACTGTGAAACTCAGCACGGGTCACTTGTGCATTGGAGAAACTTAAGTGCATGCCTTAGTCAGTGTATCAGGAGATAGGAGTAGAAGCCAGGCATCTTGGAAATAGGGTGATGGGAAAGTCTATAGCAAGCATCAGCTGAGAAATGTATGCAGCTTGTAAGAAATTAACGTTTTTGAACAATGAAAGACAAATGATGGAGTACAAGGGTAACACTAGGAATCACATTTCGATTTTATTTGACATACCGTGAGTTACATGACCCTCTCACAAGAGGAAGAAATTATCCCACCAAAGGCAGTGCTAGAAAGGAGTGGATTTGCCTTGTGCAACATGGATAGAGGCAATGCACAAAACAGGTCTGAGTTAGATGGCTGATCCCTGATTTGAAGCAGAACAGGAGTGAGCAGACCAGGTTGATTTAGGGCTCAGCCCTCGATGCAGAAGTCTCATTCTCCAGCGATACTCGACAAATAGCTAAGTGCCAATAACACCTCAGATTGTGTTCTACCCCTCTCCTGCGGGAGCCCTCACCTGCTGCCTCATGGAGGGGTTGGACCACTGACCTTGCTTCTGGGGTCTGGCCTCTCAGTGCCTGTCATCTGGCACACAGGAGGCGCCGGACAGGAAGAACCTGAAGGGTTGATGATACTTGCTACTCGGTAGTGGTGACGACAATCGCGCATATGGAGGAGCCCAGGAAGGTGATATTGAACTTGCTCTATCAATACATTCCATTTCATGAACGTCTAAATATGTTGCTGACAACAGAGTCTATACTCCATAAAAACATCATATTTGAATGACTGCAGACTTCACATACCCTCCATGTTGTGACCCTAAGTGGATACGTATTTGGTTTCATACTCAGCTCATTTCATGACCTACTCTGGATACATAGATACCATGATATTTTCTTTTGTCTCATGTTGTGAGCCACTGCAGACGTGAAAACATTCAATGCACAAGTGATGAGGGAAAAGCTGGAATTTGATTCTTCTCGACCTGTCAACGGCTTTTGATCTAGTTGCTCACGACCGCCTCCTGCACCCCTTATGTTACCTGGGACATTGTTCTAAAGAGGCCGCTGGTTGGTTTTGCTCCTTTCTATCAAATCGGGAGCAGAAAATTCAGTGGGGCTCAGCTTCTTCTCCAGCGGCACCCATCCTGTGCGGTGTACCCCGGGGTGCGTGCCTACCGCCTGTTTTGTTTAACTTGTATAAGGCCTCTTTGCTCGCTTCTTGAGAATTTTGGTGTATTTTACACAAACTACTCTGAAGATACCCAGCTAGTTCTTGAAGCCAGCAGTGATTACACCCAAGACTCTGCTGTTCTAGCCAACACTTACGATCAAATCGAGGCGTGGATGTCCAGAAACTGGTTATGCCTAAATGGTAGCAAAACAGAGCTCCTCACTTTTGGCTCACTGCTGGCATTGTCTAATTAAGCCCAGACTACAAAAGCTTCTGAATTGGGAGAAGCATCATTCCAGTGCAAAAAAAAGTAGGACATTTGGGCATCCAGTTGGAGGCTTCATTGAATGCAAATGCCTACGTTAATCAGGTTAGTCAGAACTGTAACTATCACCTTCGTTTGCTTAAAAACATTCACCCCTACATTACTGAAAAGAACAGCGTAATCGTAGCCCAAGCAACTATCCTTTTGATGCTCGATTATTGTAATTCTCTACCAATCTGAGCCTCAATTTCCAGTTTGAAAAAATGAAAATTCTTCAGAATGATGCTGTGCGCATTAGCAACATAATCCCAAGAAGGGACAACATCTTAGACCACAGGAGGGATCTCCATTGGCTACCGATACAGGAATGTATAAACTTTAAAGTTGGCACCATGGTTCGTGGGTGCTTATTTGGAACAGCCCCCCGTACTTAAAATTGTTGACCCCCCCCCATTACACCCCATCAGAGCACTGCGCTGTTCCAATCTGGCACGGGTGATTTGTCATGGTTTCAAACGTTCGAACGGCCAGGGAAGATCCTTCCTGGTAAAAGCAGCCAAACTCTGGAACACACTGCCTTTATGCCTTTAGTACTTAGGTTGGAAGGAAATATAAAGTCCTTTGGAAAAACATTAAAAACCTTTTTACCCCATCAATATGTTGCATCCCATCAACTGTCCCCAAGTGCATAGTACAGACACTAAGGTAGGGTGGATGGTTTTGTCATAGCGGAAGAGAGGTGACACCTGCTATTACCTCACTTGGAAGCAGAGATCAGATAAAATATCCCTATACAGCAGTACAATATGAGGGACCACTCGGTTTGAGAGGCTGCAGAAGGGTGGGGAGTTGTTGTTTTTACAATCCAAGTCATGTCATTCAAGCTGTTACCAGCCATTGTGTTTCCTGTTGTGTTACTTCTTGGCGTTTTGGTGGCTGAAGTCATGTTAGGATTTTGTGGTTCCTTCGTTACATTACTGCTTACATAAGGACCCCACATTGTGTTGTTACTTGAACGCTCCACAATTGTGCTGTTACTTGGTGTTTCTAGAGTTGTGTTGTTGCTCAGCGTCTCTACAACTGTACTGATGCTTTGGTTGCTCATAGTTGCCCTGTTCTTTGGGGGCTCAAAGGTTGTGCCAATGCTCAGGGGCCCAACTGTTGTCCTGATGCTCTGGGGATCCGTAGTTGGGCTAGTATCTCGGGGTTTTTGAACCGAGCTCCCACCAAATAGCTTGTCAGTGGCGTTTACAAATTGGGCTTCTTGACTTACAGTCTCTTGGATCCACGCAGCAAAGGGCGATGCTCTGGTGTAAATACTAGGACACAGTGGTTCAGTGCAGCCGGCCTGAGAACTGGCAAATCCGGCAAGGAGCCAGGAGCCAGTGCTATCCTGGCAAACCAGTGGCATACTGGAATCATCCTAGGAAAAGGAGACAGTAGAGGTTACATTTGGTATGGCATGGAGAGGATAGGCAAAGGACAGAGTACACTAAACAGAGGGGTGTGGGGGCAATTTGGTATACACATAGAATGGAAAACAGATACAGAACGGGAGACATGGGAATGGGCAATAGGTGCAGAATGTGAACAATGGGCAATAGGCAAAGAATCTGAAGAATGCTAATAGACAATGAAATTCTTTGCCAAATAGACGCGAAATGGGAAGAATGGGGAGCAGACAAGGAATAAACTTCAATGCCAGAACAATACAATTTAAATTTCCTATTTAAAACAGTTTATCCAGGATACCTGAACATGGTAAGAGGTCGTTCTTTGAGAAATGCAATGATAAAAATAATTTCTCTGCTGCAGCACCAAGAAGCAATCAGGCTTGCTATGCATGCTGTACAAGTAAATTAACAAAATCAAACAGAAAAACTCCAATAGAAATTAGGCACAAACTAGGAGTAGGAGAAATAGCCGGGGAAATAGACAAGGAAAGATAAGAATTAAGAATTCACATCAACAGGGGAAAAAAGCAAAAAAGGCATGAACTGTGAGGAATGGGTGACAAAGAACATAGAAGATCAAAAATGGACATAGAATGTACAGTAGGAAGAACATAAATGGAATGTAAAGCATAGGTTACAGGTACACAATTTGAATAAATTGTACTTTTTGCCTCATATTCCTCTGGACTTTCTATGATTGTTGCCATTATTGTGTAAATCTGTGTTTTAAGTATGGGAAGACGGAACAAGGTATCTAGACCATTGCTACACATGTGAGTGAAAATGGCCCCAGTCCTATGCCTCTGCAGTCAATACCGCCTACAACAAAGCTTTCCTCGCCACAAGAATTTGCAATGCTCTCAACAACTCAAAAGAATGCTTCAAATTCATCAGCAAATATTTCAACCTTATGAACTCTCCAGCCCCCTTCCTGTCTCACTTACTAAATGGGAAATACTGTTCATATTGTGCATAGACAAAATTGAGTCTGTTCGCCATACCATATCCTCTGAGAATCCTCCTACACCCAACTCCTCCACCGCTGTACACGATTCGGACAATCCCCCTGCCTTCTCTTTCACCTGCTTCTCTCACATCTCATTCCATGGCCCACCCTTGCACTACTCTCCAACATCAGAACATCAGGATCCCCTCTGGAACCCTACTCTCCATCCTTATTCAAAGCTCTTCTCCACCTTTTATGCAACAGTTTTCTTCACCTTATGAACTCCTCCTTCACCCCTGGAAAAATACCCCCACAATAAAAATATTTAAAAAGCCCTCATCCCACCTCCTCTTGAAAGAAATCCCGTAGACCCCGCTGATCCCAAAGCCTACCAACATATTCTCTGCTTATATCCTAGAAACCATCACGGCTTGCCAATTCTAATCCTAGCTGGAAGAGCACAACATTCTGGCAACCATCAGCCAGCTGCCTCCTTTGTGGCACAACATTTGTCATCAAATTGTTTCTGAAAGACATATGCATGCATGCTAAAGATGGCGGAACAGGTGCATTAATCCTCCTCTAAATGTTGGCAGCTTTTGATATAGCAGACCACAAAAATCTCCCAGCCGCCTACATATCTTAGAATGGTATCTGAGCCTCCGCCCTAACCTGGTTTACATCCTTACTCACAGATGCCAAATTGCCTCGCTCCAAACCTAGCAATCCACCCCTGAGCACCTCCACTTCAGAGATCCCCCTTTGCCTCCTCCCTTCAATGTCTACCTACATCCCCTCGCTCGACTCACGTGCAGCTTTGGTCTCAACATTTACTCGTCTGCTGACAATACCCAGATCCTGGTGAAATTGGACAAATCCTCATCCGCTACTGCTGACAGCCTCCTAAACTGTATGTCAGCCATTCACCACTGGAAGCACGAAACTGGCTAAAACTCAATGGAGATAAAACCGAGGCCCTCTAAATGAACCACCAACGTCTCTATGCCCTCTCTCCATCTGACCTCCATCCCTTGGGATATACCCCCAACCTTCATCAACAGTGTAAAACCTTTGCTTCTGCATCAACGAGATCTCTGAATAACCTCTTAGATCAATGATGTAATTAACACCTGCTTCTTTCACCTTTGCTCACTCAAAACCAAAATGTTTTACCCATTTACGTGTTCCCACACAGGGTTACAGTGGTGAACACTAAAATGGACTGTGGAAACAGTGCATAGATTTGCCTTGCATTAATGCAATTGCACAGACTCTGGAGGGTTCAGAACATGGCAGACCACTTCCTGCTACAGCTCACGAACATACAAACACATCCTCCGACCCCCTGACTTATCTCGCCTTGACTGGCTCCCTGTCCACAAACAAATCACTTTCAAATTCCTCTGCATCACCCACCGTGCCTTCAGCAAGACTGGCCCGGCATTCTTTGCCTCAAAGCATATTCCATACATCCCTGCCAGAAATCTCTGCTCATCACCCTAACCACTACTTGACACCCCTGCAGTCAGCAAATAACAAACTGGTGGAGAAGCCTTCATCACTTCGGCATCTAGATTTGGACAAAGCCTTCCCCTAAACCTCAAGAAAATCTCTGATCATCTCTCCTTCCCCTAAACCCTGAAAACCTGGCTCTTTCAACAAAACTAACTTCCTTGCCCTCTGCCATTTGGATCTTTAGCACCAAGGAACGAGCGTGGTAGTAAATGCTGCACTCGACAAACACTAAAATTAAATGAAACTAGTTTCCTACTGAATGGTGGCAAATAGCCTAATCCATGGAACTGAAATGCTTTTACGTGATTTGGGTGACCTTAGTGCTGAGAAAAGGGGAGGGAAAAAGAAGGGTATAAACTGATAATTTGGTGGTAAATACCGCCAAATATCAATACCAATACCAATAGGGGCAGGAAGAGCATTGAAAATTAAGGGAAATCTGTTATGAAGCATTTGGCCTTGCGTTATAAACTGCTGAATCCCATTAAACCGTACACCAAGATGGGGGCAGAAACCCTACTGCCCCAGTAGAATAATATGTCCAGCAACAGGAGGGTAATCCTGAACTCCTGATACCTAGTACTGTGGTAACAACACAAAAATGGTTGTGCAAAAACAACACTGCAGTTCCTCGTATTGAGAAACGAGCATAGCCTAAGGGCATTGCAACAATTTATGGGGAAAGTGTGGTGACTGCGATACATGAGGAAGCTTCTTGAATTATTGCCAATGGGATAATTACTAATAAATATTCAAAGCTGATGATTCGGCCAACCCTCCCTGCGACACGGAATCCGGTCAAGAGGAGACGTTGAACAACTCTAAAACGTAATCAGCTCCAGCCTATGGCGAGGAATTCCAGCCAACACTGTTGCAATGTTAAGTCCCTGAACATAATGAAGAAGACATGTTGACAACCACTTGAAAAGAAATCCTTTCGTCAATAGCCACTGAGGGTGTTGTTTTGTGCAGAGTGTAATGTCCAGTAGGATTTGAATAATTTAAAACAAGAAGTAGCTTAATTCAATACTGGGATATGACAGCAAGCTCTTTTCATTCAATAATAAGCTAAATCTCTCAATTTCTCATCAACCTTTCAAAGAGAATCCCCCATTGGAGTCTGTAAACCAACATAAAGAGTGTGCCGTAAATAGAAATACGCCAGCGATGGCGACAAATTAAAGCAATACATTAAATCAAGAAAATCCAAAAGTGTATTCTCCTGGAACCAATGTCTTATCAATAATTTTATAAACCATCTATCTATACCAAACGGCACAGATTGGAAGGTTTCGGGGGTGATAAATGTGACACATGTACCCGGCCAGGCCATCAGCAAAATGCAGATGTGGGAGCTCCAAGAGCTATGGATGATGAAGTCTTTATACACCCCAGGTTACACCACCTAACACTTTCAGGCACTCAAGGGCTTGCAGGGTCAGTATAGTGGGGCGACTTATGCTATGGGTATCATTGGATCTTTGCCACAACATAGCCCAACTAGAGCTGCAATTGAATAAGGTTTTGGGTTTGATGATTGGATTATCAGACCATTTTACATTTTTAGTCCTAAATGTCTGTCAGGTTGAATCCAAAGTCAATTATAGCATTATAAGAGCGTCCCCTCGATTGGGGGTCCCCGAGACCGCCCCACCTTGCCCCAGGAGTGAGGCAGAGAACCGTCACAGATAGCCCATAGTTAATTTGCTTGCTCTTTTAAGGGCTCTTTAGCTGCTACAAGCACATAAATGCCAGAGCGACTTTGTAGATAATAAGCCCCCTTTTGGCAGCCCAAATGAAGCAGCGTAGGTAGAAATCTTACCCGGATCTTATGGCATACCATGGGCATTTGATGAACAGCAAGTACAGCTGCTGTCAGACCCGGACTGAGTAGGTGAGGGTGGTCTGCTCAGTGGCGTGCTGTGCGCAAGCACGAGATTCAAGATGGCAGCCAAGTCTGAAGTCATCTCGTTCTGTTTTGCTATGCCCCACAGCAGAGACATATTACCGGCAGATTAAGAAACCGCTGACAAAATCTAACGGCCATCATAAGTATTGTCTTTCAGGCACCCACACCAACCACAGGGGTCTGCTAGAGCCATATGATACTTTTGAAATGGCAAAAACTGAATCATTTTAGCACAAACAAATCTGTGAACAACAAGCCTTATATTATGCTACTTATTTTTTCAGATTTTTTATATATTAGATGCATTATAAGGTCAAGAGTCTTCCCAGTATGCTAATTTAGCCCAATGCTAGTAAATTTTCCCATCCGACACTAATACATGAGATGTGGTAAATACCCATATCTGTGAGCAACTTTTAGTGATGTAAAGATATTTCTAGCCTGGGACATTAAATCAGTAAGTAAAGGGCTCTCTCTTTTCCTCTATACACCTTTTACTTTCAGCAAAATAAATGTTTCCCTTAACTTTTTGATACTTGGTCATTGATTTACTGATTTATATAAAACAAAAACACATCGAAAACCCACTACACTGCATCCGTCTATGAACTGAAGCCACCCTGATTAGTGTACGCTTCCTCAGCACCCTGGGTGGGGGAGGTAGCCAATCGTCAGGCCGAGTACGATAGTTAATTTCACATCCTTACTGTTCATGGCCTGTAAGAATGTCATTGTATTTTCCCTTGTTACCTCCCTTGCCTTGAGGCGCTTTGAAACACATTGTGTATAGGCGCTATATAAATAAACTATCATATCAATCAGAGAGCTCAGATCAGGGGATGTATCCTCTGATTTAACCTGCGTTCTGAGCTCCCCCACAGCTGTGCAACACTTTCCCTGTGCCTATACTGTATCCCCCGCCCTCCCCATAAAGCCTTTACCACCGGGGAGTAACCCCATGTGGGTGCTAAAGGTTAATTAAAAAAAATAAAAAATAAAATAAACTTACCTTCCGTCAGTCCTGCTAACCGCATCTGGAACAGGAGTCCGTTTTCAGTGTTGATTCACTGGAAACTGACTGGTTCCCGATGCAGTGTCACAGGACTAAAAAAAGGTATGTTTCTTTATTTTTAACTTCACCTTTAGCACCCGTGTGTGGTTACATACAGGTGCTAATGGCGTTATAGCCCTCGGTAGTGCACCGACTGCTCCCGGAACAGCAATGCCACCCGCGTTATGGGACCGTCGCTTGGTCCGGGCCCTTAACTTGGGTGGCGGGCCATTACCATCGGGGTCAGCCCACCGCCTATATCGCCACATTAATATACAGGCATAGAACCATTTTACCTGTAATATTTTATAGAGTGTTATAGTCCCAACCAATTAAATGCGGACCAAACATGCATGTTAATTGTTGAAATTGTAACTATGCCAATTGTGGAATGTTTTGACCTTTTTCTTTTTTTTTCTTTTTTGTTCAATAAGACTTGCATAACTGGATGTTTTCTGGGATCGATGTCTGAAATCTGGGAACAAGAGGCCCACTTTGCATATTCCCGGCCAAGATGGCTGCACCCACAAAGTCGGTCTCCAGCTCCCTTACAGGGGGATTACCCCCACATACACCCTCCACTGTGTTGCCTCTTCCCCCAGTTGCCCCATGTGAGAAACCTGAGGATATTCTCACTTCTGCTGCCTTGGGATCTTCTACACAGGTTGCCAGGGAAAGGCCATCACTCTTGGATCCCGACCCTGGGGGTGGAGAAGCAAGGGAGGATCACCTGGGTGAAGGATCTTTGGGGATTAGGAGGGAAACTGATTTGATTGATTTTGAAATTTATATGGCGCATATCCCCAGGGAACCAAGTGGCAAGCCACATCTAGGCGCAGATTTGATTAAAGTTAGAGAGAACTTTTACAAGGGCATGATTCATGTTTCAGATTACTCAAAAAGATGTGTTTTAAGCTGTTTCCTAAACAGAGCCAGTGATTCTATTTTCCTCAAATAGAGTGGCAGCTCATTCCAGACTCGAGGCCCAACTATTGAGAATCTTCTGTCACCCCTAGTATATTTTGAAGACGGAACCACCAAAAGGTATTGACTCAGTGACTGTAAAGATGTTGGAGGATTATAGCTTTTGATTTTTTCCCGCTATATATTCTGCTGCCAACCCCCGCAAGCACTTAAAAACCAGGCATAGTAATTTAAACCTGATGCGTTGATGGATTGGCAACCAGTGAAGCTACCTGCGGAGTTCTGAAATTGATCCTTTCCAGGGAAGTGAAAAGATGAATCAAACTGCCTAGTTTTGAGCCACTGCGATGCGTTGCAGCTGGTATTTTGGGCAACCCACCAGGAGCCCATTGCAATAATCCAGCCTCACATTGACCAAAGTACCAATCACAGTGGATCTGTCCCCTTCTGAAATAAGAGGAAGGAGAGGTTTTTGTGTTTTTAGTTGAAAATAGACTGATTTTATTATCTTATTTATATGCAGCTTCAGACCCATATTCATTTGTAGATGCAACCCAAATTTTTGAACTGAGCCTGAATACTTACATGCAACTTCAAAAAGAAACGGACAAGGGGTCATAGGAAGAAAGGCTTTCCATTTTTGCTTTGATCCAAATACAATAATTTCAGACTTGTTAGGATCTAGTTGTAACTTGTTTTCAAGCATCTCATGCGGGACATAGTCTTCCCCATTCCCCTTCCAGGAAGAACCCTCCATTCCAAAGACAGTAATGGGGTATTCCTACATATGTCCCCTTGACCAAGAAAAGGGCATGAGATACAATCAGTCTAGACGTACCAGAAAACGAGCAAAAGGGGTTAAATATAAGATAGGCGAGACATGGTATCCCCTTTTCCTAATAACAACCTACCTAATCTTTCTCCAAACTTTATTTGTTATTGTAATCCAGCATCCCATATTTTGTCTCAGTCATGCCGTTTTAGTACTGGGACGAGGAAGAGAGCCTCAGAAGAATACCACTACAAGGGCCAGGCATGTCTCACTAATAGGCCTAACTATAGTCAGGCAATTGAAAGAGAAAACTCAAACCCGCAGCTCATTCACAAATCCCAGATGTATAAAAGGTGGGAAAACCAAAAGAGCATGTGGAGGGAGAGAAAGGTGAGACACTGCCGGGAGCTGTTGGATGCAGAGCTGCTGTGTGCCAAGGATCGGAATACCAGGAACTGCAGAAGCTGGCGGTCTGAACTGAGATGGCGTGAGAACAGGAGTTCTCGGGTGCAACTGCAAGGGAAGGCGCCATACTGAAGGGCCAGCCTTCTAATGAAGAGGCAGAGTGCTTGTTCTCCCGTTGTGCTGTAAGAGTGCAGGAGTGTCTCGGGACCAGAGGAGGGAAACCTGGAGGCAATCAAGTTGAAGCGAATCCAGCACGATATGCGGGGAGCCTGCAGAGGAAGCTGATGAGTTTCAGAGATCAGGAAACCTGGTGTGAAACTGACCGCGAGCGCTGTGAATGAACCAGTGATTGTGAACGAGCGGTTGCGTGGGTCTGAAAGGAGCGGAACACATTCTCTAAAGTCTGTCTGAAACTGTTAATTGAATTAACGATCACGTAAAGTGTTAACGAAAGAGAAGGAGCAGTTCTGGAAGGTTCCAATCTGCGAAATAGACATGTCAATGGTGTAAACAAGAAGAAATCTTTATCGCTCAACTTTGTAAAACATATAAACATATTTAAACATTGAACTGAATCAAAATAACGCAGATGGTCTTTTCAAAATAATGGATTAAATTCAAATCAACTAATGGAAGGAAAAAAACAAACTATGAACTATCTTGAGGAAGGGAACCCCAGTGCTTCTGTTGTGAACTATTCTGAACACAGGGAAGAAAACCACAGTACTTCTGTTATGAACTGCCTTAAACTTGGGTAAGGGAACACCAGGTTCTGATCCAAACGATTTCCCTTTTAGTCTATGGAGGATCATTTTTGAGACTTTGTTATGAAACTATTTCACACTTGGGAAAGGGGGTTGAAAAGTAGCTGCGAGTTGGAAGAGGCTCAGAAGGTTAAACACTGCTTTCTTTTGGTTGCTGATATCCCTACACATTGTATAGAGTTAGTTGTGAGGGCAAGTATAGGTTTTGAACATAGACAGATTCTTTTGTTGAACTCCTTGACTCAGACGTTCCATAGTTTTCTTTAAGTAGGAAAATGTCATCCTAGCATAGGGCAAGTTAGGCCTTAAACCATCCTGACATTTAAGTTCTAATAAAGGTGTTTGAGTTGACATTTTAATCTGTTGTTTGTGCCCTTCTTCATGATGCCTTCACACCCTGCTTACCTGCTGCAGGCTCTTGCTGCATTCCTCATCGATTTGCGAACCACAGACGAAGCCTGGCACACAGCAGGTCACGCTTCTGTATGCAACCTTTTGTACCTCTGGCTTCTGTCTCTGCGGCCTACAGACCACAAATGGTCTTCTGCAATAATTTTATCTGAAAAACTGAACGTTTTTTATTCTTTTTGCATAAAGCCATGGGAAAGAAATACACCACCTGCCGTTTTAATGACTTGTAACGTGTTAAAGATAAGCCAAATCTGCATTTTGCAAGGCAGGGGTGCACAACTCTGGACCGCGAAGGTCCCAAATGGGTCTGTGTTTTCAGTTTTTACAAGATTAATTTTTATAGGATAAATTTGCATCTAGTAGTTCCAAATAGGGCATAATTTACATACTGGGTGGTCATTTTGAAAGCCTTATATTTTTTTAGGCTCAAGGGCCAGAGTTGTGCAGCACTGCTGCAGCTGCTGCAAATGTCATGGCACCTTTTTCCGTGGCTATTTACTAATGCTTTTTACTGTGATACTAATACACAAGCAGGCTTCCATCTGTACATTTTTCCTATTTACTGTTTTGATATATAGAAATGCATATAGACAAAATTTGAATATGTAAATGTAATCGAGAACTTTTTCTGCTCACATGACTAACCTTTCGTTTATGAATAATGCCCAGTGCTGCAGGAATTAGTTCCCCTACAACAATATGGAAAACTACACTGCCCCTCAGCGATCTGTGAAGTCACCCATGTTTGAGCTCTCATGCACTAACCTTTTGCAAACCATTGAGTATCTCTGCCTGATTAATAAGACTAAGCCTGACCTGGATTCATTGCTGGTCATGCCTGTGACACTTTCCCTCTCATTGGTTCTCTTTGTGCTTAATATAAATACATGACTCATATTCCAAAAAGTAACCTGTTTTGCGTTTTCCCTCTTTTTACATGTTTTCCTATTGGTCCACTGGCTGCTTCCATTTCTATTGCTCTCACCATCCCTTCCCTGCCATCTGTCACCGCCCCCTTCTCTTTGCTATTGCTTTGCTCAAAAGTACTTACGAGGCAGGCGGAGCCCTCTCCTTGTTGGTTACCAGCACAGATCATGCGCTTTGCTGTCTCGTTGTTGGGGCTGTCGTCTTCCTCAAAATGGCAGCTGCATTGGTTGGCATCTAAGACGGTAATGTTCAATTGCTTCATGGCGTCGGAGTCTGGAAAACTTCCTGAAACAAGAAATGTAAATCGCCCACTTGAACACAAGGTAATACAGATACTAAACAAAAGTAGCAGATCAGAGGTAAATGTGTTTATTAGAAAACTCAGAACATTAATGACATTCTGGTGACTCTGAAAGGCAGCTCTGCCTGGTGCTGACCATCTCGTTCATACTAGCAGGGCTATATAGATTTGGAGGTAGGATGGGGTAGGACACCACTTTAATGTTGCTCAGTTGTCGGATTTAAAGGATGCAGTCGGGTCTGAAGGCACAAGTTCGGATAAGAACTGTCATGACTTTGCTTCCTGTCTGGCCTCGTTCCTGTGAGCTGTTACTTACAGCTCTGTGGTAAGATATGAGACCAACATCAAAGAGAAATTAACGGTAAATGTGTCATGGGGGAAAGTCTCTCTTTGGTAACCCTTTCAAATGCAAAATTCCAATTCCTTAGGGAAAGTGCTAACTTAACTGTGATTGGCCATATGCATTTTAAAACCAAGTTTCCACAGCAGCCCATGGTGGATGATTGTTTAATGTGTGAAAGAAGAGGTCAACTGAATACCTTTAAAAATGTATAAAGCTTCTGTTGTATAATAAAGTGCAGTGGCCAGAGAATTCACTGATGGCACTTCTTTATTCTCTTAACATCATCAGCCTTCTTTATGTAATAATAACACTGCACATAACTGTGGGCAACAGGCCCTGCAAAACTGCCCTCTGCAATATTAGTCTTTGGGCCCAATGATGGATGGTAGTCAGTCAATAGAGAAGCACACGGGAGCTGGTGCTGCTCCGTGCCCTCTGCTCCAGCTTGTGGGCTTTGCGCGCGGGAGCTGCAGCTTCCGCCTGCACTCACGAGATCTCGCGAGACTGGAAGTCTCGTGATATCTCTACACACCTCCCTTTGATAATGCAGAACAAATTACTGCATGACATAGTCATTGTATCTCACTGGTTTTCTGTGTTCCCTTCTCGGCCGGTCATCCCTCTCGCTGTTGGCGTCCAGCTTTTGATCAGTTTCCTGAACGACCATGGGTGCGTCTTCTTCAACTTCTTCCTCCTCGACCTCTCTTCTGCCTGTCTCCGGCTCTTGTTCTCTCACAGTCTCTCTGTCTGGTCCCTCATAGGTTTTAGGTCCTTCATGGGTCTTTTCTCCCTCATGACTCTTTTCGAACATGGCTACTCTCTCCATGTTCAATGTGCGGCCACCCTCGGTGCGGACATGGTTGGTTCCTCTGCGAATCACTTTTATGGGCCTGCTGAACCTTGAATCTGTCATTTGGTCTTTGGTCAGTAAACGTACTTTGATCCAATCTCCTTCTTTTACGTCCCAACCTTGTTTTGTCCTTCTTCTGTCACTCCACCTTTTCATGCCTGCTTTGCTGTTCTCTATTCCGCATACTACTTCCGACATGTCTACTTCGTCGTCTTCTCTTACTCTGGCCAACCACGGTGGCACTAGTGTGGACGCCGCTCTCCTCCCTCTCAACATGCGAAATGGGGAGATTTGGGTAATGCCGTTGGCCGTTAGTCTGTGAGCTGCGATGGCCTCTTTGGCTGTCTTGAGGGGATCCATCCCTGAGGCGGTCGCAAATTGGATGGCTCCTTTAATGAATCTGTTTGCTCTCTCCACAAGTCCATTTGCTTGTGGATGATACAACGCTGCTTTCCTCTGACAAATTGTCATGCCTGCGCCATGGGCGCATACATTGGCAATCAATATGGACAAATTGTTATTCATTTATCTACAGAAAACTCCTGGATCAACCGCTATTCACTATTTGGACTTTATTTCCCATTTGCAAGACTTTGGTGCCTTTTTATTTTTCCCAGAAAACTACACTTACCATAATGCACTTGGCTATAACCATCCATTCCTGGCTATTCCTATTTTTTTTCATCAGAACTACAATCCCCAGAAGCCCTAGGGATTTGCTCTGCTTCCACCAGCTCAGGAACAGAGAGGGAGGTGGCCGATTGTCTGCAGGTGTGCTGAGCCAGGTGCATCCAATTAGCCTGCCTCTGTGCTGGGCTGGGCAGTATAAAGGCTGCTGCCTGGGAGAGCTCAGTCTCTTGCATTGAGAGTCCTTCCGGCACCTTATTGCTTCGAGCTACAAACTTTATATGCTGTTTCCTGATTTCACCTGCTCTTTGTTCCAGTGCCCTGGTGGGCTCCTGCCTTGCAGTCTGCTACACCCTGCTGCCTACAGCCCTAGCCTTTTGGGCTCCCTGCCTCAGCCCTGCTCCTCTGGGCGTCCTGCCTTGCAGCCTGCTACACCCTGCTGCCTACAGCCCTAGCCTTTTGGGCTCCCTGCCTCAGCCCTGCTCTTCCAGGCTCCTGCCTTGCAGCTGATCACGCTCTGCTGCCTTCCAGCCTCCGCCCTTGCCCTGCCGGGCTCTCCACTTTGCAGCCGATCACGCTCTGCTGCCTTCCAGCCTCTGCCCTTGCCCTGCCGGGCTCTCCACATTGCAGCCGATCACGCTCTGCTGCCTTCCAGCCTCCGCCCTTGCCCCGCCGGGCTCTCCACTTTGCAGCCGATCACGCTCTGCTGCCTTCCAGCCTCCGCCCTTGCCCTGCCGGGCTCTCCACATTGCAGCCGATCACGCTCTGCTGCCTTCCAGCCTCCGCCCTTGCCCTGCCGGGCTCGCCACATTGCAGCCGATCACGCTCTGCTGCCTTCCAGCCTCTGCCCTTGCCCTGCCGGGCTCTCTACATTACAGCTGATCACGCTCTGCTGCCTTCCAGCCTCAGCCCTTGTCCTCTGGGCTCCCTGCTCTGCAACCTGCCTCACTCCGGCTGCCTTCAGCCCTTGTCCTCTGGGCTCCCTGCTCTGCAGCCTGCCTCACTCCGGCTGCCTACAGCCCTTGTCCTCTGGGCTCCCTGCTCTGCAGCCTGCCTCACTCCGGCTGCCTACAGCCCTTGTCCTCTGGGCTTCCTACTTTGCAGCTGATCACGCTCCGCTGCTTACTACCTACCTTTTTCCGCTGGGTTCTCGGCCTAGCAGCCCTCTACAGTCCTCTGCAACCTTCTACGGTCAGCGGCCCTGCCCCTCAGGGCTCACTCCTTGCTGCCCGGTCCTTCTGGGTTCCTTGCCGTGCAGCCTGCTTTACTCTGCTGCCCTAAGCCCTTTCCCTCTGGGCTCTCTACCTTACAGCCCTGCTCCTGTGGGCTTGCTCATTGCTTTCCTGCTCCTCTGAGCTCTCAACCTTGTTCCTTACTGTCCTCTGCTATCCTATCCTGTTACACGACTTTCCCTTCATTTCCTTCTGCTAGTTTGCTATCAACCTCCTTTTCCTGGATTTGTCTGTAAGTATCTTCTCTTGTCCTGTTTGTAGACCCTTTTGTACAGAGCTTGTCTGTTGGTTCCCATCAGTCAACCTCTGCCCCTTCCTTTGTCTCGTTTCTACATTACAGACACCCATAGCTGCTGTTCCAAGCCATGAGAAAACAGCGTGGGCCTCTGTTATAGCAAACTGTGCAGAAGGCTTGAGTATTTCCTAAGGTTCGTGGAATACTCTTTTCCTATATCTGCATACACCCCAAGAGGGAATTCATTCTGTACCTTTTCCTTGCTACTCTTGCCTACTCTTCGTTCTCTTTCCTTTCAGCTGTGTGTGTGCTTCTCTGTCCACTTTATTTAGGCACAACCACCCAAACCCTTTTTGGGTGTCCTGTGCCACTCTTAATAGAGTGCCATCCCTGACAGAATGCAAGAGCCAAAAATGTCTTGTTCCATAGGCAGGAAAGGCACACACAGACCAAGGATGCTTTCCTTTCGGGTTAAGAAACCTTTGCAAAAATCTATGCTTTCCCTAAAGACAGCAAACAAGAACCTTAGTCTAAAGAACAGTCTTGCCTTAGTAAACAAAGATTTACAAGCACGGTACTACACTCACTGGCTTGCTGACCCTTCTTCCATGTATAACTATTATGACATTTGCGACTATGATCCGCAGTCCTTATCGGTTGAAGAGCTACAGCAAGATAATGAATTCTTACAGATCTTGTTAGCCCAAACAGTGAAAGACACTCCTGAGCCTGATAATTTTTCTAACACTGTTACAGCTAAGGATATTGCACGCATTGTGGGGGTCTCTAAACCAGAGTACGCTGTTGCTAGAGTGATATGTTCAAGATCTGATTGGCAAGCTCCCCAGTCTACTGGAAACCCTCATTTGACAGGACACGGTATTATGTATCCTGAGGTTAGTTCACCTAGTCCTAGGTACAAAAGACCAATACTGACCATCGGTGGTCTTAATACTTCCCCAGTATCTACCAACCACAATAACCTTAAGGTCAGTCTTCCCATTGCTACAACAGAATTTTCTGCCACACCAGATTCTGAAGCTTTAGATCAGGCTAATGATACATACCTGCTACAAGAAAAACTCCTACGCCTTAAAAGAAAGACCGAAGATCTCTATGATGACTTTGTTTATTTACATAGTAAAAATTCTATGAAGGGACACAATATTCCAGACCTTTTGACACAATGTCCTACACCCGAAATACTGTCTTTAGAGATCAACATGGTAAGGCCTGGAATTGCCACGCAGAAAAGGATACCGATTTATACCAAGCAGAGGGAAGACCTAAATTTAGCATATGCATCCCTTCTAAAGTCTGACACAGCTCTTTCACTTTCCAACCACAGTAACTCAGGTTCTGGGACTTTAGACCATGATTCCAATCCTGAACAATACCCGGTACCTGCCTGGAATCCAGCCTTTCCATCAGTCAATACCCCAGACCCACCAAGTAATTTGAGCACACCAGACTTTGAAGATCAGCCTTCAGAACGCCTACCCAATCATGACCCCACATCTGTCTTATTACCTGTTCCTGTATCTGCTAGCCCAATCTCTGCTGCTCCTCCTGCTAATACTTCTAAATCTGCTCTGTTGCAGCAGCTCACATCTCTCTTTTCGCAGCAGAAGCACCCACTTCCTCTCTGCCTGCAAGGACAGAACCTGTTGCTAAGTCAGATAACAACTTTTCTTTTGGGACTACAGCTCCGGTTGTTCTTGCTGGCGCCTCTGCAGCACTAAAACTACCAGACTCTACTCTATCAGTCTCAGGTGCGTCCCTGTCCGCTGGTTCTTCTATGGCACCCACTCTCCCAGTTGCTACAGCATCGGAACTATCCACAGCCATTCATGATCTCTCTGCTGCGGTGGCTTCTGAAATTCCTACAAATCATGGAGAACCCGCCACTGTGACTCCTGACGTTTCTGCGGCTAATCTTGACTCTGCCATTGCTGTGTCTGATGCCTTGGGAAACCTTGCTAAAGCAACCAACTCTGCTGTACCTCTGGCTCCACCTTTCACCACCTTACTGTCACCTTTCAAAGCAAGCTTTGCCATGGAACCTGTAACAGACATTCACAGTTCCTCTATTCATGAACACTCTGTTGGGTTTTGTGCTCCAAAGACTTTGTCTTTTCTGATTTCTACCGTAAAGGTTCAGCACATTGATACCGCCTCCACCTTTCAAGACTCCCACATTACAACCTTAAACAGTTTTTTGTGCTTCATGATATGCCTTTTTGGAATAAGACTCTTTCACGGTGTGACAGACCTTCTTCCTGTTGGTCAGTCTTCAGGGAGCCTGGAAAGGGGCCTGTAGAGGGGCATACTGTCATGCCTGCGCCATGGGCGCATACATTGGCAATCAATATGGACAAATTGTTATTCATTTATCTACAGAAAACTCCTGGATCAACCGCTATTCACTATTTGGACTTTATTTCCCATTTGCAAGACTTTGGTGCCTTTTTATTTTTCCCAGAAAACTACACTTACCATAATGCACTTGGCTATAACCATCCATTCCTGGCTATTCCTATTTTTTTTCATCAGAACTACAATCCCCAGAAGCCCTAGGGATTTGCTCTGCTTCCACCAGCTCAGGAACAGAGAGGGAGGTGGCCGATTGTCTGCAGGTGTGATGAGCCAGGTGCATCCAATTAGCCTGTCTCTGTGCTGGGCTGGGCAGTATAAAGGCTGCTGCCTGGGAGAGCTCAGTCTCTTGCATTGAGAGTCCTTCCGGCACCTTATTGCTTCGAGCTACAAACTTTATATGCTGTTTCCTGATTTCACCTGCTCTTTGTTCCAGTGCCCTGGTGGGCTCCTGCCTTGCAGTCTGCTACACCCTGCTGCCTACAGCCCTAGCCTTTTGGGCTCCCTGCCTCAGCCCTGCTCCTCTGGGCGTCCTGCCTTGCAGCCTGCTACACCCTGCTGCCTACAGCCCTAGCCTTTTGGGCTCCCTGCCTCAGCCCTGCTCTTCCAGGCTCCTGCCTTGCAGCTGATCACGCTCTGCTGCCTTCCAGCCTCTGCCCTTGCCCTGCTGGGCTCTCCACATTGCAGCCGATCACGCTCTGCTGCCTTCCAGCCTCCGCCCTTGCCCTGCCGGGCTCTCCACTTTGCAGCCGATCACGCTCTGCTGCCTTCCAGCCTCCGCCCTTGCCCTGCCGGGCTCTCCACATTGCAGCCGATCACGCTCTGCTGCCTTCCAGCCTCCGCCCTTGCCCTGCCGGGCTCGCCACATTGCAGCCGATCACGCTCTGCTGCCTTCCAGCCTCTGCCCTTGCCCTGCCGGGCTCTCTACATTACAGCTGATCACGCTCTGCTGCCTTCCAGCCTCAGCCCTTGTCCTCTGGGCTCCCTGCTCTGCAACCTGCCTCACTCCGGCTGCCTTCAGCCCTTGTCCTCTGGGCTCCCTGCTCTGCAGCCTGCCTCACTCCGGCTGCCTACAGCCCTTGTCCTCTGGGCTCCCTGCTCTGCAGCCTGCCTCACTCCGGCTGCCTACAGCCCTTGTCCTCTGGGCTTCCTACTTTGCATCTGATCACGCTCCGCTGCTTACTACCTACCTTTTTCCGCTGGGTTCTCGGCCTAGCAGCCCTCTACAGTCCTCTGCAACCTTCTACGGTCAGCGGCCCTGCCCCTCAGGGCTCACTCCTTGCTGCCCGGTCCTTCTGGGTTCCTTGCCGTGCAGCCTGCTTTACTCTGCTGCCCTAAGCCCTTTCCCTCTGGGCTCTCTACCTTACAGCCCTGCTCCTCTGGGCTTGCTCATTGCTTTCCTGCTCCTCTGAGCTCTCAACCTTGTTCCTTACTGTCCTCTGCTATCCTATCCTGTTACACGACTTTCCCTTCATTTCCTTCTGCTAGTTTGCTATCAACCTCCTTTTCCTGGATTTGTCTGTAAGTATCTTCTCTTGTCCTGTTTGTAGACCCTTTTGTACAGAGCTTGTCTGTTGGTTCCCATCAGTCAACCTCTGCCCCTTCCCTTGTCTCGTTTCTACATTACAGACACCCATAGCTGCTGTTCCAAGCCATGAGCAAACAGCGTGGGCCTTTGTTATAGCAAACTGTGCAGAAGGCTTGAGTATTTCCTAAGGTTCGTGGAATACTCTTTTCCTATATCTGCATACACCCCAAGAGGGAATTCATTCTGTACCTTTTCCTTGCTACTCTTGCCTACTCTTCGTTCTCTTTCCTTTCAGCTGTGTGTGTGCTTCTCTGTCCACTTTATTTAGGCACAACCACCCAAACCCTTTTTGGGTGTCCTATGCCACTCTTAATAGAGTGCCATCCCTGACACAAATGTTGTGTTTCCGCAGGAACACCTCCATGTCTCTAGTAATTAACTGCATCCCATTGTCTGTCACTAACTCACTGGGGAGTCCTTCCCTCTGAAAGATAGCGGTGAGGACTTCTATCACGGTGGCAGTCGTGATGTTGGGGACAAACTCAGCTTCAACCCACTTCAATAAGTAGCCCACCATCACTATGCCATATCGATGTTCGGGCGTCATCGCCTCCAATGGTCCAATAAAGTCCAGTCCTACTTTTGACCACACTGTTTCGGGGATCTCTGTGGGAATCATGGGAGCTTGTCTGAGCTTTAAGCGTTTATCACTGTTGAGACACTCATGGCATCTCTCAATCATTGTGCGAATCTCCTGATCCATGGAGGGCCACCAATATGCTTCCCTCACTTTTCGTTGCGTCATGGTGTTCCCTAGATGCCCTGCGTGGGCTCTGCACAGAATGGTTTTTCTAATTCCTGTGGGTGGAATTACTTGGTCGGATTTCATGATTATGCCGTCCATCTCTGAAATTTCTTCTGCCACTTTCCAATATGGTCTCATTCCTTCTGGTACTGCCCTTTCATCGAGCCATCCGTTCCTGATCCATTCTCTGATTCTCACCATGGTGGGGTCTTTCCCATCGTCTTCCCTCCAATGTCTTTCGCTCAGATCCAGGTAGTCTGGTGCCTTGAGGTCTATGATAGACGCTAATATGCATTCTTCTTGCAGGAAAGTGGTGGCTTTGTCTTTTCCTTCTGGCAATCTTGACATGCAGTCTGCCTGTGAATTCTTCCACCCTGAGATGTGCTGTATCTCGAAGGTGTATTCTTGCAGCTTGGCTGCTATGCGTGCCAACCTGGGTGTCGACACTTTGGTGCCTCCTGGACTGAGCATATGAATGAGGGGCTTGTGGTCGGTGACCAACTTGAATTTCGTGCCCCATACGTACATCCTGAAGTGTTCCACAGCCCATGCACAGGCCAGCATCTCTTTCTCGACTGTGGAATAATTTTGTTCAGCTGGGGATAGGGCGTTGGAGGCGAATGCCACTACGTGTTCTGTGTCTCCTTTTTTCTGGATGAGAACGGCTCCTAATCCATACACGCTGGAAACCGTGGTGATGACTGTACACCAGTCAGGATTGAACGGTTGTAGGCACGGCGCTTCCACAATGTGTCGTTTGATGCGTTCCACCGCTTTCTTCTCAGCTTCTTGCCATGTGAATTCTGACCCTTTTTTGAGTAGCTCCTGAAGCGGCGCTGAGGTTTCCGAGAATTTGGGGATGAATTTGGCATAATATTCCGCCAGTCCTAGGAATGACCTCACTTCATCCTTATTGGTAGGTTCGGGAGCTTCGATTATTGCTCGCAGCAGGTTCTGCTTGGGGCTTATGCCTTGGGCTGATATTTTGTACCCCAAATATTCGACTTCTTGTGCTTTCAGTACACATTTCTCGTACCTTAACTTCACTCCAGCTTCTTGCAGCTTGGTAAGGACCTTCTTCAATGTGGCATCATGTGTTTGCTCATACGCGTACACTAGGATATCAACCTGGAAATAGGACACGTTCTTTACGTTTCGCAGTAGTGCGTCCATCATGCGTTGAAACGCTGAGGTTGCAGATGACAGGCCGAACGGTATCTTTGTGAACTGATAGGTGCCAAACGGGGTGATAAATGCGGTCAATGGCTTGGAGTCTTTGTATAACTGTATTTGATGGTACGCGTCCCTCATGTCTAACTTGGAGAACACTGGCTTCCTTCATCATGAGGATTAACTCGTTAATGCTTGGCAGGGGGTAGCTGTCCGCGATTACTTCCAGGTTTAAGCTGCGGAGATCAATGCATACCCTTAACTCTTGTGAATTTAGTTTTTTATAAGCACGACCGCGCTCAGCCACTCTGATGCTTCGATTTCTTCGATGGTGCCTTCTTTCACCATTTTGTCAAGTTGGTTTCTGAGCGTGTCGCTAGCAGTCACGGGTACTGGCCTTACTCTGTGTTTGACGGGGACCGTGTTGGCTTTGAGTAGTATTTTGTGTACAAAGCCTTTGATGTGTCCAGGCCCTTCCGAAAACAGTTTTGGATAATCTTCTCTGGCTACCGGCGCTCCTCTTGAACTGACTGACAACACCTGGTCCTCTGTGCTGGGGTCAAGCTTGATTTGCAGTTTAGCCTGATCATCCCAATCTAGCACTGCTGGGCCTTCTTGACTGAAGTATATTCTTGTGGTGGTCTCTCTGCCTTTAAACTCCACTTTTCCTTTGATATAGCCAAGTAGGTCAATGGATGCACCTCCGAACACTGCGCTTGTGCCGGATGCTGAATACTTTGACTGTCTCTGTGCCCATTATCTCTTTGTATGTGCGCAGGGGTAATATAGTTAAGTCACAGTCTGAGTCCGCCATGACTCTTGGTTCCAATCCGTTTATTTTAATGGGGCAGTGAGGCTTTTCTCTCCTGGCCCTTGGGCTGTTCACCATTATGACAGTAGGCCTCCCCTCCTCGTCAGAGGATGATTCCCTCTCTGTGTTGTGTTCGGCATTGACGCTGGTGACTCTTTTGTTCCGCCATCGACACACTATTGAAAAATGTCAAATCTATTTGCACACCGAGCATTCTTGGTTCCTTGCTGGGAATTCTTTGTCGAGGGCTAAGTGTTTTGTGCTGGTGCATCTGTGACATTTTAACGGTTCCTTCCTTGCCCACTTCTCTTCTCTCGTGTCGAAGACTGGATTCTCCTTCTTTGGGCGGAAGGCTATCGCTTGCACTTCCGCTGGGCTGTGTCCACTGGCGTATTCTTTCCTCCTTCCCGCGGTCTCTTCCACTGCTCTCGCGATTTCGACAGCTTTTTCTAGCTGCAATTCTTTTTCTAGAATGAATTTGTCTTGCACCTTCCTGCTGTTGGTATGTACCACTAGCATGTCACAGATCAATCCTTCTACATTGTTTCCAAAGTTGCACAGCGCGGCTAATTCGTGTAGTTTGGTTACATAGTCGTCCACTGTTTCGGACACTTCCTGTTTGCGGCTGTAAAACCCTATCCTGTGTAGAAGAGTATTCTCCTTACTGGCAAATCTTTTGACTATTCTTCTAACCGCTTCCTTAAAAACGTCATCATTGTCGCCCGCCACTGGTTCAGGGGTGAGACTTTCGAACACCCTTTGGCCTTCAACGCCCAGCGCATTCAGTAGCATGGCTCTGTGTTCGCTGCCGTGTAGCCTGCACCACCTAAGGCCTCTAGGTACGTGGTGAATAAGGGTTGCCATTGTGGCCCTGGGATGGCAGGCCTAACTGGCGTTTGAAGAAATTGCGGTGGTGGTGTTGCTTCTTGCATGGCACCGCGTGAGTTCAAGTCTTGATCCTTGTCGCCAATAATGTTGTATAATAAATCGCAGTGGACAGAGAATTCAATGATGGCACTTCTTTATTCTCTTAACATCATTAGCCTTCTTTATGTAATAATAACACTGCACATAACTGTGGGCAACAGGCCCTGCAAAACTGCCCTCTGCAATATTAGTCTTTGGGCCCAATGATGGATGCTAGTCAGTCAATAGAGGAGCACAGGGGAGCTGGTGCTGCTCCGTACCCTCTGCTCCATCTTGTGGGCTTCGCGTGCCGGAGCTGCAGCTTCTGTCTCCACTCACGAGATCTCGTGAGACTGGAAGTCTCGCGATATCTCTACACTTCTTACTTGTTTGACAAGCAAAACAAAAGGACTATTAGCAATTCTGCACTTATACACAGAATGCAACACATTTGGCCTGCTTATTCCAAATAATGAAAAAAGAAAGCACCCTTAATAAATAATATAACCAATCCACAGCGGACTATACTGTCATCTCGAATTGCTCCCGAGTCACATGTGAATAGGACATCCAGCCCTGCGCTCTTTTCATTCATTCTGTCATTTGCAGCACTTCCTTTATAATTCAAAAGCAAACCCCTGAATGCAGATAAGCAAAGATGCATTACTCACACCCGACATGACGGATAGTTATACACCTGCATTAGATCTCTAGGCGCTACAAGGCGAATGTCACGTGTAGCACCTTACAAATCAAAAATGACATCACACCATTGGTCTAGTTGTGCTCTTCACCTTTTCATGCAAATACTGCAGCCAACTAAAGATGCCCAATGTCGCATATGAGCATTCTAGTACAGATTTGGTGTTTTCTTTGCATTCTGGTAGATACAGTTCTGGACCTATATGGAAACAGCACACTTTACAGGTACACCATGCAAAGGAAGAAACAGGCTATGGACATGGTACGGGAAAATACATATCTCTGCTTTAAAACCGCCATACAGAGTAAGTAAGCAACGGCGGGAAAGTAACCACATGCCTTGAGAACGCAAACTGGTGTTGTCTGAACTGTGAGTTTTGGATGGGGTGTCAACAGGTCATAGGGCCACTTAGCAATAGTTAAAGGCGTGTTGCAATGCTGCCCAGTCTCTGTAGATCTCTTATCTCGCGACCTATTGAGACTCCATATTTCTCAATGATCAAAGATGTGTCCGACAACACGGGAAACCGGGAAATTCAATTTAAAACCATCCAGCGATATTACTATACTTCGGTCCGAATGATCGCGATGAAAATGTCCACGTACCCAGTATGCTGAAGGGGGATGGGGGAACTCGGACTCTTGTGCTGGTCCTGCCTTATTGTCCATAGGTTTTGGGTGGTAGTCAAGGACAGGCTGAGTAAGATTCAGTGAGTGTCCTTGTTTCTGGGACCTGAACCTATGCCATTTGGACTAGAAGTGGAAGACTGGCACAATGATGCTAATGTTGGTAGGCTACTGCTTGCTGTTCGCAGCTCGTAAAACTATTTTTCTCATATAAAGGGAAGTTTCCTGAAGGACCGATTACGGATGTGTGAGAGGGAGTCGTCTTCAGATTATGTGTGCATGAGCGGCAAGCATTTGTGAATCGGCGAGGGTCCGACAAAGCAGTGTGATCGTGGGAATTGTTTAAACAATAAATCTAGTCCTGTCAATTTTGCATTGGGCGAGCCCACAGGGGAGTAAATATCCAACGGGCTGCGTTGGGGACGGAGTACCAGCCCTTTACATTCTGTACTTAGGATGGATAATGTGGCCACAAACTGTGCATTAATAGCGACAGATGGAGTGACGTGGAGTTCCGAGCAGCGAAGAAGAGACTGTCAACCGGTTTACTGTATCGCCTTTCCTCAATGTGCATTTTAGCTTTATTAAATATTATTTTGTAGGAGAGGGTAAGCTTAGTTTGGATTCCTTGGGAGGGTGGGGCCGACATTGGCTGTTTTTCCTTAATAAAAAAAGATTTAAATTAAAAAAAGGAAATACTGCCTTATTCATCTGCCACTCGTATTAGCAGTACATTCGCCAGATCATGAGTGATGGTATATGGAGTTAGTCTTCCATTGAGGACTTTGAAGATTTACCATAGGTGGTCATTCCACTTGCAGTAATTCCTCCAGTTTTTCTAGGTAAAGTTGAGAAAATACCTCCACCAAAGTGCTGGATGTACTTCCTCCACTTTACCTCCTAAATCATAGGATGGTGGTGTGGTAAAAGTGACGGTAATTCAGTTACCACTACTTTTTACTGCAACACCATACCTGTAAAGACCCCACAGTCTTTTTCCTGAATACAATTGGGGTCACATCTTCCTCTTAAGATACGCCTGACTGCTCTGCCACACTACCAAGGTCCTGAGCTAGTACAGACTGATACTAAGAGTTGGGATTGACAAACAACTGGGATAGCTTACTAAAGTCTTACTGACAGTAGGACTTTAGGAAAACTCCCCTAACACTAGCTTATAAAGCTCCTCTTTTATATGGGCATACCATATAACCCCTCCCTCTCCCCACTAGCCTTCCTCCCGCCCCCACAACATCCAAAAGGGCGTCTCTAAATTTGGCTAACCTTGGCGTAGACCAAACCCTAATGCTGAAGAATTCAGGTCTAGACTTACAGGCGGACCCAATCCTCATCATATTGGTTTCTATGAAAACAGGCATACTTGGAGCACAAATCGGCTGTCCCAGAATATTCTTCAGGGATTTATTTTCCAAGACCTCGAGCTTCCTGCAATCATTTGCACCCC
The DNA here is from genome assembly GCF_040938575.1 of Ambystoma mexicanum. NCBI lineage: Eukaryota > Metazoa > Chordata > Amphibia > Caudata > Ambystomatidae > Ambystoma > Ambystoma mexicanum. The sequence goes on along the minus strand of NC_090925.1, from coordinate 830,307,366 downwards.
ATAGCTCCACCCCATATAGGGAAGCCGGCCTCGCCTATGGTTTATAGGCCTCCAGCATAACGCTGGATGCACCACTCCCTGGCAAATCTTCCCAATGCACCACTATATTGTGTCAAGGACACAGCAGCTCTATCCATATGGGAAGTCCATTTACAATCATCAGTTACCCATAAACCAAGATAATCATAACTATACACTTGCTCAGTGGCCTGACCGTCCAAGGATAGCCTTGCCCTAAACCGTTTTTTGTCACTGCACTGCTCAGGCACCATTGCGTTGGTTTTTTGGATGTTAATTGCTAAGCCACTAGTCACACAAAACTGCAAGAAAAGTGTGAACGTTTTTTTTTTCAGCCCCACTGGAGTGAGAGACAACAAAATTGCATTCATCTGCATATACCATAATTGGAAAACACTCACCAGCCATCTTAGGGGCATCAGAGGGGCCATTAAGCAAGTCCCCAATGACCCCATTAATAAACAAAAAATCTTAGGGGCCAGAACACATCCTTGGTGGACGCCCCTCTGAATGTCTACATCCTTAATAGTGGAACCATCCGCATTACAACCGCATTCCATCTAACCACAGCCTTGTTCCTGTTGTACAGCTTTTGAATAGCCCTCACTAAGGTGACTAGAATATTAAGGTCCTGCAACACCATCCACAACCTGCTCCTGGGGACCCTATCTAACGCTGTACGGAGGTCAATGTATGTTGCAGACACAAACATTTTCCTTAATTTGACAAGCGTATCCAATATCAATTTCAGACGGAGACAATGATTGATGGTATTGGTAAAACTTTGGGAGCCTGCCTGGAGGTGGTGTATAATATCAGTATGTTGTGTTATTGGGATTTATACCTCGCACCGCTGCCATTTTTCATGTATGAGTGTGTGTGGGGTGTATGTCTGAGCGGATATGTTGTATGGAATTGGGGGGTGGGTCATAGGAATAGGAGTTGGGAGTGTCTGGATTGTCCCCGCCAATAGAAATTTGGGAATGGGGGAGGAGGAACGGGGAGGGAACGGGGGTTGCAAGGGTGTCCCCCACATTAGGGAATTGTGGGGAAGGGGTCGCCACAAAAGGAAAAATTATTCCCTGCAGTGCTGACGCTAGAGCCTGGCAACCGGGTTTCAATGAAATCGGCCTGCGGTGAATCTACATAGAAGTGCTTGATTAAGGAAGATTTCACTTGCTCTGTGTTGTATTGTCCTTCTAAGGGTTCTCATAAACCTCCCCACAATGCCATTGGCTTGAAGCTATAATGGAGTTGTGCGTCTGTATGTGAGTTAAGTCGTGTCACAGAAATGCCGCAGGCTGAGAACATGCAATCAAGTGGGGGGATGACAGCATCCGACCGGGGTGGAGGATGTGACTAGTACTCACGGAATCCTCAAATTTCATCCTTCAGGATAAGCAAATATCCATTATCTTTCGGGGTCCAAAGGGATAAGTTGCTACGTTTCCCACATTGATTCAAGTAGCTCTGACGTGGCCAATGGCTCTGGTGCATTCAATTTGCTGGTGCATGGGTACAGATCGCACGCTCCGACTGTTTTTTCAACCATCTTGTCCAAGAACAGGAACCACATGTGTCTCGTATCTTTCGGGTTGTGGCTACTGCACCCATGTGCCCTTCATGCATAGTTGCAACTATTTGTTGCTCTAGGTAGGACCATTGCAGGTACTCTTAACATGATGCCTTCTCTGGATGTGGAGAGCATGCCTGCCTTTCCTAGAATGCAAGTAAGACACCAGATTCACATTTTCTAGAAGTGAGATGTGAGCTGTTATGAATCGCCATTGATAGGTCAAAATAAAATCCATTACTTTGCAGGGTGTGAAATGTGTCTTTGCATGTTCAATTATCTGTTAAATTGTGCTTGTCCCTTGTTGCATAGCATTTCTGAGGAAGCTGGTGTACTCTTCCGTCACTGATATTTGATAGACATTGCTGGAATGGGCTGCCTCGAAGTTTGCCAGACTTTTTTAAGTCCTTTGTTACTGCCACAGCCCACGGACATCCTTCTGACCCCTAGTGTTAACGCTTGGTGGTCTGTTACAATGAATAGTTTTCTGAAGATGAACATGTGAAAATGTTTGCACACACAGACGACCACCAAGGTCTTCTCTGGCTGAGAGTAGTGTGAGAAGCCTGAGGGTATTCTCTCTGTAAGACCTTGAGAATCCCTTATTCAGGTGGCCAGGACACAGCCATCACTGTTGGATGCAGTTCCTGGGGATGGACCAGTGGGGGAGGATCACTTGGGTAGGGGAACCCTGGGTTATGCTCAAGGTGAGACGCAGTAACATCACGGGGAGGATGGTGAGGGGAATGAAGTCGCTGACGCTTTTATGAGCTATTCCCGCTCATCATCTCTTCCACCCATTGAACCTTCCTTACCCAAAGGTAAAGCCCACAATATATCTACATCTGATAAACTTGTTACGAACCACAACTCTCAGACTACTACTTTCCTTGGTTCTTGCCTGGATAACCCCGGACATTATTTTCCACATTCCTCTAGTTATTTGGTCCCGACCCCCACTCTACTCAGGTTAGGCACTACCATTCCCTTAATCCCCCTAATTTATTTAACGATTCTAGTTATTTTCTGTCTGCTTCAAGAACCCTACCAATCCCGTCCCTGTGATTGTCACCTTCCAAGCTCCCAGGCTGCTGTGACAACTCACTACCATTCCCAAAATCCTCTATATTCATGTCACGATAAGAACTCTGGTTATCCTCGTTTATCTCGAAAACCCTCTATAACCTACCCTTCCGAGATCACCCCAAACTCAAATGCGAAAGCCATAATCTCATGTAACACTTCTTTACCTTACAACCCTGTAGGATACTTTGACACTCCAACCCCTCCCATTCTGACACAAAAACCTTTAAACACCCAAGACAACTGACTAATATAAGTCATGTCTACTTGACATGTCCCAACCCTGGCGTCAGGCAAAGTCAGGCAATTAACCTGAATCACACACACCTGACGGCCCTTTCCTTTCCCACAGGTATAAAAGATGGAGTAAGAGAGCACAGTACGAGCAAGGCGAGCATGTCAGACAGCACAACGGCACAGCTACGCAGGTTGCAGCAGTACAAACGAAGGAGAAAGACGGCAGGAATTAAGAGGGTGGTGAGGGGAGAAGTGACTTTGCCCCTTTTCGTCCCAGACTCGCAGAACCTTTGAGGAAGAAAGCGTAAGATCGCGAACAATAGCACAAGTGTCCTGCAGCAGATGTCAACGGTACATGGGGCAAGCCTAGGCCGATAAGCAGGAGCGAGGGATGCTCCTATGACCGTGGTACCGGCCTTGACTCCAATGAAGAGGAAAACCGAGCAGTTCATCGCAGCCAGTGAGTCGAGGGGAGAACCGTTAAGAACCGGGTTGTGTTGAGTGAGAATCGCAAAGTGGCAAGTTTTGAACCAAAGCTGAGAACTTTGAATGAACTGTAAAAAGTGTGAAGGGGAAACTAGCTGCTGGGGGAACCGGCACCACGTGGGTGCTAACTCAAGAGACTCTGGTCGAGCCCCATATGAGTCAAACTACAGAGAGCAGAAGGCCATAGGAGGGCCAGCAAAATAGGTGAAAGTGGTCATTCAGAGAGTCAAGCAAAATCCCTGTACAATCGAAAGACTTTGATCTACAAGAACTGTGAAAGAAAGGGACGTGAATCACAAGGATATTGGCCAATTGTGAATGTGAAGTAAAGAGAGGTCCGAGCCCGACCGCGGGAGATCCAGGGGTGAAGCCATCACCCAAGCAAAAGACATTTAGAGATTGAGGGAGGAGAAATCCTGCAAAAGGCAAGAGGGATCCAAGACCGACCGAGGGAAATTCAGGGGTGAAGCCCTCACCCAAGCAAAAGACACTGGGCCTCATTACGAGGCTGGTGGTAGCCGTGTCTGTAATGCAGGCACGGCTGTCGCCGGTATTTTCTTTTTTCCGGCGCCCAGGAATGGCCAACTACCGGGTCATTATGTCCTTGCCGGACCCGTTATTTGCCCATTCCTGGGCGCCAGAAAATATTCTTTCCCATTTCCATATTCCCATAGGGCTCAATGGAAATGGGGAAGCCGGATGCACCAGCACCGTTATAAACGGTGTTGGTGCATCTGACATGCTCTGCTCGCGGGCACTGTACGGCCGCCAGGTCAGACCTGGCGGCCGCAATGGCACCCGCAAGCAGAACTCGTAGTTTGCCGGTCTGGGAACTACGGTACCGGCATGCTTACCGGTACTGTAGTTCCCAGACCGGCAACCTTATAATGAGGGCCACTGAGAAATTGAGAGAGGAGAAATCCCGCAAAAGGCAAGAGGGGTCCGATCCTGACTGAGGGAGATCCAGGGGTGAAGCCATCACCTAAGAATATAAAGAGATGAGGGGTCCGAGCCCGACCGAGGGAGATCCAGGGGTTCATACGTAAAGGGTCAGCGCCCAGAAGAGGGGGACCAAGCGGTGAGCCCATCACCCGGCGAACATTGAGAACGAACTTTCATTTGTTAAAGGAACTTTTTTTTGTTTGTTATTTGAACACGTCATGCCCCGAAGGCAAGAGACTTTGCAAGGAAACGAGACTTGGCGATCGACGGCCCTGAGAAATGCCATTGGAACTGTCGTCTCGTGCTGGAAAGCCCAAGACTGTACTGTGCTTCAAGCTCCCATCTTACCCTGTGGTCAAAACGTGGGGAAAGGAGACCCAGGCTACCGCATCCTGACCTATTATTTGAGAACACTTCTTTCTTTTCTTGAGAACTATCCCACACCCATTTTGTATTAGTTGTAAGGCTTGGCAACAGGTTTCTTAGTATAGGCCTTTTTTATTTACCACAATGCTTCTAGGACTGTCTTATTTTTCATTTGATGGTGGACGCTTGCTCCCATCCTAGTTTTAGGTTTAGAATAGGCGTTTTTCCAACCCGCATACAGAATTCATTGTTCAATAAACACCCTTGAACTGTAATCACTATGTCTGTCTTACTTCTTGTCACCATGAGTTCCTTACAGTAGGCTACAACATGTTTCACTCAGTATCACCCTGGCTTATGTTAAACATGTACGGTACGGGCTGGCATCAACTTTCAATTGCAAACAGAGGCAAAGGTTGAAGTATGTAGTCATAAACCGATCTTATGTTAAGTTTGATCATTTGAAAGTAAGTTTCACATTCTTTTGAGCTGGGAATGGTGTTTTTTGTTTTGCGAATTCTTCCACTGAGGTACTTGTAATTACAAAGTCTTATGTATTCACTGCAGTAACTAGCCAGTCCTAAGGGAGACCAGATATCACTAACAACTGTGGCGGGATGTCTGCTATCGCCGTTTTCTTCTCTGAATTAGGTTGCATTGGTTTTCCAGAAAAGATGCGGCCAAATAATGTCAGTTCTTTGTTGAATTTACACTCATTGACATTTAAGGTAAGGCCAGCCTTCATGAGCACTATGGGTATCTGTTGCAATGCACTGTTGCTATGGGCGTCTCCAAAGGCTATGTCATTACTGTAGTTGAAATGTGCCTAATCACCTTCTGATGCTTTCTTGCAATATTTCTGACACAGAAGAAATACCAATTCTGAGCCCTTTATATCTGTTTATTTGCTTATGGGTAGAAAACAAAAACATTGCAACATATTTTGAATGCTCATCTAGCACTATTTGATGTTAATCTCTGCTGATGTCTGATTTGAAAAACACTCTGGCCCCATTTAGGTAATTAATCATATCACTGATTTACATCCCAGGACCCCCATCTCTTTCTCGGTTCGCCTGTCGCATGTTGACATATGTGCATATTTCACCTTTAGAATTCCTTTTGGGTACTGTGACAAGGAGATCATCCCCTCTCCCCAAGGGGGAGCCACCCCCTATGGGACAGGTAGGTGAGCCACCTATGCTTAATATCCCCTAGGGGCCAGGGTAACAGGGATCCATCTGAAAGGTGACCCCATCTTGGGGGACAGGAATCCCCAGAGAGGGGAACAAGCCACTACCCCTCCACTCTAGCCCTAGGACATTAATGGGATACAATGGAACCAAGCTGGAGGATAACCCTAAAAACCCTATTGTAATGGCTGATTTGGCTTCTGGCTCCAATCCTCCCCAGTCATCCTGCAAGACAGCGGAGGGACGAGCAGACCAGCCCCATGGTGGAGTGTCAGATAAAGAACCAATCAGAAGAGCTGTAGGGAGAAGCCCACAGAGTCCAATTGAGCCGGAAGGTCCAGAGGAGGAAGGGCTGACAAGAGAGAAATTAGAACCCTGGCCCTTATCAACCCCACAGCGACCCCAGGTGGCTCACCTCAAACCAGTGTCACCCCAGGAAATCTGAACCCAGAAGTACAACATCTAACTTTATCTTTCAGAGACATTACGACTTCGGAGCTAGCGGAAGCTCTTGCCACCATGCGCCCAATCTCCTGCCCAGGTGATGCGCTACATTCTAAGATCATCCTCGATCACAAACTCCTGTATATCCCTTTTCTCACCCGCTTTGCTAACTCTTCCTTTAAACACAATATTGTCCCTGACTGCATCAGAAAAGTAACTGTTACACCACTAGTCAAGAAGGCAGGCCTCAGCCCTGAAGATCCCTCCAATCTCAGACCCATCACAAACTCTTTTTCTTCTCAGACTGGACTGACATTCTATTCTCCATGCAAGACAACCCGGTTTCAGGGCCCACCACAGCACAGAGAGCGCTCTGCTAGGCCTTCAAAATAACATGCTCGACATGGTAGATAAAAATAAATGCAGCCTGCTGATGCTGTTGGACTTATCGGTAGCGTTTCATTTACTAGACTACAACGTCCTGCTTAAAACACTCCATAATACTGCCAGATGCTCCCATCAAGCCCTATCATGGTTTCAATCTTCCTGTCAGGCAGAGTCTCCGATATGCATTGGGGTGGCTTCTGCTCTGATCCTGCAGCCATCTGTTATGGGGTCCCCCAGAGAGCCAGCCTGTCCACAGCTCTTTTGAATGTATATATCAAGCCTCTATGCAATTAATTGCATAAGAAAAATATTCTATTTTCTAACTATGCAGATGATACACAACTCCTGCACACCCTGTACGGCAACCACGACTCTGACTCTTCCAAATTAGACCGCATTTTCTGCACGATCAAACAGTGGATGACAATCCATCAGGTGTGCCTCAAAAACTCTTAAGGCACAGCTTCTACTCTTTGGCCCACAACAAGCTAGATCCAAATTAGGACCACGGTATGCCGATTTTGAGATTGATGCTTGCCATATCCCTACACCCAGCAAGGTCAAAACTCTAGGCACTTACTTAGATGCCTCCCTGAGCTCTGATTCATCAGTAAACAACTTAGTGAAAACTACGCATTATCACCTAAATCTGCTCAGTCAAATCAAGCCTTTCATTTCAGAAACAAACTGGGAAAATCTAGCCACAGCAACCATCCTCTCTCGACTAGACTATTGTAACACACTCTTAGGTGGGGCATCAAAAAGCAATATCACCAAACTACAGATAATTCAAAATGATGCTGTTCGCATCATTAAGAACACGAGCCAGGGCGAATACATCTCAGAGCACAAAAAAACTCTCCACGGGCTCCCAATACACTTGAGAATTCGGTTCAAGACACTCATATTGGCACATAAACGTGTCTACGGCAAAGCTCCCACTTATCTGAGAGAAAAACCTAAGAACTACCATCCACAGAGAACCTTTGAGATCTAGTAACCAATGACTTCTAGTGTGTCCCAAGCCCAACTGCGCTCGAGGCAATGTAAGATCTTTCACCTTCCTTGCCACTAAGGCCTGGAACTACCTTCCCTCTGGCGCTTCGAAAGGAAGAATCTCTGTGGCCCTTTCACAAGTCATTGAAAACCATTCTATTCAAATAGCTCCTCCCTCTGCCCCCTCACTTGCTCTCTTGCTTGTCTTGTCTTATTGTTGTCCTTGCGTGTTTTGTCACGCCCAGATGCCTACAGGTTACGGTGCTATAGAAATAAATAAATGTGACGGCATAAAGTACCTATGGATTAAGACATACATAGTAGATAAGAGTCCAACAATATTTAGGCTCTGTTAGCAGAACTAGATGCGAAAATAGAAAAACAGGTAGGTTTACGTATCTCCGTGGCGGGAGGGATAGCAGTTGCCAAATTGATTGTGCTACCTAAAGTACTCTACACATTGCCAAGCATACCCTGTGTGCTGCCCAACCTTATCTTGAGCGATCGTAAATCAATTCTCAATGAATTAGTCTGGGCAGGTAGGCACCCATGCTTACAATTGGGCACCTTGCTCAGAACATGTGCAAACGGTGGGTTGTCAGATCCTAACTTGACGATATACCACATTGCAGCCCAGATTTAGCACATGGTTCTTTGGCTAGCTCCTAATGAAGTGTTCACTCATGTGTTAATCAAGCAGGATTTCATGGCTCCTTATGAAGATAGCTCATACTTAACATCACTCCCGGACAGCTGGAAAAGCAGACATTGGGACCCTATTCACTGAACAATACTGGTCTCATGTAAAGCACTTAAATACACCAGCAAGCTGGTACCTTACTCAAAAGGTAGCATGAGGAAGGGGGATCCCCTGCCATGGATCCTATCATTATCAGCTTGATCAGACGAGCAGAGGCCCATGCAAGTAATGTCACTATCAACTGTTTGCCGACGGGAAATTCATAGCTCTGGAAAAATTCATCGAAAAGGTAGGGTACCAGGACCATAATGCAATTAGGTATGCAAGCACTGGTCAATAATAATGCCCTGAATGTCCACGTTCCCTTTGGTCCCATCTGTGCCAAATCTTACTGCTGCTGAAATGTAATTGCTACACTTTACAAAAGCATTTTTAAATAAAATCCAAGGTACCAGTAACAATCAAAAACTGCCTGAGAGGAGGAGTTGGGCGGTCCGAGTTCAGATGTAATGTAGATCAAGGCATGTGAGCAGACAAAGCCAGCACCCCCAAATGTTCATTTTCACTTTTTTTTATTTAAAAATACTCTATGGATTCTTGTGAACCTCAAAATCATTACAGATGATGAACAGAGATCAACAGAGACTGCAAAATATGTGGCCGACAGCAAGGAACACTACTACACATGCTATGGGACAGTCACACACACAGCACATTTACTGGAATAGTGTCCTACTGCAGGGTGAGGATACAACTAGTAGAGAAATGTTTAAAAGACCAATAACACATCTTGCTGATCTTCAACTTAAACATGATTGGTCTGTGAGCCTAACATACCTGCTGGTGAAACGCAGGATTGCGATGTGCCCTACATCTCACGATTTTGCACAACGGGTAAAAGACATTTGGCCCTCATTATAAGTGTGCCAGTCTGGAAAAAAGTTTTGGCACACCGGTTACCGGCACCTTTTCCGGACCTGCAAACTACAAGTCTACTGATAGGGGCAGTGAACTAATGGCAAGCCTGACTTGCCGGTAATTCAGGCCCCTACCGGCAGATCTTTTACTGAAGCACTGGCACCATTACGACCGGTGCCAGTGCTTCAGTGTTCCCATTCCCGTGGAGTCCCACAGGAATGGGAACTTACTGTTCCTCCGCCATCTGTAATATCCCGGGATTACTGGGATATCGGGTGGCGGAAACGGTAAGGCGAGGTTGCCGGTACGAGCACCGGCGGCCTACCGGCAACCTCGTAATGAGGGCCATGGTCTCTTCCAATGAGACAGAGTAAACCTACAGATCTATATCTCACCCAAAAGATCTCTAGATAGACTTCTGAACTCATCCCATACTCTGCCAAATAACTTGCTGAGGCTGTCACAAGATAACGAACATACTGAACGGGGCAGAAGGTAAGTTGTTGAACTGAGAATGTAATCATTAGACACTAAGTTCACCTCGGACCCCGAATACCTCTTTACAATGCTATATAAGGTTAGATATGATAACTTAATATGGCCTTTAAATAATTGCAGATATGCATACCTGATGTAATAATGTAAAACTGCATTCGGTGTTCCACTGGACTAAGTATGACTGATACTTACACAGCTGTAAAGGAACAGGTGGGGGATGGGAGACATTTTAGGATTTGGGTTTATCATTCGCTCATTTTGTTAGATAAGTTATCGAAAGTAATCAAAAAATGTAATCACTGCCATCATAGTGGAAGTCATCCTGCCACCTAGCTCTTCTCTCACCATCCTTTTTTAACTCTCTTTATAAGCCTTGGATCCATAAACCCACATCAGAGTGGCAATCTACTGATGCAGGTTATATAAAAACACTGAAATAAGCTTACTTGGTTTCAATAAATAAGCATTGCCAAAAAGTGCCCAACTCCTCCAGCATGCATGCGTACATTAACAATTTCACTAGGTAACTCCTTTCCCCATTCTGCACCTTTAAGGCCCCTTTGCCTTAACAACTTAAGTTACAGAAGACATTTCTACTTCCCAAGTGAGTAACAACATAGTAGAAAAATTACTTATTGGGCTTGGGAGAGTGAAAAACTCCAACCGTTTTCTGGATGCCTTCGCTCTGATTCCTGCTGGCATCTCCCACTGCTCCCCTCAATCTTCTCTGCTTCTTAGATCCCTCCTGTCACTGTTCCCTGAAACATAATTTCCCTGAGGCGTGTTTGCTAGATACTGCCTGACATGAACCGCAGATTCCCTCCCATCACATCTCCAGGATTTCAGCCTCTGCTTCAGATTTCCTTTGCTTATGCTCCCTCAATGCCTCCTGTCCGAGCTCCCAACCTTTCCACTGCCCTTGTTCCCCACATTTCCTGTGCCCCTGTTTCCCGGATGGCTTGTGCCCTCTATTTCCTAGGTGCCCTCTCACCTTGTCCAATCGGTTTCCTCTACGTCTCTTTCTAACACTCCCTCTTACAATTTTTACAGATTTCCTCTAACCCAGTTTGCTAGATTTCCTCTGCATGGTAATTATATTTAATTTACTGCCATTTCTCCCATGTTTGCCACTGCTTTCTTATTCCCTTTGATCCCTGCATTCTCTTTGTCTCGGTTTCTTGGATTTCCACGCTTGGTGGTGCCGGGTATTGCAAAGGACAAGGAGAAGAATTGCAACATCCTGAAAAATCCCATGAAAGACCTGTGAGAAACCTGAAGGTGTCTCCCTGTCTAGTCCCTGGGGATCTGTCATCCAGTTGGCCAGGACACGGCTATCGCTTTTGGAACCAATTCCTGGGGGTGGACATGCGTGAGAGGATCATCTGGATGGGGGCCTTTAGGGAGTGGGAGTGGGACACCGACCGCTGAGATGCGGTATCCCCCTTCTTTAAACACCTTTTCCCCATCCTACCACGTAGGATATTCCAAAACACTACCCCCCTCCTTTCCAACACAAACACTTTTCCATAACACGAAAGACAACGGACTAACACCAGAGCCATTTATATGGCATGTCCCAATACAAGGTTCTGGCAAAGTCAGGAAATTGTCCAGACTCACACTGATTACCAAGCTATTACTAGTTACTAAACTAAACTAACTAAACTAAACAAGCCAGGGGGAGAGACACTTGTCTCTGTGGTACCAACCTTGACTCCAAGGAGGAAGAAAGAAACTCAGTTCATCACAGCCATTGAGTTGAGAGTGTTGATAAGAAACCGAACTGTGTTGAACGAAATGTAGACAAACGCTAAATTGAACTTTGAAAAGCAAGTGATACTAGTAGGGGGAAAACCAGCAACAGTGGAGACCGGCACCACGTGGGTGCTCCCACAGGAAACCCGGTGCGATTACCCAACGGTATAGACTATCGTAACCAGAAGGCCTTAGGGAGAGGTGAAGAAAGGTCAAAGTGGTCATATAGGGGTCTTGTAAAATCCTCTGTACTGTCGAAAGTCTTTGACCGACAGATGATTGCGAAAGCTAAGAGAAGTGAATCCCACACATTGAAAATGAGTACATGAACCCGGCGGAGGGATGCTAACAAGAGCGGACGAAATCTGAAGTCCCATGAACATTATGTTATCAGGAGTGAACCCAGCAGAGGGAATTCCACAGTGCATTGTTTGAAAACACATTAAGACTCGTGAGTGTAAGCGTCTAAAGTTCTATGGACAGTGGGTTGACAAGAGTGAACCCGGCAGAGGGATGCTAATGGGAAGGGGTGAAGTGTAAAGTCCTGTGATGAATTGTCTGCAACAGTCGGGGAGAGTGAACCCGGAAGAGGCAAGCCAACAACAAGGGGCAGAGCCCGAAAACCTGAAATGGTTAAAAAGGCATTGAGATTGATGGAAGCGAGAGGTATTGCAAGACAAGGGGAAGGGAAGTGCCCCCCTTGTCATCTGGGACCTGAGCCCGGCCGAGAGAGATCCAGGGGTGGAAAGCTATCCCCCAAAGTTCACTGAGAAGGGAACTGTCTTAAGAATTTGTTGAATACAATTTCTGAGGAGTCTGCGCCCAAAAGAGGGGGACCACAGGTGAAGCCATCACCCAAGTGTTAGTAGAAAATAACTTTTTGTGTTTGTTTGTTTAGAGCATCAGGCCTCAAAGGCGAGAGACGTTTATTGAAAAGTGACTTAACCAATAAAGAACCTGATAGCTAATACAGAACTGTTAGCTCGTGCCGGGAAGGCTTGAGAGTGTGCTGTGCTCCAAAGTCCCACCTTGTCCCGTGCTAAAAATGTGGGGAAGGGAGACCTAAAGGCAATCACATTCTGACTTATTTATTTTGGTAATTAGTTGTAAGGAATTGGCAATTGTTTTTTTTTTAGTATAGGGTTTTTACTTTGACAAGACGCCACAAGGACTGCCTTATTTTTCATTTGATGGTCGATGGTTGCTCCCATCTTAGATTTAGGTTTAGTATAGGCGTTTTTCCACCCTGCACTTAAAACCTTTAATAAAAACCCTTGAACTGTGATCACTTGTGTCTGTCTTTATTGTTGTCACCATAAGTTCATTAGGGTCCTCACACAAGGCCAAGAAAGAAGTTCTGTGCGCTTAAAATGAGTGCACTGTGAGCAACTCTTTCTCAAATGGGGAGGAAGAGTTTACGGGAGAGAGGGAAGGACTGAGGGTCATGGTCCTGGGAGGGGCTGGACCAGTCTGTATTTTGTTTTTGAAAACCCCAACCATGACCTTAGTTAACCAAATCTTGTATTTTCTTTTGTTTCTAATAAAAGGTGCAAGACTTATATCTTGGTTTTCAGTTATCTTTTGAGCCCTCGCCCGTAACAAGCCTCAGAATTATTTGTTCACATGCTCATGGTATTCTTATTTCCCCATCAGCATCTCCCAGTCTCTCCTTCCAGTGCCTGTGACCAGATTGGTACTTTTACAAACCCAATTGCTTCTTTGTCTTATATTTTGTAGACCAATCTGAAAACAAGAAGTCAGATACATTCGAATTGCCCTTACCCATCCATTGACTTCCATTTTAATATCATGGAACTCATTTACTGCCAGCGTTTTAAGCTTGGCACTATTTAGCTTCCCAGACAATGTTGACTGCCACATTTTTAGGCATAGAATTATAGGACTTGCTCCCCAAAATGTTAACTGAATCTCTGCCGCCAATCTAGGATTTCTCCTAGCCTTGCTCTCAATTTTCTTTGTCTCAGTTCTGTAGCTTTTGCACTCTCTCAAATCATATATGTCCTCTTTCCATCTGCCCTAGCTCCTGAGAATTCCTATCCGAGGTCCTCTGCTCTATTATTCATCGCCCCTAGATTTCCAATCATCTCAAAATGTCCTCTGTCACTACTTCCTATAAGGACTGCCTCTTATCTTAGATTTCATCTGGCTTTGGCCAGCTAGATTTCTTCTTTCTCTGTCTCCTACACTTCTTCCCCTGCCTCACTGATTTAAATTCTGCCCCTGCTGTCAAATGCACTCTATCCAAGCTATGTAGATTTTTGACTTCCCATTCAATTTGCCTTCACCCGCTCTAAGATCTCTTCTGCAAATGCTCTTCGATTTCCTCTGCCCCTTGTCTCAGTAAATTTTAGCCGCTGCACTCTGATTTTGTTTGCCTTTGCTTGCACATGTGTTCTGTCTCTATCTACCATCTGCACATACATTGGGCCTCATTACGAGTCAGGCGTGAAGGGGTTAACGGCGCCGTAAACGGCGCCGACCCTTAACGCCTGATTCCGAGGTCCCTTTGCGCCATGGTGAGTTTAACGCCTGCTTTTTGCAGGCGTTAAAATCCATGGCGCTAAGGGACCATGGTGCTAATTACGCCACCGTAATTTACGGTGGCGTAATTAGCGCCTTCCCCACTCCCATTATGCCCTACGGGGCAAAAATGGGAAATGGGGATTTACCGCCCCACTCACCTTGGAATGGGGAGGTAAATCCGCCATCCACCATGGTGTAAATGTAGTTTACACCATGGTGGTAAGGGTACGACCCAGGCGGTAACTTACCGCCTGGGTCGTAATGAGGCCCATTGACAGGTATAATCTCCCCTGTTAAGCTAAAGCTAGATTACATGTTATGTTATAGGAGCTTAGTACAGTGCATCTAATGCCCAGAGGTGTCGTGGCTCTGTTACTGACAAGGGTTAGTCAGAAAGAGCAGTACAGCATAAGAAAGAGGGGGAGCCATACCAATCAGCGCGAGTACAGAAAAGTCTTTAGAGCCTTATGGAACTTTAGATAGTCATCACTATGCCTCAGAGTCAGGGGCAGAGAGTTCCAGAGCCGAGGTCCTGCCAAGGAAAAGGCCCAACCTTCAGCCGTGCTTTTGTTAACACAAGGGACACGAGGCGATAGTGACCAGCAGAGCGTAGTGCCCCAGCAGGGGCATAGAGAATCAGTATTTCTGCAAATACAAGGCCCCCTGACCATGAAGAGTGTGATGAATGAGACACAGAGCATTGAGCTTCACACTGCCTCCCATGGGATGCCAGTGAAGTTTATTCAAAATCTGCGAAGCATGGGAAAATTTGGGAAGACCAGCCACTAGCCGGGCTGCTGTGTTTTGTACCACCTAAAGTCTTTGAAAATAGTATTTAGGCTGGTCCAGCAGGGTGGCATTGCAATTATCCAGGATACCCAAGACTGCAGAGGCAACCACTGGGTCCTTCTTATTAGCAGGGATTAGTGGCACCAGCTGTTTTTAAGGTTCTCAGCTTAAAAAGCCAGAACTGCATCTGACACTAATTTGCAAATCAGGAGAGAGGGTGGTGGAAATCTTAACCCCTAGGTTTTTTACTGATTCAACAGGTGAGTGGAGATTACCCAACGAAGGAGGCCAGAATTCATTGGTCAACAAGGACTAGGCAGGTGGAGGCCCAACCACCAATACCTCCTTCTTACATCCATTGAGCTTGAGCCAGTTTTGGCTCATCCAGGCCCAAAGTCAGCCAGGCACACCCTTGCCAACATGATGCTGTGTCCTTGAGATTAGGGTCAACTCGGAGAATGTGTTGAGGGTCGTCAGCATATGCGTAAAACTGACGGCCAAGTTTCTGTATCAAGTCAGCATAAGGGCACACATAAAGACTAAACAATAAAGGCGAAATAGCAGATCCGTGTGGGATCCTTCAGGACAAAGCCAACAGAGCTGATCTAAACGGGGGAAGAGATAATGTTTGGGAGACATCCGCGAGAAAAGATTTCAGCCACACTGCGATTCCGACGACCTCCTCAAAGCGTTGATACAGAATAGTATGGTCAATGGTGTCAAATGCAGCAGAGCGAACTAGGAGAATATGGAGGACCATTCTAGGAAGGTCATCCAAAACAGACACCAGCCCAGCTTGAGTCCCCATCAAGGGGTGGAATCCCGACTGATGTGTATGTAAGATACCAGCTTCCTTGAAAAAAGTATGAAGTTGAGGCGTCACAACAGCCTCCATCACTTTCATATGGAATTTAAGGAGGGAAATGGGTCAGAAATTAGCTGGAAGTGTAGGGTTAAGATTAGTTTTTTTTAGTACAAGAGTCATTAGGGCATGTTTCAAAGTGGAAGGAATTTTCCGCAGTGAAAGCGAGGAGTTGACAGCTAGCATTACCAAAGGCGAAATCTCACCATTGATGTTCTTAAGGACTTCCAGAGGAATATGGTCCAATGGGGAGCAAGATTTCAGCTGGAGAATAGTTTTATGGATGTGATCAATTGTGACACTGGCAAATGTTAAGAGAGTTCCCTGGTTAAAATGAGAGCCAGGGGTTAAAATGGAGTGAGGGTCTCCAAGGTTGCTTCAGAATAGAGTGACATATCTTTCTGAATATTGATAATCTTGTCATTAAACAAATGGAAAAGAGTGTCACTCAAAGTCTGTGAGAAAAGACATTGAAAGATATTGTACTAGGAGAAGAAAGTTCTTTCATTACTGAGAACAGCTGTTTGGGCTGATTCAAAGCATGTGAAATCCCATGGCCTAGTAATGTCCCCATACCTTAAACTCAAACTTCAACAGTTCACAGAAAGCATCATCTGAAATGCTACTTCACATTCTCAACCAGAGAAAATATCTCAACTCCAGCTTTGCACCCACCACAGAGGCTGTCAATTGCCTGCAAAGTCACATTCGAAGCCCTCTGCATCACACACAAGGTTTTTCACACAAACATACCTGATTTGCACCAGCCAAACTAAAGAAATAATAATCCGACAGAAACGCAATGGGATAAGGACACTTGGATATGGGCACTGGGACAGAGAGATCACCATTGACACAAAACTCCTGCACACTGATACTCAGACATACTGAGCACACTATAATCATGGGACACTGATGCTGTGCTTCTGACCTTGGGACACAGACACTAGGACATAGCCATGAGGGCATCAACACAAAGAGACACAGACCCTGGGATGACAACATGAACATCTGTGCACTGAATGAACCAGTGAACCAAAATGATCACTGCTGCTTGGACAGGGATACAGATACATGGCCACTGGTACAAGGACTCGAGGAAACAGACACCCAGCTTGACACAGATACTGAAACACCAAACCAGACCTCAACAGCGAGATGTTGGGCATGGACCTGGGTCCAACTACCAGCAGGACAGGACACTCCTCAGCACCAAGAAGCTATCAAAAAGCAGACACTGCGCTTCCCCTGCTTTCAGATGTCCTCCACCTTGGTTCACTGGAGTTGATCTTCTTTTGTTCCTTAGATTATTCCACCCAAACTCTTACATCCTCTTACAATTTCATCGATACAATTTTCTTCGACTCTCAGATTTGTTCTGTACCTGCTTTGAGTCCAACTGTAACTAGTACTTTTGAACCCCACTATTTCTGTGCTCATATTTCCACTTACCGTGTTGTTAGGGATAATTCTCTTATAAGGCTAATTTCCCAAACCTAGTGAGTCCCTGTTCTGCTTAATTTATGCTTAGTTCAAAATGGCGCGGACGCGCGGTGCATTCTGGGAGCGCTCAGAGCCATGTTGGATATTTACTTCACTCCGCAGTGAAAGGCTGAACACATTTTGCTGAAGTGTTAGATTCACAGTGCTGAGACAAACATGCTTTCTCAAACTTGGTATGCAGTCAAGGCCCTTTCTTCTGGGAAAAGCTAACATTGTTATGACTTGCTACTGTTCTCCGTGGAGCATGTTTTTTAGAGCACGGAGGCCCTGCATTCCTTGGGGGGAGCTCTCGATTGACCCAGCTGGCAACCGACGGCTGTTCCTCAACCGCGCAGGTGCAATTCCAGAAGGTTTGAGAATTAACTCCTTTTTTTTGGAGTTCCTATATATGCGGAAACCCGGAGGGGTCAGGTGAGACTTCAGCCAGAGAAGGACGCTCCGTCTGGTCTTCCTGTGAGCTGTAGCACTCTCTTCCTGGCTGCCCCCCGGAGTCTTCCAGCCACTTCTGGACGAGATGAGGACAAGAATTACGCTCACGGTGATTTATTTCTTTTGACTTCTTTACTTCTTCTGCGATCTATGTCCATGTTAGTTTTATGAGTTATTCCTATGTACTTGCAATTTTTGAATAAATAGCCGTAAAGAGCTGATTATCTTCTAAAGAGTGCGTGGCTGTGAGTTATTGTGTCTGTCTGTTTATAGGTTGAAGCATTTGCTCTATAATTGCATTGGTGATTTATGGTTGTTCCGTGCACTTTTCAGAGGAGAGCAATACATAATGGCGCTGTGAGCAGGGTTATTTGTGATGAAGTGTTCCAAATATTCCAGCATCTGTTTGAACGTAGATAGGCTTCGGTTATCTTGCAAGCGAAAGTAAGTTGGTAGTGAGTGTTGAACTGTGTTAAGTTGTTTTTTTTCTTGATGGTGTGTGCGCTTGTGGGAGTGATTGCAGAGAAAAGAAAAAAAAAATAGATATAAAGAGGTTTTGTACCATTTTGCAGTAATTAATAGTTTGTTCATGAAAAAGAGTGTTCCCGCTGGCGGTGAATGCTCTGATGTTGTCATTCCAGGCTGGACTAAGAGTCCATATGATAAGTTGGCTCAGGCATGGGCTTGTGGTGCCGGGCTAAGTGAGACTTGGGATCAAGGATTGGGGGATGCCGATCCGGCTGATGTAATTGCATGCTTGCAACAAGTTTCAGTAGAACGTGGTAAAGAATGTGTGGCATTAGGTAGGCGAGGTTGGGTTCTTTTGCATGCTTATAGGAAAATACATCAGAGGCAAATGGATATGAAAAATTAGGTTGTGAGATTAGAGAGAGAGCTAGCTGCAGAACGGCAGAATGTGTTAATGCAGCAGATTCAAATGAAACTGTTTAAAGATAAGGCCGACACATATCAGGCAGTGGCCGAGAGGGCAGCAGTCAGAGTAGCTCGTTATAAATATAGGAAAAGACGGGGAGTGGTCAATAAAAGAAAGGTGGCAACTGTAATCGCTACCGCTGGCGCCGACTGGGATCCAGACAAATGGGATGGGGATATTTTTGATTCAACCAGTTTAGAAAGTAGTTCTGCAGAAGAGTCTGACCACAAACCAGAGGTGAGACAGAAAACAGTGGCGGCGAAGCGTTAGAAGGCGGCGAGCCGGACCACACCCGCAGAATCCTGGTGGTGGTATGGTGGATTTAACCACGCTGGAAGATTACACACAATAGGAGGTTGGGGAAATGATTACCCGTTTGAGGCAAAAATCAGGGGAAGCTTTATTGACATGGATGGTGAGATTGCTAGATGGGGGTGCTGCAGGGTTGTTGGTAGATTCTACTGATTCACCGCGTTTTTTACCCCTGTCAATTGACACCAATGTACAGGAGGTCTTAAGAGCAGGACCGCCCCCTGATGCAAATGGTCAAGATACGCAGGTGTCTTTGTTGCACCTGATAGCCCAAGCATGTAACCGTAAATACCCCATTACCACAGACTGGCCTAGTGAAGAAACGAAGTGGTATACATTGAGAGAAGCAATTCAAAAAGTCAGAGAGCATGCTATGAAAGAGGCGATTCACATAGATGCTCCTGATCACATGGGAGCCGTGCCGCTCTCAGTTTCAACTCGCAACATGGTGATTAGAACTGCGCCACCCGCATACAAAAGTATCATTATGACTTTGCTCATAGGTATGACGGGCAAGGCTACTGATGAGGTAGCAGATGCCATTAGGCAACTTGCAGGTTTGGGAGAGTGGGACAAGAGCGATAACAAGCCACGGGAGAGAGAGGGGCGTAGTGAGAGAAGAACTGAAGGCAGGTGCCAAGATAGCAGAGACTCCCGAGTGTCCCGAATGACTGTTTTTGGCTTTATTAAAAGATGGTGTGCCACATGAAGAAATTTATGGCATTGAAACCAGAGTAATGTATGAATTATACAAAAAACGAGGACTTTCAGCAAAAGAGCGTTATAAACAGGTTAAGAAACAAGTAGTCACCACGCCAAAGGGGGCTGCCTCACCTTCTGCTCCTCCTGCAGAAGAACAAGATGAAGGGTCTATGGGGACACCTTCCCCGTACCAACCGACATATGCTGATTTGAGAAAGGTGGTGAGTGCAATGCTACAGGCGGAGTCAAGTCACACTCATTCGAAGTTTGACTAGGGCTACGGCCAAGCTCAGGCAGCGTCTGCCCGCATAAAAGTGGATAGGCGGCCTCATGTTGATGTTAAGATTTTTTGGGGACCAGGAAATACACAAGGGGTGCGAGCATTGATGGACACCGGAGCAGAGGCCTCTTTGATTCATGGTAATCCGGAGACCCCCGCAGTGGAAACGCGAGTGGAGATGAAAATAGGCAATTTAAAGAGGCAGAAATACCAAGTGTTGATTGTCCCGATACCTGCGTATATAATTGGTTTTGACATTTTGGAAGGGCTAACCTTGGGACTTGGTGGTAAAACGTACCAGTTTGGGGTGAGTGCATTGATTTGTACACCCAATACTGTAGGCAAATTGAAGATGCCCCCAGTGCAAGTGCCAATAGCAACCAAGCGGGTAGCAATGAAACAATACCTCATTCCTGGGGTGCACAAGGAAATTTCAGACACCATCAAAGAGTACGTGGAGGCGGGTGTATTATGCCCTATTACCACATCATGGAACAATCCGCTCTGGCCCATTAAAAAAGGGGATGTGTCGTGGAGGATGATGGTGGATTACAGGGAGTTGAAAAAGCATACTCCTCCCTTAGTGCCCGCAGTCCCAGATGCCATTACTTTGATTGAGAATGTCCAAAAGTTCGAGGGGACTTGGTATGCAGTGATAGATTTAGCTAACGCATTTTTCTCCCTGGCAATTGCTGATGTGTGTCAAGAACAGTTTGCATTTATGTGGGGTGGACGTCAGTACACTTTCACGAGACTACCCATGGGGTACATGCACAGTCCGACTATCTGTCATCGGCTGGTGGCAGAGCACTTAGACAATATACTGTGTAAACCTGACATACAAATCTTTCATTACATTGATGACATTTTGATTCAGGGCAAGGATGAGCATAGCGTGCAAAGTCAGTTAGATGTCGTTATAGTAGGATTGAAAAAGGAAGGGTGGGAAATTAATTCGAGTAAAATTCAAGGTCCAGCTGAAACCGTGATATTTTTAGGGATTCAGTGGCATCATGGGCATCGAGAAATGGTGCCCAAAGCTCGACATAAAATACTTGAATTCACCACTCCAATGAACAAAAAGCAAGCTCAGCAGTTTATAGGACTGTTTGGGTTTTGGAGACAGCACATTCCACATTTAGGGCAGATATTGGCCGCCCTCTACAAGGTGACACGAAAGAAATATGAGTTTCAGTGGGGGGAAGGGCAGCAGAGAGCCTTTGAGATGGCGAAAGACACCATGCAGCAGGTGCTTGATTTATGGCCCTTGAAGGAAGGCGAAGTGGAATTAAATGTATCCGTGCAGGGCAATTATGCTAACTGGAGTTTGTGGCAGAAACAAGACAGGAAACGTGTGCCATTAGGGTTTTGGAGTCGTAAGTTGCCCGATGCTGGTAACTCATATACTCTGTTTGAGAAGCAATTGCTGGCATGTTATTGGGCTCTTGTTGATACTGAGCAAATGACGGTGGGACATGATGTATTGATGAGGCCAGAAATACTGATCATGCAATGGGTACTGAGCTCTCCTAAAACACATAGAATAGGACATGCTCAAGAAGCCAGCATAATTAAATGGAAATGGTACATTCAAGACAGAGCCAAATCAGGAAAGGGTGGAGTGGCAAAATTACATGAGCAAGTAGCCAGCATACCGCCCTCAGGTTACATACCACCGGAAGTGCCTGAAAAACGTGAGTCTCCCGTGAAATGGGGAGAACCTTACAGCGATTTGGCCGTGGAACAAACAGAGCATGCTTGGTTCACGGATGGTTCAGCCCGATACGTGGGAACTTAGCGGTACTGGAAAGCAGTGTCGTACCATCCCAAAACCAAAAAGATGTTGACAACGACAGGGAAAGGAAAGAGCAGTCAGTTCGCAGAACTTTACGCAGTTTACCAAGCATTGAAACAAGAGACCCCAGGTCAATGTTATGTGTACACAGATTCATGGTCAGTGGCGGATGGATTGGCAGTGTGGTGCCAACTTGGCAAAAGAATGGATGGAAGATTCATTCAAAAGAGTTGAGGGGAAAAGAACTGTGGCAAGATATTACAGAAATGTTGTTAGAAAGTGAAGTCACTGTATATCATGTGGACGCGCATTGTGCCACAGATTCATTAGAACGTTGGTTTAATTCTGTTGCAGATGAACACACCAAGATTGCCTCAGTGGATGCAGAGGCTCGGGAGGATGATATGGAGGGTTTGGCCAAATGGGCCCATCAGAAATGTGGGCACCTTGGAGAAAAGGCTGCTATCAGGTGGGCACAAGCTGAAGGCATCAGTCTTCCTTTAGAATTAGTGAAAACCATTATTTTGCAGTGTCCCGTGTGCCAACACCAATTGCATAGACCTATACCTCAAATTGTTTGAGGCACATTGAGAAGAGGAAAATTACCAGGTCAAATTTGGCAGATTGATTATATCGGTCCTATGCCAATCAGCAGAGGTTGTCAGTATGCATGCACTATTGTAGATACATACTCGGGATAGTTGATGGTTTTGCCGTGCAAACGTGCAACCCAATTGAACACCATCAGATTGTTAGATCAGATCATATTATATTATGGAGTGCCTTTGCAGATTCAAAGTGACAATGGGTCACATTTCAAAGGCAAATTAGTGCAGGAGTTTTGTCAGGAAAAGAGCATTGAGTGGGTATGTCATATACCCTACCACTCAGCTGCAGCAGGGCTAATTGAACGAATGAATGGGTTACTGAAAGAACAGTTGCGCAAATCTGGAGAAGGCAGTTTGGCAGGCTGGCGTGATCGTGTATTTGATGCGGTGCAAGTATTGAACAATAGGCCTGTGTATGAACATGAATCTCCTTTGATGCGATTAATGACTCCTACCTTGCAGGTTCAACCCAATTCAGTCAGAGAAACACTGTTATACTGGGAAATTACACCAGGTTCTTTAGCTCCCTATCGAGCAACTCCAGAGTCAGCAGGGGTAGACTTGCATTCTAATGAAGAAATAAGATTAGATCCAAGAGGAATAGTTGTCATTGAAACAGGGATTGGAGTTCATTGAAGGGAGTTCAAGTGTTGGGAGGGGTAATTGATGCTGATTACTAAGGCGAGATTAAAGTCATCCTAATGAATAGTGGGGACCAATTGTTATCAATCCACAAGGGTGATCGAGTGGCCCAATTGATAGTCATTCCTATTAAGTTGTCCTTGATTAAGAAAGGGGAGACTCCTACAGTGTTAACTACCCGTGGGGATCGCGGTTTTGGCTCTTCAGACAGCATGGTACCGGGTGCAGAGGTGTAGGTAGAACAGCCAAGTGGTCCACCAGTACCAGCAGATGTCATTGCATCAGGCAAAGTTCAAGTGGTTTTAGTTATGGAGCCTGGTAGAAGGAAATGGCAATATGTACCCACAGGCAAATGTTACCTAAGAGAGTGATGTGCAACACTGATATCTCTTTTCTGGGTTTGCTTTGTAGATCCTGGGTCTGGTTGGTGTGACTGTGGCACTAAATGGACTCCATTTGGACGGGTTAGAAAGTCTTCTGTCACCAGCAAAAAATGTCATATCTGTGCCAGTGATCAAGGGGATACTGATAGTGATGAATAATGTTGTCCCCAAGCAACCCTATGCCAGTGCCGACAAGCCTGCCAGACCGAAGACATGGATCTGTGAATTGCGACAAACACATCAGGAGCAAGTGGAAACAACCTTGATGCCCGTTGTGCAGGAGCCCTTTGTAGGACGGAGAAAACACTCTCCTATGATTACTCAAGAAGAAAATATGTGGGTCTATCTGGCACAGCAAGTACTGAATATATCACACTTTTGTTTATCTGATGTGCCCAATGCTGAAGCTTTATTGACTACATGTTTAGTAGCGGTGCCGACGCCTGCTCCGATTTTAAAGCATATTTTCGGCGTCACACATAATGATTCTTTAGTTCAAGACTCAGACATTAGACAATCTTTTTAAGTCTACGAGTATTGCCGCTTCTGCCAAGAAACCGACAAGAAGTGGAGAAATTTGACACGTGTGATCACGTACAATGTAACCCAAGGTGATGTATGTTATATTATGACATGCAAAGCACAAGAAATTGGTAAATGCAGACAAATAGAGTTGACTGATCAAAACAATCACACCACATTCGAGAGGAGACTGTGTTCACGAATGTCACGCAAATGCACCAGTGTAAATAACACTATGGGCCTCATTACATGGATGGCGGTGGACCTTGGTCCATGCCGGTAAAATACCGGCACCGCCTTGGTGGAAAGGGGAATTACCGCCCTATTCCAAGGTTGGTGGGGCGGTAATTCCCTCTTCCCCCATTGCCCTTCCCCATTCCCATTTTTGCCCCATAGGGCTACTCTTACCCTTCTCAGATTTCATTTGGTGCTGGTGCATCAAAATGCTCATTTTATATCTCCCAACTGAGTTGACAAATCCTGAAGTCAAACCACCTCATGTTCAGGGTCACAAGACTTGCAGTGTATTTCTGGCTCTCAATAAGTCTCTACTGACAGACATCTTTTTGTAGATGCCTGTAACTCTTTGGGCCTACGGTAACATCACACTTTACCTCAAACATTTTTCATTTCCACTCTCACTCAAGAGCTATGTAATACTCGTCAGGACCCACCACCTCTAGTCATGCCAAAACTAGACCTCAAAATGCCTCACCTGAAGGCTGTATATTACCCCATCCTACAACCCAGCAATTGCTGCCCGCTTTGAACTCAACGTTCTCTGTAGGTAGACAAATGGGGCGGATGTAGTCGTTGTAGATCACATCTGGAGCCACTTCTGCCAACACAAGGTAGTTCTTCTTGGCCCCCCGCCTATTTTGTGGATGGTGGACAACCCTCTTTAACCTCCGAGACATTTCATGGTGGCTTGTGCCAGTCTGGTCTGATCGCCCCAAATAAATGATGTAGTCATCCTCAAACACTGGGAAGCTAGAAGACACGGAAAAACAAAATGGTGTGTTAGCCACAACAAAAAATGAACATTCAATTAGCAATTGCTTAGCTTAAAAAGGGACACAGGAGAAACTGACAGCCAAGATGATGAGAGAGAACCAGCATGGGGCTGAGCACCAGGTGGAAGGTGGGGAAAATTACAATCGCGTTGGCGCTACACCTGAAGGTTAGGGTACGAGACAGAGTGATCCAGCACCACAAAGAACAGGGAGATATAGTACAGGGAATGAGCAAGAGAAACATAATGCAAATGGAGAGACAGGCAGCACTGCTGAGTGGAGAGTGGTACAGGGAATGAGAGCTAGAGACATGGGATTTAAGTGGAGAGGCAGGCAGCCCAGGGAATAGAGTAGGCTAGAGAAATCTCACAGGGGAAGACAAAGAGTGAGACAGGATACAGTACAAAGAGGAGATAGTGACGGCATACATAAAGGGAAGGGGGACAGCAAAGTAGCAACATCACTTCATGTTCTTCACAACAGACCAGTGATATCCCCAATTCAGTGGGTATTTTATTTCACCGAGGATGCATTTTTGAAAGCCCTCTAGAAAACGAAAGCGTTTTTAGTTTTAGCTGGAAGCTGGCAAAGTATTCCTGTGTTTTGTGGGCATTTGGAAACATACAAGGATGCAAAAGTATTCCAGGGAGTTGAGGGGGAGTTGCCCCACTCACTTGGGCCCCTCCTCGGCATCCCAGTGTGCCCACATTCCTTTTTTGCAAGCCTGGTTTGAAATAACATACAAAAACACACACACTTATATTGGTGCTGCTGCCCCATCCATGACCTGAGGAGGGACCATACATGCTCTTCTGGCTGCAGCTCATTGGTTGCTAAGCAACAAAGTTCAGATCCCTGCTGGGCCCGATTGGTGTTAAGCCGTTTGTGGCAGGCTTCCTAAATCCACCTGCCTCGGGCAGAAGAGAAAATGATCACCGCCTGGTACGCCACTGTTAAAAATGTTTAAAAGTGTTTATATGCGTGCATGTTTTGAATGTTAAGTAGTGTGTGTGTGTGTGTGTGTGCGCCACTTGTGCGAGAGAAAGACTATGTGCACAAGTGTGATACATGCATTGCGTTTGTTTGGCAGGGGATGGGTGCTACCCCATCATGCAAGTGATTTACAGAGGAAACGTTGGCATCTAGTTTGAGTGCAGCATCCTAAAGGGATTTACAGTGAGGATGTAGGCAGGTATAGTGGGTACTGCATTATGAAAAGGGTTTACAAATGCTGGCATATATTGTAGGTGCAGCATTATCAAGGTTTTACAATGTGAAAGCTGGTATATAGTGCAGGAGCGACATCATGAAAGTGTTTTATACTGGCAACACAGGAATATATAGCTGGTAAAATAGCTCAGAGGGCTGAGTGATTGCTGCTGTGATCTGCAGGTCACAGGTTCGAATACCAGCAAAGCCAACTCAGCCTTTTATCCTTTGGAGGTCGATAATTGAGTAACGATTTCTAAATATGTTCTATGTTAAGTGCTTTGGTTAAAGCATTATATAAATAGCACATCATCATTGTGGGCACAGGCATCATGATTTTTTTTCAATACTCCTGGGTAAGGTTGGTGATCTGGAATGGTTTCATGTGTGTACCCTATTGAACTGATTGTAAATTGTATGACAGTTTATTCAATTTTGTTCTAATAACAATTGCTATAAAATGTATCCCATTATTGAAAAAATGTCTCTTGGAGGATGTGGGAACCACCCTCTAACTCTAATGCCTCTCAACTGAAAATGTTCACCATCCTCTATTGAACTTCAATCATTTAAAATACTGGTGAGCCTCAGGAGCCATCAGCTCTGCAGCACCAAAAGCTGCCTCTGGTTTCGGCAGTACATGACAGTGACCAATGTGTATATCCTAGGCCAGGCTGCTGGCAGCATAAGCACCCATGGCTCTCCCCACAAATTCAAGATATAGAAACATGAATGGTGGTATACTGGTGGTATACTGGTGGTATACTGCTGAAAGACTTGTCCACGTCCTGTCCTATTTTGGGATTTCATTAGGTTAGTGTCACTCTCGTACTCTCGCATACTCTGGTCCACATGTTCAAACTTCATGGCTGTGCTTGTGGTCCTCATACTGCTGTTCCCACACATTGGCACTACCTCCTTATCTCATTGATTCACCTGTCCTCTAACTCATGTATCCAGCCCTACATGCTTGTTCAATAATCCATTCATCAATATCACACTTATGCATCTATCTGTCTTCACACTATGATATAACCTTACATTTTCATTCATTACTTCAGCACCATACCCTTACCAGTTAATCTAGTGTGACAGAGTCAGTAAGCTGACACTGTCAAGAGGAGATGGGGACTCCCTCAGCCTGAAATGGGAGGCCTGCCAGGGTGGAAGGCTGAGCCAGTCCTACCCCAGGGGGGAAAGCTGGCAGT
Organism: Ambystoma mexicanum; assembly: GCF_040938575.1. Classification (NCBI taxonomy): domain Eukaryota; kingdom Metazoa; phylum Chordata; class Amphibia; order Caudata; family Ambystomatidae; genus Ambystoma; species Ambystoma mexicanum. The sequence continues at coordinate 830,280,035 of NC_090925.1, read as the reverse complement.
TGGGAGGGTACCAGTCCCTGTCCCTTTTAATAGTGTCAGCATGCTTGTGCACTACGCCACGATCATTTACCCCATACCTGTCTTGCATGATGTTGGCCCGTTTTGTCCGTTTCAGGAAACTACATGACTCGAGATACCCAGTAGCAGAAACAGGAGAGACCAGCCGAACCGAAGTCCCACTGAAGGTGTGGAGTGAAAATATGTCATTTATATTTCTGAAAAAATACAAATCGCTTTAGAAAGACTGCTCTGAGACCACTCACATTGGCCTTTCTAAAGTGACCACTCATGCCCCTGCCTCACACGAGTGCGCGAAGGGGCTGACAGGCACAGTGGGGCCCCACAGTAGCTGAAGCCACGGCCGTATCAGGTAAGTAATGGCGTATATGTGTGTACGTGTGTGTTGCGAGAAACTGGAGGGTGTCCTCACATCTACTCCCCTTGTATCCTCTGCGCAGGTGGTCTGGGAAAGGCCATCACTTTTGAATCCTGACCCTCGGGTGGAGAAGTGAGGGAGGATCACCTGAGTGGAGGACCTTTGGGGAGTGGGATTGAAATGTGAGACTTGATATTTCCCCTTTCCATTTTGTGATGAATCCGCAGTCCCAATAGCCTTTGTGGGATATTGTTTCCCCATTTCCTTTCGTCAGAGTAACAGGAAAAATAAACCTCAAAGACATAGAAGGAGGGTGAGAAAGAATAAGGGACCTGTATGTGAGACATGCTATCCCCTTTTTCCGAATTGACGAACAACCCAACCATTCCCAGACCTTTGTAGGTTATTGTAAGTCAGCTCCCCTTAATTCCCCATATGTAAAACCTGACAGGACTGTGACGAAGAGGCAACTGAGAGCAATGAAGACTACACCCTTTTACTACTCTGATACTGAGACGAGGAAAATGCCTGCCTGCTAAGAGCAGTGAAGGTCAGGCATGTCCCCTTTGATGGTGGTCAGGCAGGCAGGGGCTGCAGGTGTATACAAGGAAACCAGCATTGTGAAGGAAGTTGTGTGGAGAGGTTGCCCCTTTCCCTTGTGGTCCAAGTGATCGTTCCCCTGTGCCAGGAGGTCGCCACAGGAGTGCCTGGGCGGCAGGAGTTGGACTCCTGACATCACAAGCAGAAGGCCGTACCATCCGAGCTGTTGGGAAAGCTGCAAACGCGACCGGTGAGCTTCTAACAAGTAAGAAACCCGGTGCACAAGCGTTTGAACTCTTTCTTTCTAAAGGAATACTTTGTATGGGAGTAGTCGTGTGTTTAATGACACACGTTGTCAAAGGTCGCCGGTATAAACCATTGTCATCTAGAGAATTACCCAGAATACTTTGTATCGGAGTGGTTGCGTGTTTTTCTAAGTCTCTGAGTGTTGGGTGTTAGGGAGAATTCTCAGAAATGTGCTAATTCATTTCTACCTTAGAGACCCCCAGCTCTTTTGCTGGACTTTAGAACTTTTAATTTCTAACCTGGGGAGAGTGAGACCTTTTTCTCATGTATTTTTCTATGATTTGGTGCTCTGTGTTTCTTTTGATTTTGGAGTCTGACAAACTCCATAGGCATCATCTTTACATTGTGACTCACTGCACCTTTAGTGCAGTGGCACAGGGAAGTCTCTTAGATTTCTCAAAGGTTTAAATACCTTTTCTTGGTGAAACTACTGTTTCCAAGAGCAGTGAAGTACCATAGGGTGCTGGAGGGGTTACTTAGTATCCCCTTTGTCTGGTTTCTCATGTAACATTTTTATGTTACCCTTTCTACAATTAATGGCTGGTGGCAGTGGTTTACTTTTTACCACCATTGTGTGTTTTTACTGCGGGCTGCATTCATAGCTGCAGTAAGGCACCCATGGGTGCCCATTTGGTCAAAATGGCGCCAGTCTTGTATTTTCACCATTTCTTGTTAGAAAGGTCCTTCTCAAGATTCACTCTGCATGCCAAACCAGGTTTGGTCCCTTTGTTCATTTTGTCTTTGGCGGGATTCACGAGTGAAGCCCGCCTCTGGCTCCAGAATGTCTGGCAGAGGCAGGAAATGAGGGAGGTGCCCAAAACTCCCTGTGCTTAATCCCCTTGGTTACAGGAATGCACCAAAGGTGATTGGCCGGCTCGCTGTCCTTGGAGGATAGGCACCCTGCTGTGCGATTGACAGGTAGGCTGGAATGAATTGGAGAAACCTACATAAAAGGTGGGGCTTTTTGGCTTGGAAGGCAGAGTCGACCACTGGACAAAGGAATCCGAAGAAGAACTTGGAAGAGACGTCTGCTGCAACTCCTGGACCATTGGTTTGCCCTATGAAGCCCTGCTGCTGTGCTGAAGCTCGGAGCTCACCTCGACTAGAGAAGCCCTGCAAGAACGACTTCTCCCCTTGGGTTGGTGGGACCAATCAACCTTAAAGTGAACTTGTCTGGACATCCTCTTGGGGCTGGCTGTACTTCTGCTGCTGCTGCTGGAACGGAAGTGCCAGGGAGAGGAACACCAGATCGAGTGCATCGCTTTTAAGTCAGACCCGAGCTCCAGGAAGATCCTCCAGACTTCCCTGAAGCAGGACTGAACAAGCCTGAGCCACCCCTACAGAGTGCTGGATCCCAGATGCGAGGAAAGTCTGAAGTGGTATCCGAGAACCACAGTGTTGCTATTTACTATAGACGCGAGGAGCTGAAACCGCTAAGTGCCACTGAATTGAAGTTTGACCTTTGCTGCTGCCAACCTTCCCACTGCGGTGCAGGAGTCCCCAGACGTTCTCCATCTTGGTCCCACAACTGAGGCCCAGTAACAACAGGATCTGCAGAGCTGTACAGGAACAGAAGCCAGCTGGAACCATTTCTTCTAACCAAAGGTACTGTAAACCTAAGAGGACTTGCCTTTTGTTGTGTAGCCTTACTTGTTCTCAGTTCAGACTAGTCTTGGTTGCCATTGCAGAGTTGCTGGCAGCTTTGCCCCCACAAGCCTCCCAGCTTGTGGACCTTCAAGTGAATCTTAGTTCTACAAACTTTTCTAAAAATATTGTGCAAGACTTTTACTCACCTGCAAAGAAGATCTTCAGCTCCCGTAGACTTTGTTCAACTAACATCGACTGTCCTGGCACCCTGAGAGACTCTTCTACCTCTGACTTTGTGCTTTTGCCTTTCCTCCAGGAAAGGGTTAATTTACTTTGCATTGGAAGGTTTACAAAGTACTTACCAGTTTATTAATTATTTGTTAACCTTTGTTTTATTCTTATATCTAACCCTTTGCACCCAAACTCAGTATTTCTCTGAATGTACCTGTAACGCTCACCTGGTATCCACAAGGACGTCACTCAGCCTGTTCTGACCTCTTACGACCTCGAACCCTTCCCTGGAGTCTACTCGACTGGAGACTGGGCCTGAAACACAGGATTGGTAGAGTTTAACTCCCTATTGTCTGTGTGTGCTTGAACCCCTTCTTCCCCGGGGTCCAACCCTTTCCTTTGATCCACAGCTCACCTTGTTTTCTTGGAAAGTGTGCTCTCTGTCCTGTTTTCAGCGCAGGGGCGCGTTGATTGATGCGGGCTCGTTGCTGCCTAATTACTTCACTGGCAAGAGTCCGACAAGTAAGTATAATGAGTCTTTTGAACAGTTCTCTAACTTCGTTCCTTTCCTTCCTTAGATGATGGCCGGCGTTCCGGGGATGTTGACGTTCTGCTGAGATGAGTAGCGAAGGTGAGTGAGGGCACGATGCGCGATTCGACCCTTTCGTATTTGTATTGAACTGAGTTCTTTTTCTGTGTCTTTTAGGTGCCGGGACGTTTTCAGCGTGGATGCCGGTTATGAAGAAGAAATGCGGTGAGTAAGCACCGTATGCGGCGCCTCTAGATGTTTCCTGGCTAACCTGGAGTGTCTTTTCCCTCTTGCAGATGGATGAGAAGTTCCGGAGACAGAGTTCCCCCAGAGCGGCTGGGATTCAGGTAAGCGTTTGAAGCTCATACAGTCTTTAAAAGTAAGCGAAGATTTGCTGAATGCTTACTAATGCCTTTTTTCTGTTCTTTTCCCTTTTCCTTAGGAAGCGGCGTGCCGGGATGGAAATGACACCGCCGAAGATGCCCGCAGAACAGAAGGAGCGATGAATGATGGGCAGAAGCACTGCAAGGTAAGGCTGTTCCTAACGGTGTTCTTGTTCTTGCAGGAGCTGAGCGCAGAAGAAAGATGCAGGCCTATTGGAGACCGATCCGAACGCTGTGAGTGTCACGCTGCAGGTGCAGAAAACCCAAAGCATGTTTCTCAGCCTGGGCGTGGCTTAAATAGTCTCTGGTTATCTCAGGTGTCTCTGGGCTGAACCACACCCAAAAGACTAGACTGCACATGCAGTTCTGGGTACCGAAATATGTGGGGCATCCATCTTGTCCCCATTAATGCACTACAAGTCCAATCCCCAATGTTATCCTACGGGAGTGAGTGAGTCTAGTGCCACAAGCGCCAAGTCTGACTCTAAGTGGGTCTTTGGAGGAATGGAGAGGCCCTTGAGGGCCATGTTGATGATTGTGGCCTGGCTCCAGCCTGACATCTTGGAGGGCTGGGGACATGAGGGGCAGGAATCATGACAGCACTCCTGTTACGCTCACCTGGTATCCACAGGGACACCACCCAGCCAGTTACTCGCCGGTATGCTTCTCAGCTTTGCCCTGATGTGGTCTGCGGGGAAGGTTCTGCCTGAAAATACAGGAGGACTGTGTTCAAGACTGACCAACTGGGGTAAGTGTCCTCCCTCTACCCCCGTATGATTTCAGCCCCTCTGGGGCCCTCTCCTCACCTTGTGGTAGAATTAGGCGTGCTCTCCGTCCTGCCTTCTTTGCAGGGGCGCGCTGTCTTTCATGGGCGAGTGTGGTCCAGTTACTCCACTGACGCCGGCCCGTTTGATATTGCTCAGGTAGGTCTTATTGCTGTTCTTTAGTTTTGTTGCTATCCTGCATGCCTTTCTTTGTTTAAAATGTCTCTTTTTTCGCCCTTAGATATGCGGAGCTTCAGCGCGGCGAACTGGCTTGGTTGAGCCCCGCTGGTAAATGATGGCGCATTAAGAGCGTTATGATGCGGTAAGTAAGCGCTATGCGCAGCGCTGCAAAGTCTTGCCTTTGCTAACCTGTGTTTTCCTTCCTTGTAGGTCGCAGTGTTCTTCAGCGCAAGTGGAATGTCCGGAGTGGTGCCGGCCGAGAGGCGACCAGACAGGTAAGCCTTTTGAGCAGTTCGTAATTTGTAAATGTCTCTACTGCTTTCTTTAATGTTGCCTCTATCTTCCTCTTTCATGTCGTTCTGTCCGGGAGGCGTGCAGATTCGAGGAAGCTGTTCTCAGTAGCTGCGAGTGTTTAAAGATGAAGACTGCAGGTAAGATGCTGCTGCTAAGGATGTTCCTTTTGTCTCCTTGCAGGTTCTGCTTCTCCGAGGTTCGAGGGAATAGCTGGACACAGTGAGCGTCACGTTGCAAGCTGCAAAGTAACACGAAGCGTGTTGTCTTGCTCGGGTGTGGTTTAAATAGCCCCAATAAAATAGTCCAGGTAAAGTAGTCCCTAGGCTACCACACCCAAAACACTAGACCGCATAGCTTGGTTCTTAGGAACCAAGCTATGTGTATGCCTCCATGTTGGCTGACAATACAATAAAGTAGTTTGCAAGCACATTGTTTTTCATGGTGTATGAGCCTGGCGCCATAGGCGCCAGGACCGGCCCCATGAGGGCTTTTGAAGAGGATGCCAGGCTCTAGAGGCCCGAGTTCTGACTCCACCTGGCCAATGGGTTTACCAGAGGGGGTTTTGGGCGAGGGGTCGTGACAACTCCCCCCAAAGGCCCCTCTCAAGGTGGCTCTTCTGTCTGGTCCTGGTTTGTTTGGATGGTTTTGATGAAATCGTCTAAGCAAGCGAGGTGCACGGATGTATTCACAAGGCTCCCATGTCCTGTCTTGTGGACCATACCCCTTCCAGTCTACTAAGTAGTATAATTTGGATCTGACGTACTTTGAATCCAGGATGTCCTTGACTTGGAATTCTGGCTCCCCGGCGACTACTACTGGCTGCGGTGGCGTTGCTACCCGGGTCCCAGGTTGAACAGGTTTAAGGAGAGACACGTGGAACACAGGATGAATCTGCATGTTTGATGGCAAAGCTAGTCTGACCTCCACAGGATTTATCACGGAGGTGACTGTGAATGGACCCAGGTATCTTGGACGGAAAGTTTGAGTTCCTTTAATGGACACATGTTTAGACGCCAGCCAGACTTTGTCTCCCACTTGGTAGTTGGGGGCCTTTGCTCGGTGTTGATCAGCAAACTTCTTTTGGCGATTCTTAGCTTGAAGTAGGTGTTCAGCTGCCCTTTTAAAGGTTTGAGAAATGGTCGTGTGCAAGGTTTTGACTGCTGGCATTTCTAGGGTTGTAGGAACGTGCAACTCAGAAATACGTGGCTGCCTGCCATACATGGTATAAAAGGGTGTCTGCCCAGTGCTGGTGTGTAGGGAATTATTATAAGCATATTCAGCTATCCATAATAGGTTGAACCAGCTTCCTTCAGCTTGGTGTAACATGCAACGCAGATATTGCTTGAGCGTCTGATTTGTCCTCTCAGTTTGACCATCCGTTTGGGGATGGTGACTGGTGGATAGCCGGATGTCGACCTGGGCCATAGAGCAGCATTTTCTCAAGAAGTTAGATACAAATTGAGTACCTCATTCTGAGACCAAAACTGAAGGAAACCCATGGAGCCGTACGATGCCTTCAAGAAATACCTTTGCCAGAGTGGAAGCATTTGGCAGCCCCTTAAGAGGAATGAAATGTGCCATTTTTGAAAATAGGTCCACGACCACAAGAATAGTGGTAAACCCTTGACTGGGTGGTAAGTCAGTAATAAAATTGAGGGACAACGTGTGCAAGGGTGCTGGTGGGATTTCCAATGGTTGTAATAGCCCAGCGGTTTCTGCTTGGATGACTTGTTTTGAGCACACACTCCACAAGATAGGATGAATTGGATAATGTCTTTACGCCACGTGGGCCACCAATAATTTCGTTTTACCTTGGCTAGGGTTTTAGCGATTCCGGGGTGGCCCTCGATCAAGGAATCATGATAACCGGACATGACTTGTTCTCGTAGTTCTTGGTTTGGTAAGAATAAACGATTCCTGAAGTAGGGCAACTGATCTTTTATCATATAATGTTCTCCTTGTGCACTCCACGCTTGTAATTGCTCCGGACTCATCAGGTTTTGGATTTCTTTATGTAATTCTTTCTGAGTTATGGTTGCTGTGATTCCTAGGAGCTTGTCACTCAAGATGATTGCTATTGGGTCAGGGGTCTGATACCCTTGCTCTTCTGCCCGATACGGGAAAGGGCATCGGCCTTCCCGTTTTTCATCCCTGGTCGAAATGTAATCACATAGTCATATTCAGCAAAAAAAAGAGCCCAATGTAGTTGTCGTGAGGATTGGGCCTTTGCCGTTTTTAGGTACTGGAGGTTCCGGTGGTCAGTTATTACGGTGATTGTGTGTCCAGCGCCCAAGAGGTAGTCTTTGTCTGTGATAGCGTAATTGAGTTCAGGGGATGTGAATTTACGCGACCAGAAGGCAACAGGGTGTAACTGGCCCGTTTCAGGGTCCTTTTGTGAGAGGACGGCTCCCATAGCCATGCTTGAGGTGTCCGTTTTCACCAGGTATGGGAGATCAGGGTGAGGGTGGCATAAGATTGGGGCAGATGTGAATCTTGCTTTGAGTTCCTGGAAAACTTCCTCAGCTTCTGTTGTCCACTGGAACTTTTTGTTGCTTTTCCTTAGCAATGACGTGATGGGATGCACGATTTGCGAAAATCCTGGCGGTAGAAGTTTGCAAAACCCAGCATACTTTGAACCCCCTTGAATGAATTTGGGGATGGCCAGTTCAGGATAGCATCTACCTTGTGTACATCCATTCGGATTCCATTCGGGCTGAGAATAAAGCCCAGGAATTCCACCTCAGAGACGTGGAATGATCACTTTTCGAGCTTGGCGTAGAGCTGGTCTTGACGGAGTTTCTCCAATACGGATCGGACGTGTTTAACGTGGTCCTGCTTTGATGTGGAATATACTAGAATATCGTCGATGTACACTAGAGCACAGACATCAATCAATTACCGTAGGACAGCGTTCATGAAGTATTGAAATGCTGCAGGCGCGTTGCAAAGGTCAAAGGGCATTACTTGATATTCGTACAAGCCGTATTTGGTGCGAAAAGCAGTTTTCCATTCGTCCCCCTGTTTTACGCGAACAAGGTGATATGCCCCCCTCAGGTCTAGTTTTGTGTAGATTTGGGCATCTTTGACTTGATCAAGCAATTCAGGGATCAGTGCCAGGGGGTAGTGATTTTTTACGGTAATCTGGTTCAGTGCGCGATAGTCGATGCACGTTCTCAAGTCCCCCTCCTTTTTCGGTACGAAGAATAGAGGACTGGCTGCTGGAGACTTCGAGGGACAGATGAACCCGTTGGCCAGGTATTGCTCAAGATAGGCCTTCAGGTGCTGGTTTTCTGGTTCCGTGAGTGCGTAAATTCGCCCACAAGTGATTTGTGCGCCGGGTATCAGGTCGATTTGGCAATCGTATGGTCTATGCAGTGGCAGGGTATTAGCCTGTTCTTTCTGAAAGACATCTTGAAAGTCCTGGTATTCACTTGGTAGGGTGCCGACTGCCACAGTCGCAAGCGTGGAGGTTCTGGTGTCTATTGGTTGTTTGTCTTGGGGATAACATGTGTGGGCGCAAGTCTCGGGAAAGGCCAATTCTTTTGCTCGCCAACCGATTCTAGGATTGTGAGCTACCAACCATGGCATTCCCAAAATCAACCGGAACTGTAGTGCCTTAATGAGGTCGAAAACGATAGATTCTTGGTGTCCATCCTGGCACAGAAGGGTTAAAGCTGCAGTGCATTGGGATACTGGACCAGAAGCTATTTCTGTGCCGTCGACAGTGGTAACAGTGTCGGTGGTTGATTTAGGGCGTAACGGAAGCCCCATCTTTGCCGCAAGATCCTGGTCGATGTAATTCCCAACAGCTCCACTGTCAATGTACGCTCTTACTGCGTGCATCTGAGATGGTTGTTGGTGATTGATCAAGACCACAGATAGTGCAAAATGGGAGGTCTGTAGTTCACTTTCTTCGCTCGACAAGTGGACCCCTACACTTGCCGGGCTGGGGAGTTTTCCGATTCTTGATGGTATCTTCCTTGTCCGTGGCCCCTACCGTCCTCCACGGTGGCTTCGCAGGGCACTCTTTAAGGAAATGACCTGACCTTCCACAGTACAGACATAACTGCTGCTGTCTCCTTTTATCCCTTTCTGCTTTAGTCAAGGGGGATCTGACCCCCCCGATTTGCATTGGTTCTCCTGAACCTTCCGTTGTGCAGGCAATACTGTCCTTTGAACGCACATACATGGGGCGAGGGTCCAGTCTGGTTCGATCTGCTCTTCGGTCCTGCAACCTATGATCCAGTTGAACAAAAAGGTCAATGAATTTTGAGCAGTCTTTCGGGGGTTCACTACTTGTGCGAGAACATCCTTGAGCCCCCCCCCCGCAACCTCTGATGAAATAACCTGGTGCTCTTCTCCACTGGCCATTCTGCTTCAACTATGAGTCTATTGAACGTGGCTATGTATGTTAATAGGTCTTGATTCCCTTGGCTTAGGGACAGAAGTTCGTTGTCCAATGCCTGCCCATGAGTACGGCGGGCAAACAGCTTTTCCATCTCCTACTGAAAGCCCCTGAAGTCATGCAGCAAAGGATCGTCTTGGGCCACAAAGGGTACAGATCAGTCCGCGGCGCTACCACTCAGGTAGCATAGCACAAAAGCGACCCGTGATTGGTCATTCGGAAAGGCCCCTGGTCTACAAAGGAAGTGCAGGCGGCACTGGTTCATGAACGTTGCAAACCTCTTGGGATCCCCCATAAATCGTTCGGGTGGGGCCAAGGGAACTGCCCCAGGAAGGGTTATCTGAATGGGATTGGCTGTTGGTGCTGGCATCGAGGGCACGCTTCCCGGCAATGGTGCATGCCCTGCTTGTGACTGGAGAAGTTGCCGCCTTAAATCATCAGTGCGTTCTTTGGCTACTATCAGCTCTCTCCTCAGGATGTTGGTCTCCTGCCTGGCTGCATGTACTTCGGAACATAGCTGCCCCAACATGTGGGCTAACTGGTCGGTTTCTGACATTTCCATGACACCCAGGTGGATTTTGATGTGAGGATTTGCTTTCTGTAACGCTCACCTGGTATCCATGGGGACGTCACTCAGCGTGTTCTGACCTCTTACGACCTCAAACCCTTCCCTGGAGTCTACTCGACTGGAGACTGGGCCTGAAACACAGGATTGGTAGAGTTTAACTCCCTAATGTCTCTGTGTGCTTGAACCCCTTCTTCCCCGGGGTCCAACCCTTCCCTTTGATCCACAGCTCATCTTGTTTTCTTGGAAAGTGTGCTCTCTGTCCTGCTTTCAGCGCAGGGGCGCGTTGATTGATGCGGGCTTGTTGATGCCTAGTTACTTCACTGGCAAGAGTCTGACAGGTAAGTATGAGTCTTTTGAACAGTTCTCTAACTTAGTTCCTTTCCTTCCTTAGATGAAGTTCGGCGTCCGGGGATGGCGACGTGCTGCTGAGATGAGTAGTGCTGAAGGTGAGTGAGAGCACGATGCGCGATGCGACCCTTTCGTATTTGTATTGAACTGAGTTCTTTTTCTGTGTCTTTTAGGTGCCACAACGTTTTCAGCGTGGATGCTGGTTATGAAGAAGAAATGCAGTGAGTAAGCGCGGTATGCGGCGCCTCTAGATGTTTCCACGCTAACCTGGAGTGTCTTTTCCCTCTTGCAGATGGATGAGAAGTTCCAGAGAGAGTTCCCCCAAAGCGTTTGAAGCTCGTACAGTCTTTAAAAATAAGCGAAGATTTGCTGAATGCTTACTAATGCCTTTTTTCTGTTCTTTTCCCTTTTCCTTAGGAAGCGGCGTGCCGGGATGGGAATGACACCGCCGAAGATGCCGGCAGAACAGAAGGAGCGATGAATGATGGGCAGAAGCGCTGCAAGGTAAGGCTGTTCCTAACGGTGTTCTTGTTCTTGCAGGAGCTGAGCGCAGAAGAAAGATGCAGACCTACTGGAGACCGATCGAAACACGTGGAGTGCCAAGCTGCAGGTACAGAAAACGCAAAGCATGTTTCTCAGCCTGGGCATCGCTTAAATAGTCTCCGGGTACCCCAGGTGTCTCTGGGCTGAACCACACCCAAAAGACTAGACTGCACATGCAGTTCTGGGAACCGAAATATGTGGGGGCATCCATCTTGCCCCCATCAATGCACTACAAGTCCATTCCCCAATGTTATCCTATGGGAGTGAGTGAGTCTGGTGCCACAAGTGCCAAGTCTGACTCCAAGTGGGTCTTTGGAGGGATGGAGAGGCCCTCGAGGGCCATGTAGGTGACCCTGGCCTGGCTTCAGCCTGACATCTTGGAGGGCTGGGGACATGAGGGGCAGGAATCATGACAGCACCACTGATAAATCAATGTCCACAATGTCCTAGCTATTTAAGTCACCTGAGGGTGTAGGAAGTATCTGTGTGCCATCCCCAATGGGTATCATCTGAATTAGAGAAACAGAGTGTGTTTTGAAGTGTATTATAATTGTTACATGTTTTTCTCCCCTTCTGAAGAAGGCTTATATAACTGATTTTTAAATAAATTAATAATTGTTTAATCACAAAGCTTTGAGTGTAGGTGTTTATTTGAATAACGGTCACTGTGAAACTCTGTGTTACAACCTACTGCTCACGTTGAACCCTCTTGAAATAAGCCTGGCTTCTCAGCCACACTACCAACTTGTGTAGTACAGACCTATGCCAAAGGTTGGGTTCCTGTTGCCATGAGGTCAAGGTTGCTGTAGTCCTCCAAAGGATACTGCACACAATCCTGCCTAACATTGGTCATTACATATAAAGCAAACTAGAGCATTATTAAACACTGGGTTGAATGGAAAATGTGTTATGAACGCAACCCATCTTTATTTGAAAACTGAACTGAATGAAAACTTTACAAATAAGCAAAACTCAGCGGGTTAAATTGAAAGTGTGTTATGAATGAAACCCATCTATATTTGAATACCGAATTGAATTAAAACTCTAAAAATAAGCAGAAATGTTACATATTGAGTTCAGAAGTGAACAGTACTTTAAATTTAAGTAAAACGACCGTATGCTGAATCCTAAAATGGATCAAACTTTAAAACCACTGTATGCTGAATTCTAAAGTGAAAAACGACTGTATGCTGAATTCTAAAGTGTATTGAACTTTAACATTGAACAAAAGAAAGGCATATCAAATACCAAATTGTGTTAAGACCACATATAACAGAAATATATTGTATTTGTATTGTATTTATTACATTTATAAAGCGCCTTTCTACAAAGGCACTGAACAATAAAAAAAAAAAGCAAAAGAATAAACAGTAAAATAAAATTGATACAAGTGAGTAAACATTTACATCAGCAGAGAAACAGAGGGCCTCATTAGGACCCAGGCGGTAAGGGGTTTACGGCGGCGTAAACAGCGCCGACCCTTACCGCCTGATTCCGAGGTCCCTTAGCGCCATGGAGGATTTAACACCTGCTTTTAGCAGGTGTTAAAATCCATGGCGCTAAGGGACCTTGTTGTTAATTACGCCACCGTAATTTACGGTGGCGTAATTAACGCCTTCCCCACTCCCATTATGCCCTATGGGGCAAAAATGGGAATGGGGAAGGGTAAATGGGGATTGGGGACTTACCGCCCCGCCAACCTCGGAATGGGGCGGTAAGTCCGCCAACCACCATGGCGTAAACGCAGTTTACGCCATGGTGGTAAAGGTACGACCCAGGCGGTAACTTTCCGCCTGGGTCGTAATGAGGCCCAGAGAATTTTAAGAGGCTAAAGACGAAAGAAGATAGAGTTTCAGATTAGTCTGGAAAATACAAGAGATGAGAAGGAACAAAGTGAAAGAGGGAGAGCGTTCCAGTATTTTGGAGCTAAAAGAGAAGAAGAGAAAAGGAATGGAAACAAGACGAGGCACAACGGGGCTTAGGAACAGTCAAGAGAAATAGATTCTGTGATCGCCAGGGGTTTGAGGGGACATAGAACGAGAGTAGAGAGCAAAGGTAAGGAGGTGCCAGGCCATGGGTGCATTTGAAAACAACTCAAAAGAAAGTGATACAAGAGACAGAGAAAGTAAGCAGAGAAAGTAAAAGTTGGAACGAAGGAAAAGGTCAAGAATAGAATATGATTTATTACAGCTTGTAAGAACATTTAGAAGACCAAAATGGAATTGTGGAAGAGCATCAGATGAAATCGGAGGGTAGGCAAACTAGAACCATTACATAATCCAGAAAGAGGTACATCAGAAGTGTAATCAGTTATCCTAGATGGGATAGGACATAAAGGCAGAAAGAAGAAAAGAAAGAAGAAAAGCAGACAAGTAAATAATAATTGAAAGCAGAATTAACTAGAACCCTGAAGCTTAATCCAAAACAGTCAAGATATTACCATGAAAACCGACAATAAAAAGAGGGCACAAATGTGACAAAGGACCCTAAAAAGACAAAGGATATTTTTTGTGATACTGAACTTAAGTTTTGGGGAAGAGAACTCTGAGACTTGAAACATTCACTGACTTGAGAACGGTGTCTGAAGGGGCTTTGTGTTCGGAACTGAGCTCCTTGGAATTTGGGCAAGGGAACCCCGTGTATTGGTTAAAACGGTATCATCCTGAACTTGAGAAAGGTAACTTTGATATTTTTCTTTTGGAACTATTTTACAATGGGAAAGGGAGCTGAAAGGAAGCTGTGAACTGGAAGAAGCCCAGAGCTTTATGTTGGACACTGTTTTTTTTGGTTGCTGACATCCCTACACACTGTATAGATTAGTTGTGAGTGCAAGTATAGGTTTTGGACACAGACAGATTCTCAAATTGAACTTTTTGACTTTCCTTAGTTTCACTTAGGCAGGGAAATCACACCTTAGAATAGAGCAAGTTAGACCTTTTTCCCTCCTCAGATTCGAGTTAATAAAAGTGTTTGTTTTGAATTCTGAATCTGTTGTCTGTGTCTTCCTTCATGATGCCTTCACAGATGGTGTTAGGTGGGGGATGCACTCAAATGATACAAACTGAGGGACCCCTATGTGGTCGGTAATCCAAATAAAAGTAGGGAAGGACACTATTGTAAAACCCCAACATCAAGATAGAGTGTTGACACTTAAAAGGGCAATTGCCTTACAGTTACGCATACCGGTTCTATGCTAAGACTTGTTCTATAGATCTCAGGTCCTCCTTGACAGCCTTCCATTAGCAACCTTTCACCTGAAGTACAGAGATAAAATGTGGTTGTCAATTAGAAAATCTCAGAACTTTATCCGACCGCAGCCTTAGATCCTATAAGAACAGAACGAGGGAACTCAACTCTCTCCCTTCTCCCCCCATAGAGCCAATAACAGAGGACCTGCAGGTAAAATCTGATACCACCAAGGATCTACAATTCTTTTCTGGATCCGACTTTGACAGAGGCTTAAGTGATACCCTATCTTCTCCCTATATGATGGCATCTATAGAGGAGGTATTGGCACAACTAGCCAAACACCAGATTGAGGCTGAGAAAAGACTACAAACAGGGCTAGAAAAACTGATTGCCGCCCAAGAGAAACCCAGCATTCCTCAGGGAGTCCAACAGCCGTATAAAGGGGGAGAGGATCTAGGAAATGTTTTCCTGAACTTTGAGAGAAGCACCAGAAAGTGTGACGATCCGAGTGTCTGGAGGGCACAAACCTTGAATTGTTCCTGGGGAATTTTTCAGTAAGAACCCAAAGATTGTACACTGAGGAAGTCTATATACATAAGGCGGTTAACCTTTATGTCAGTGCAAGAAGGCAGACAGCTTGTAGATAGCAGGGTTTCTGATCTCTAGTATCCTTCTGGGGTTCTCTAGTGCCCGTCTGGGGTTGAGGGATGCCTGGGTAAGGGCAGGAAAACTCATCTCTTGGTCAGAGAGAGATGGATGGCCCTTAGAGCCTGTTTCCAACAATATACACATCCTTCAGCTCTCTCTAGGAGTTAGTGTGTTATTGAAGCCTGTTTCAGAAGCAGCTGAAGCTGGAAAGGAAATATCAAAATATGAGGAATACGTGGGAGGAATATACAATAAAAAGAACGTTACCGCGGGTAAGTAACTTCTTCTGCTTTTAACTTTAAAACACACCTAGAGGTGCAAAACAAGTGCTGGTACATTGGCACTCTGATATCTTCTTATTTTAAACTGACAAAGTGGCTGTGTTCGAATGGATTGTGTCCTTCCACGTATTCCTAATCTTTTGATCGACTCAGAAAGCAATATCAATCTTGGTGGCGGGAATACGAATTTAGACCTGTCCTTAAGGGTTATCGTGGACAGAATGAAGGACAGCCTTTCCAAATCCTCCTTGCTGAGTGGAAGTTGCGTCCAGACAATGTTTCACAAAAGTGTGAATCGTATACAAAGTGGCTGCCACACAGATGTCCTTAATTGGCACCCCTCTTTGTAGAGCAGAAGATGTTGCTATGCCCTTTGTAGAGTGGGCGCTTCCAGAGGATCTTTACCAGCTAGTCTGTAACATTCCCTAATAGCCAGAATAATCCATTTGGATAGGGTTTGTTTTGTCATTGCCGAACCTAATTTATGACCAGTATAACCAATAAATAACTGATCATCTTGGCGAATTTGAGACATTCTAGAGGCCTCATTACGAGGTGGGCGGTAAGGGGTTAACGGCAGCGGTAATGGTGCTGGCGCCGTTAACCCCTTACCGTCCTATTGTGAGGTCTCCTCGCGGGACCCGCAAAGGGCGCCTGGTAAAACCAGGCGTCCTTAGTGGGTCCCGCAAGGAGACCAGGGAGCTAACAACGGGAACGTTATTAATGGGCCCGTTGTTAGCTCCCTCCCCATTCCCATTCGAGCCCTATCGGGGCTCGAATGGGAATGGGATGTACCGGGTCCGGGTTCCTCGAATGAGGAATTACCGGGTCCTCCAAGGTTGGAATGGCCCGGTAAGTGTTCATTTGAGGAACCCGGACCCGGTATGCGGTAAGGAGGTAACCATGCCACAAATTGCGGCATGGTTACCTTCAACCTCGTAATGAGGCCCATAGAAATGGAGAGTCCTTCTCAGATCTAGTCTATGTAGCCTCTCCTCCTCCTTTTCAGGATGAGGAGGTCGGTAAAAAGTTAGTAAAATATTTTGTGACAAACGGAAGTCAAAGACTATTTTTTAGCAGAAAAGAAGGTTTCACATTAAGAACAACTTTGTCCTTATAGAAAACCATGAATGGAAGTTTACAAGAGAGTGCCTGCAACTTGCTCACCCTGTGGGCTGACGTTATTGCTACTAGAAAAATGGTCTTTAATGTTAATAGTCTTAAAGGACATGATTGCAGTGGTTCAAACAGAATACATGCTAGACATTTTAATACAAGATTTAAGCCCATACAGGGACTTGAAAGGGAGTAGGTGGAACCACATTAGTGAGTCCTTTAAGAAACTGAATGATTAAAGGGATTTTAAAGTATGAGGTTTCTTCTGAAGAGCCCTTGTAAATTGAAAACGCTGCCAGATACCCCTTTATTGTTTCAATCTGGAGCCCCCGATGTGCTAAGTATAACAAAAAAGATAACACTGTAGGTGTATCGCATTGAAACGATCCACATTCGTATCCCTACACCATCTGCTGAACTTCTTCCAACTGCAGCAGCACAAGGACTTTGTTGCTGGCATTCTGGCTGAAAGCAAAATTTCCATTACGTCATCCGGGAGGTCCAAATCCTTACATCTCAACCCCTCAGAAACCATGTGTGGAGGCTGAGTGTTTTGACCTCTGGATGGAGAACCCAACCCCCCCCCCCTCTCCCTCTCTCTCTCTCTCTCTCTCTTTCTCTCTCTCTGCCTCTCTGTCTCTCTCTCTCTCTCTCTCTCTCTTTCTCTCTCTCTGGAGAGATCTCTCCTATGGCCTCTCAGGACTCAATGATCCCAATTCTCATGCAGGATGTTGAACCTTATTCAGGTTCCGAGCAGAGTCGCACAGGATCTTCTGTGGTGGGACCAAACTACACATTAATCTTTTGGAGCTGAGAGCTATCAGACTAGCGTTAAAAGCCTTTCTGCCCTCTGTTCGATGAAAGAATGTCCTGATAATGACAGACAACATGGTGGCCATGTACTACCTCAACAAGAGAGGAGGCGTAGGGTCATTAACTCTGTGCAGAGAAGCAATGCAGCTCTGGTTCTGGGCAATTCAAGAAGGAATCTCCCTATCAGCAGTGCACCTAGCTGGAGAAGAGAACACAGCGGCTTGAAATGAGCACCAACACCAGTGTGCATTATGTACTTAAGAGATTTAAGCACACACGCTTTTATCTCAGATATATTTGTCAAATATAAAGGTCTGTGGTCATTCTTCGATTTTACTCAAAGCAGATAGGAACCCTAATTTGTGATATTTGTCTCCTTACACTTTCCTAAAGGATATTTTGAAAGAGTGCAAGAAGAAATAATGTGTATGTTTTTTCTAGGTTTTGATAGTGCATTTTGTTCAGTAAGACAAGTGTAATGTGGTCATCATGACTATATTATATAAGGGAGTGACATGTTTCCGGCGCCTGACTTCATGGAATGCCGGGGTCGTAATCTCCCAGTTATTCCGGGAAGCCAGGTGCTGTTTAAAATTCACGAGTCTGGCTGCAGCCTGCCGGTTTTACCAGCACGGCTACCACCGGACTCGTAATGAGGCCCTTAGACTTGTTTATGAATTTAACAGAAACAAAAACTGGAATCTTGATGTTATTGGAGAACAAATTGATTAGCACAGCTACAGGGACATTTAGTGATGTGTCTATTGGCTTTGTGAACGCTTTTTTCTTTTTGCACCATCATTATGAATGTGGCATATGCAGAAAGAAAATGGGGAATGAGGTTTTTCATTATTTATTTTCAGGGCCCCTACAAGAGGGTTTCACACTTGTGAACTGCATGGACTCGACACTTGTGTGTGAAGTCTAAATGCTGGTCAACATATTTAATTCTCCATGTTTTAGCCATTTCTGCTCTTTACATTTAGCACTTCTAGCTTCTTGGTTGTAAGTATATGTGAATGAAAGTTTTTTTAAACTAATTTTTGACGTATTTCTATCAAAGTTATGATTGTTTTAATGAGTATAATAGACAGCTCTGATCAACTGCATCATGTGATTTCTGTCTTAGTGTTTTTTTTGCTGTCTTGTGTTATGAATTGTGTGAATATCTGTTGTTCTATGAATTAAACCATGCTTCATTGATTGCCAGAGAATGTGTTCCACAGATGTAACTTTTCTGTATATAATTGGTGTATCCCATGTATCTTGTGCGTTAAGGGAAACCTGCACTTCAATTTTTAGCACGCAAAATTAAACATTGCTTTGGTGCTCACAGAAGAAATCTATCATTGTCTTAAATATGAGTGCAGCCCTTTTTAAGAAGGAAGTATATCTTGAGAGAGAAAATGTTTATTCTCAGCAAAAGAAGCTATGAAAAACCAGCATTGGCATAGTCAATACTTTTGGCTTTTGTACAGGCATGGATAGACATTTCCCTTGGTAATGCCATAATTTAACTATATGGCCATGAGATGGAACATGCTGGAAAATGGTGTGAGTACCTACTCATGTGATAGCAGTGCATGGTAAATGTCTACCTAATACTTCTAAATAATTACACACGACACATATGCACACACACCCACATGCACACACACGTATCCACCCCTAACACTGAAAGCTTTGCCCATGCTTGTTTTTTTACAGGACTTCAATGCCAGGAACAGCTACATGGACATACAATGTTTATGAAGCGTTTATGGACCATGTGGTTACAAACCTACTTGGTTATGGCATTATTATCGCACCAGTATGTTATGGTGCATTTGTATAGCGCCTTATATACCATTGATAAGATCTCAATGCGCTGTGGGTTGAACACCGTTGGGTACCGTGGTCTATGTCAGTGGAAAGAGTAGTGCAGCATATCGTGCTTGGGTGCACTTGGTATGTGTGCAGCCAAAGTGGTTTGTGCACGGTTTGCTGCATTCTAATGTTAGGTGTGGTGCGATCTGAGAGATCAGTGTAACGTGTGCAGCAAGGAGGGTGGTGTACGAGTCTGCATTCTGGCTGCCGTGGGGCCTGTGAAAAAGATTGTGTGCAGCTAGGCCAATATTTTCGTGGGGTATAGCTGAGGTCTACTAGAATGTTGCAGTGTTCTATTAGCAGTGTAGATATGTGTGCAGCTATGCCGAATTGATTGAGGGGTATAGCTGTGTTCTATTGTTTGTTGATGTAAAGTGGAGAGTGAGCATATTGGTAGGAATGAGTGTCTGTGGTTACCGACAGGAGACACTCGCACCCGGTTGCTTTCGGAGCACAGGGCGCCGCGGCCGTGTCTGTCCTGATGGTTCGTGGTAGTGGATTTCCGACTGAGATATTCTGGCCAGTGTGGGTATGATGTGCTAGATTGGTCATATGGTCCATTCGGACGCTTTGTAGTCGGACTCAGAGGGCACATTTTCTAGGTCCCTGGTGATAGTTTAAGGCGGGAGGCATGGTGCTTCCTGGGTTATTGCATGATTCTCCGGAGAGTCCACCAGGCATAGTTAATTCTCTGCCTTCGGTGCAGGATTCTTGGCCCCAATACCTAGGTAGGTCGGGGCAGCCTCTATTGATCATATACCACATGCTATGCCTTGGTGGTCAAGCTGGCTGTGTGCATACGGTTCACAGCTGCCTAGGCCAGAGCCTGCCAGTCTATAGGGTGGCTTCGGTGCCCTGACAGTTCCTGCTTTACGGGGTGAAAAAATTAATAATCTGGCTTTCGTGGTCCTGCTGTTGCTGTGTTTTGAGTTAATGCTGATTTTATCAGTAATTTGGCCATTGGTGGATGTATTTGTGGCCTTAGGCAGTCCCCTTCACGGATGCAGGAAAAGCCATATTTTCAGGGCTTAACAGAAGGGCCATGTGGTCCTGGTTGTGTCGAATATTGGGAGGCAGTGAATTCCATAGGGCTGGTGCCAAGGTAGAGCAGGCTGACCCTCCAAGCCTGGTCATCAGTAGGAGGGCTGTGCTTCACCTTAGGGTGCGTGTTGGGCGGTAGGGTATAAGCTTCTGTTGGAGATATGTCATGCCAGACTTGTGCACTGCTCAGTGGGTGATGCATAAGATTTTGAATGAAGCCCTTCGTGCAATAAGTAGCAAGTGGAGGCTGCAGAGAGCAGGTGACATGTGGTCCCTTCATCCCAGTGCAAGAAGGAGTGTTGCAGCTCCGCTTTGGACTCTTTGGAGTTTGTTAAGTTGGTAGGCCGGTGCAACCAGGTACATGGAATTCGCACAGTCCAGTCTGGGCATGATAATGCACATAATAGAAGCCAGTCTGTTGAGGAAGGTGAGATAGGGGAACATGCGTTTCAGGAGCCTGAGGTGGTAGTGACAGGATTTGGAAACATTGATCTGGTGGGAAAGGGTTAGGCTTGCGTCCATTGTGCATCCAAGGTTTTTTACTGTGTTGGAGGTGGGGGCTAGGGTGAGTGCTGAGGAAGGTGGGGTCATGGGAGTGGTTGCGTGAGTAGAGCTTTGTTGCCACACACCATGATCTCTGTTTTCCCTGTGTTAAGAAGGAGGTGATGTCTTGTCATCCATAGGTCTATCTCAATGAGGCAGGCTGCTAGGTCGGGTCGTTGATCAGAGCTGGTTTTGGGGATTTCCAGGATGATTTGAGTGTCGCCAGTGTAATTGTAGCAGGTGAGGTTGTATGAGAGGAGGATCCCTGGCAGCGGGGTCATGTAGAGGTTGAAAGGGAGAGGAGAGAGGCAAGCGCCTTGGGGTACTCTGGTGTTCACAGGGCAATTCCTGTTGTTAAGGAATGAGGCAATCCAGTATAGTGCAGAGTCTCTGACTCCTATGGAGTGGAGTCAGTCAAGGAGGATTGAGTGGTTAATGGTGTCAAAGGCAGCTGAGAGATCAAGGAGAATCAGAGTGGTGCATCCTTCAGAGTCTGAAGTGACTTTGAGGTCATCCCAGATCGAGATCAGTGTGGTTTCAGTTCCGTGGTGAGGCTGGAAGCCTGACTGAGCAGGGACTAGTAGGTTGTTGGATTCAGCGAACTGGTTGATTTGAGAAAAGGCAGAGTGATAGATCAGTTTCGCCACGAATCTGGTGTTAGAGATGGGCCTGTAATTGTTCAGCTGGAGGGGGTCTTCAGAAGGGCTTTGACATGCGCTACTTTGAAATGGTCTGGGAAGGTGCCAGTGGTAAATGAGACATTTAGTATGGACCTAGCCTGTTCGCCCGCACAGGTGGAGGCAAGGTTTTATTTGAGGAGAGAGGTGGGACAAGGATCAAGGGGGGACTCAGAGGGTCTGCTGCTGGACAGCAATTTAAGGAATTCCTCGCTCGAGATGGGCTCGAAGGAGTTGAAATTCAGGGCTGGGGGGGGGATAGGATCTTGAGGGGCGGGGGTTAAGGTTGGACAGTTTGGCATTAGGGGTGGCCGTCCTGTTCAGTGCTGTACTGTGGAAGTGATGGGAGAGGGAGTTGCAGAGCGCTTGCGTGGGCAAGGTCGGGCCAATGGTGCATGCGGGCATCACAAATTCGAGATGATCCTGTGGAGCTCTTTACTACTGCTGCAGCAGTTCTGGCGTATTTTATTGTAGTAGTTTTTTTTGGCCTTTGGGATCTCAGATTTGTAGTTATGGTGATGGTGGACGAACAGGGATTTGCTAAGGTTTTTTTTGCATGCTCGCAATTTGCGCTTGAGGGAGCGGTTTTGGGTTTTGACAGTCTTTAGTGGGGCGTGAACCCTTTGGGGTTAGGTCCTTTGCAGGTGGGAGAGGTGCAAGAGGGGTTGAGAGGGTGGAGTGAGTCATTGAGCCAAGAGTCAAAGGATTCAATGGGTAGTGGTCTATCAGTGGTTGAGAGCGAGCATAGCAAGGCTTCAGCCAGGTCAGGCACGACCTTGACCATGTTCCAGCATTTGTGATTGTCTGGTGGGACAGGGCGGGACTTGGGAGGCAGGGCTGGTGTGAGGATAGAGAAAGGTAGGGCTGAGTTGTCTGTCCAGATCAGGGGTTTGGGACTGGACATCGAGACGAGGTTGGGGGAGCTGAAGATTGCATCAAGAGTGTGGCCTCCGGTGTAAGTGGGACCTTTGGTATGCCAGGAGAGGGTTCCATGTCTTAAAATTGCAGCAAAAATGGCTGTGAATACAAAATATCGCGGGAAAAATGCCATAGTTTTGACGCCACAATCATGTCGAGTATGCGGGGAACACCCCTGCAACCCCCGCTCCCCTTAAATGGTATAATGGGAGAAACCTTTACCAGGTCAAACCACAGCATTTTTGCCGCAATTTTTTTGTGTTTGGAGTAGCATATTTACAGCTGCAATTAAGCTATAAACTCACAGAAGGAGGTAAATAAATAACACTGACAAGCCACATATAGCACAAAATTGATGTTACTAGTTGGCAGTGGTAGCTTAAACATATCCCAGGAAATGCATTTTGGGCAAGCAGGGTTAGCAAGTGGGTTGGAATGGCCATATGGATTAGGATGGCCATGGGCAGTCAATGGGTGGCTAAATAACCAAACACGCATAAGCTTGTACCCCTCCTCACAACTCATCTCCCTCCTATCTGTACTCATTGTGACAGTTTGGGGTGAAAAGCGCTGCTCAAGCACCACCTAAAAAAGCTAACACTATAAAGGAAATTATTTAATTGTACTAAGTTTGTAAACTGGCTCTTTTAAAAATGTTACAATGTTCGTTTCTAATGATCACTCCCTTATATAATATAGTCATGATGACCACATTACACGTTTCTTACTGAACAAAATGCACTATCAAAACCTAGAATAAATATATGAATTATTTCTTCTTGTACTCTTTCAAAATATCCCTATAAGAAAGGGTGAGGAGACAAATATCACAAATTAGGGTTCCTATCTGCTTTGGGTAAAATCGAAGAATGACCACAGATTTTTATATTTTACAAATATATCTGAGATTAAAGCGCTGTATGCATAATGCACACTGGGGTTGGTGCTCATTTCATTGATCACAATACTCACCCTAACATTGAAGCGCCTATAACCATGAACGATATATATATACTCGAAGGAAAAGCTTCAGAATTTGACTGCAAGGATAACATGGCTGGCACATCTGTTTCATTTGGAGCAAGTGTGAGGAACCTAGGTCTGAGATGAATGCCCCTTCTGCCCTCCTCCTCACGAGCCACCTAGATGGGAGGTTCATGGGGAGGCAAACATGGGCAACCACGGTAGACACATAAAACAGACCCTAACAAGTGAGGTGGGCACAGTTGAATTGGCGAGGTTTACGATGTGGTGTTAATGGAAAGAAATGTGTCAACACATTGGGGCCCAGGGCTTTTCCAATTGGGAACCTTGCTGGATTTTACAAGAGGAAGGCTGAAAAGGGGTGCCAGGGAAAGTTGAGTCCTGGGTCACCACGCATAGACATCTTTCGGAGAATTTTAACCTATATGATAATGTGGGAACTTTTGTTTTTGTGGCTAAACGTTCAGATTTTTCTTTAGGCACAGTGATCAAAACCTGGTAAGTAATGCAGCCAATGTACAGCATAGAGGAGCGGAAAAAACCAAAACGATCAGAGGCAAAGGTACACAGAGAGGGGAGAGACAAGAGAGGGAGGATGATTTAGAAAAGGCAGAGGATAAGAGAGGGAAGGAAGAGATTGTGCTACGGCACAGGAAAAGCGAGGGAAAGAGAGGGCACAAAGGAGAGAAATACATCATGGTTGAGAGGATTTAGGAACAGGAGAGGATAGAGCTAATCGATGCTACAGAAGCAACAGAGAGGAGATGAGAGACACCACAGGAGGTGAGAGAGGAACAGCACAGGGAGAAGGCAAGATTGTCAGCACAGGAAGTGGAAGGAGAGAGAAAGTAACGAAGTAGATGAGGAGAGCGAGACAACAGATAAGGAAAGAGTCTAATTCTATGTCAGAATGCAGGCATTTTAAAAATCCATATATGACATCGACGCTTGAAAAACCTTCTGCAATGTCAGTGTTATGGTTTTCAAGGGTTTGTGTTGTTTATTTCGGGCAGACTCCTGATAGCATCCCTCCCTTATACTGCATACTGTTTTGGAAGGTCCAGGTTCTGTACACTCTTTGCACAAAAGCTCACCTTATTTTTTTTCCACTTCTAGCATTTCCTCCCTAACCACACCACCTGAATGTTTGCTGTTTAGCATTTCCACAGAAATGAAAAACATATATTGTGCTTTTGATGCCGATTTAGACTCGTTTTTGAATGCCTTGTGTTGAGCACAAAAGTACTGATGAAGGTTTTTTGTTCGATGTTTTGCAGGTTATTTTAAATGAATAAAGCCTGCGTGTGGATTAGTGTGAAGCGAACAAAGTGTAAAGAGAGAGTCCCTTTTGACTGGTTCCACCTCCAGTCCTCGTGAGGGGAGCCGGAAACAGAATGGGTGGTCCCCAGGCCAGCTGTGGACAGCTTCCGGCCTGAGGGGCTGCCTTTAAAATGCCCGGCCGTGCCAGCCATCATAGAAGGTGAATTGAAGAACGTACAAAAATCCTTGGACAAGGTGTCGACATGGTACAGCGACTGGCAGATAGCACTGAGCACCAACAAGATGGCTGTGACGCTGTTCACCAAAACAATCATCATGGAGCACCCGCGCATCGGCCTCAATGGAGAGAACATCAAGTGGGAGAGCAGCAGCTGTTACCCAGAGGCATTGCCACGATTGTCTAACAAGTGGGGCCTGAAGCGAATGTAGTAAGGCCCATTGCAGTGACATTAACATCTGTAAATGCCCACACAGCACTGCTGAGTGGGCATTTACAGATTTAGGGTGGGCCGTGCCCGCTCAGGCCCTACCCCATCTTTGCCTCTGACGTTACCTGGGAGTGAGCCTGGACAGCAAGCTCACCTGGAGGAACCTTATTGAAAACACCCAACAGAAAGCTTCCAGCAAGCTTGCAGTGCTGGACCCACTCTTGAAGTCAAGGTCCATGAATATCTGCAGTAAAGTCAACATCTATAAAATGATTATTAGACCCACCCTGACTTTTGCCTCTCGGGCATGGAGCACCTGTGCAGAAACCCAACAGAGGACTCTTCAAAAGGTGCAAAACAAAGCCATAAGGATAGCAGTTGGAGCCCCACTTTTTATAAGAACAGCTGGCATGCACAGGGAGTTGGACGTCAAGATGTTGGAAGAACAACTAGCAAAGCAAAATAGGATCAGAACGCAAATCTTCTGATCAAGAAACTTGCTGATTGCTGCAAATCCTTTTGACTGCTAACCACAGCCCATCACAGTGCTGACACTGTGAAACCATCTCTACTGTGGCAAGATCTACACTTTCAACTCGGGAAATTGGAGTAATAAGGCTCAGCCTCGGTATCCAACAACCCCACTGCCAGATCAAAACTTTCAGCAAGATAAAGAACGAGCAGCACGGCCAGAGAAGACTTTGGGCCTCATCACAAGTTTGGTGGTAACCCTTAAATGCGGTGGTTACGCTATTACTGCCGCATTTAAGGGTCCGCCAAATCACAGGCTTGGTGGATTTTACCGCAGCTCTGAGCTGGGGGCAAATCCACCACGATTTTGCCGATTTCCAGTGCTGTTACCACCGGCGGTAATAACGCCGGCGGTAATGGCACCGAACATTCCCCATTAGGCCCAATGGGGAATGGGAAATTCCCGAATGGGCCCAATGGGGACTTACCGTTCTGCCAAACCTGTGATCCGGCTCTAATATGGTAGAAATGGTAGAGGTAATGTGGAAACGTGCCTTTAATGCTGTTGTTGAATTACCAACCTGCGTGCAGGTTCATTTAAAGGATTTCAGCAATGAAGAAAGATTGTTTTAAAATTTGCAGTGAGCAGTATGCATCCCAGTGTCTCCTTTCTTTTGAAAAATGATAAACTTTCTCTTTAGTTCCTTCTCACGCGACTGCACACACTGTTGCCAGCTGACCCACTCCCTCTTCCATGTTGCAGCCTCCCTCCCGACCACAAAGCTCTGTGATTGAGCCTGCAGCCCTATTCAGTCCCGACACTCAGGGCAGCCCTCTGCCCGTTGCAGCCCCTGCGGCAAAGGGCCCCAAGGCAAAGGGCTGCTCCTACAGAAGCAGCTCCAGATGGTGCCTGCTGGTGTCCATCAGAGAAGCAGGAAGCAGGCAGCCGTCAACCAGCGGCGACAGACACAGTAAGTGTGGTGCGTACATGGGGCACACCAATCACTGCGCCGCACTAAACTGGCCCACCTCTCTCATATCATATCTTCTCTTCCCCACCACCCAAGAGCTTGTAGCCTGCATGTACCCATTTCTATTTAATTCTATTTCTATTTAGCAAATGTCAGCTTGCGTCACATCAAGACAGAATTGTGAATGTCATCTTGCACCACACCTAGATAGGATTGTAAAGATTAGCGGGCGTTACATCTAGACAGACTTGAGAATGTCAGTTTGCACCACATCAAGACAGAATTGTGAAGATTAGCATTGCGTCGTAGCTAGACAGAACTGTAATCGTAGCCTGCTTCATACCCAGACAGAATTTTGAAGATTAGCCTCTGTCACATCTAGAGAATTGTAATAATAGCTCACATCACATCTAAACAGAAATTGTGAAGACTAGCATTGCGTCACATCTAGACAGAATTGTGAAGATTAGCATTGCGTCACATCTAGATGGAATTGTAATACTAGCTTGCATCATATCGAGAAAGAATTGTGAAGATTAGCTCGAATCATATCTAGACAGAATTTGTGAAGACTGGCATTGCTTCAGATCTAGACAGAATTGTAATACTAACTTGTGTCACATCCAGACAGAATTGTGAAGATTGACATTGCATCATATCTAAATAGAATTGTAAAGATTAGCTTGCATCACATCTAGACAGAATTGCAAAGATTGGCAGAGCATCACATCTAGACACACTTGTCATACTAGCTTATGTCACATCCAAATAGAATTGTAAAGATTAGCTCGCGTCACATCTAGACAGAATTGTGAATGTCAGCTTGCACCGCATCTAGATAGAATTATAAAGATTAGCATTGCACCACATCTAGACAGGATCCTGAAGACTACCATGTATTTGTATTTGTATTTATTTTATTTATAGAGCGCACCAGGCTCGCGGGCATCCGGGCGCGTATTTAGTTACAACATGTTAAGGCAGACATAGCAATAAAATGACAGTTTAAGTTACAGTTTAAGATTACAATAACATTTATAAACATATATACATGATGCCATTACGGTGAGCAAGAGGACATAACCTATTACAAGAGATGAGTGCCGGTAACTAGCGCATGGGAGTTAGTTGGGAAGTAGGTGATGGGTCTTGGGCAGTGAGCCAGGCTTTAGCCATGTTTTTGAAACTGTGGAACGACGGTTCAGATCTTAGCACGTTAGGGAGCGAGTTCCAGAGTTTCGCCACCATTACTGGGAAACTGGCTCTGCCAGATCTTTGAAGGTTGAAGCGTGGTATAGAGAGGCAGTTAGTTTGAGCAGTTCTGCGAGGTCTGTTAGTGTTGTGGAGGACGACTCTGTTGGCTAAATAGAAAGGTGCTTGGTTGGATAAGCATTTATGAGTGAGAGCAAGTGTTTTAAGTGTAATTCGTTGTGGGCCGGAGAGCCAGCGTAAGTTGCGTCTGGTGTCTGAGATGTGTTGGTTCCTAGGGATGTTGAGAGCGGCTCTAATAGCATTGTTTTGGATGATTTGTAACTTGTTCAAGTTACATTTGTTAGTGGCCAGATAGAGGGCATTACAATAGTCAATTTTTAACAGCACGAGAGTCCTGGCAAGAGTGACACAGTTGGCTGGTGACAGGAAAGGGCGGCTTGCTGTGATAAGCTTACAAGTGTATGCCGCTGCAGAGGAAACGGCATTTGTTTGTTAGGTAAATCCCTAACGTTTTAGTGTCCTTAGAGGCCTTGATGGTGTTACCATCAATGATGAAGAAGTTAAACTCGGGGGCCAGTTTGGAAAGTTTTTGAGGAGAGCCAAGAATGAGGAGCTCGATGCGCGAGCGACGTATGCGCTGCTAAAACCAACGGCTCCCGGCGGCCGCTGCTAATATCCTGCATATTTTCCACTTTACGTGGACTAATCGTGCCTCAACCGCCCACCAGCGGTGGCGGCCCCATCAGAGCTGCTGACGCCGCACTCCGGAGAGAAACCGGGAAGGGGGACACCAGAACCAGCCCGCGGACCGCCGACGGACGACAGGCGACCATCGCGGCGCGGGCGGAAGAGGAGGACCGCCCCTCCCCCCCGGAGGCGCTGAGTTCGCTAGCTCCCAGGCGAGATTGTCGCTCGGTACGCGACCCCGCGGCGCTCTCCGGGGGCCATTGAGCGGCTGAGGAGGGACCCCCCCCCCACCTCC
This sequence comes from Ambystoma mexicanum, assembly GCF_040938575.1. Classification (NCBI taxonomy): domain Eukaryota; kingdom Metazoa; phylum Chordata; class Amphibia; order Caudata; family Ambystomatidae; genus Ambystoma; species Ambystoma mexicanum. The sequence goes on along the minus strand of NC_090925.1, from coordinate 830,251,560 downwards.
TCCACCCTCGAGACAACAGGGGCTTACACACTACGGGAGCAACGCATCTGGAGAGGCTTTGCGGCCTGGGCTCTGCAGCACCAGCCTTACCCGCTGGACCTCTGCCCCTCCCCCTCACCAGCAAGACTGAGACCCAGGGTCGAGCGGCAGCAGGAGCCGTGAGCTGCGCTCCCCTGTTGAGGAAGACACGCTGCAACCAGAGGCACCCACGACAGGTACAAGGGAGCGGGGGGCGGACGCTTTGCTTGTTTTTCTCCCCTGCGACCCCTTTCTGCAACCAGCCTGCTGCAGAACCCACAGTACACAGGTGTGCCACAGACCAGCACCAGACCCAGAGCGCTGCTACCACCTACGTGTCCGCGGTGGACCCCAAAACTCCGCGTGAACAGTGGAACAGCCCTGCCTCTCCCTTGGGACCACCTACCTCACACCCCGAAGCGCAGCACTCCCGGTAGAACACGGGCACAGTCCCACGCACTTTGGCCGCTCGGTACGCCCGAGGTAGACAAGTGCCAGCATCACGCCGCCTGGTGAGGCCGAGCGACGACATCGCGAACACCCCAAACGTGACCTTGGCCGCGATTCACTGTGCGCATCCCGCCCCGAGGGGGAACAGCTAGACCCCTACTACACAGAACCCAATCGCGACATGGGAAAGGAGAAAACCAGGAGGCAAACGCTACAGAGCAAGATGGATCTCTACACCGTGGGGGCCCCTCCCCAACGCGAGCCCCAACCTCTAGAAGAAGAAGGTAACCCTGGAGAACTCAGAGACCCTCCTGTCTCCTTATCAGACCTCATGAAAGCGATTGGGGACTCGAGGACGTCCTTGGAACTTAAAATGGGCGGCTTATCCTCGGAGGTGTCCCTTATACGCCAAGACCTCCGCAACTTGTCGACCAGAGTGGGCGAAGCAGAACAGAGGGTGTCCAGCAATGAAGATGCGATCCACCGCATGGAACAGCAGCTCACTGCGATTGCCCAAAAGGTGACCCAACTAGAAAACCGCGCCGAAGACAGTGAAGGGAGGGCGCGACGCAATAATCTCAGGATCCTCGGTATACCGGAGAAAGAGGAAGGCCCCTGCGCAGAACTCTTCCTGGAAGATTGGCTCACTCATATCTTCGCCCCGAAGAAGCTATCCAAATTCTTCTCGGTGGAAAGGGCACACAGAGTCCCCACCGGCCGGCCTATACCGGGCGCCCCACCCAGAACAATGATTGCACGCCTACTGAATTATCGCGACCGGGATGCGATCCTACAAATGGCGAGGGCCATGGGCCCGATCACATACAACGGCTACAAGGTTGGCTTCTACCCCGACTATACGAAAGAAGTCCAAAAAGCCCGCCAATCTTTTGACTCCGTTAAGAGGAAGCTCCAGTCACTATCCATCAAATATGCCCTCTTCTTCCCGGCATTGCTAAAAGTCCAGTATGAGGGCGCTACACACCTGTTCTACAACCCCAAAGATGCATGGGACTGGCTTGAAACTCATGTCCTCACGGAACCCAACGGGAGACGTGGGCCATCGGGCCCACCCACGCAGCGACCCCGACCTGGGAGACCCTCGCCCCCTCGCTCCCCGTCTGCAGCGGATGACGAAGCGTCAAGGACCCCGGCGGGAAAAGGATGAACACCCTGTACTGAAGGGCCCGAACTGCAGATTGGTAGAGTGGAAATGCTCACTTAGCGGCCGCCGCCCCCTAAGACCAAACGCGCGCTACCACACCCGGGTTATCCCAAAGAAGTTCATAAAGTTATAGGTTTAATGTTTGGGCGACAGGTGCTCCCAGTTGGGGGGGAAGTACAGGGTGGGGGGGAGTTCAAAGTTCATAAAGAAAGCGAATCAAGAAACAAGAAGATACGACACATAGAAGCATTGGCAAGGGAACCAAGTATTGGCTATGGGCAAGACCACAGACACGATCATCATCCAGGCAGGAGATATACCAACACGAGAAGACCTTCGGGCATCCCCCCCGAAGGTATAGCCTTGCACAAATCTCGAGCGTATAGGACTACCATTGATCCTCCCAGATGTCCAGATAAGCGCCCCACGCAGAGAGAATGAACTCCAACAAGGTGACCGTGCTCTCCTGGAACGTCAATGGCCTCGGCTCCAGCATAAAGCGAAGACTGGTGCTCCAGTACCTTAACCGTCACTCACCTGATATTGCCCTACTAAACGAAACACACTTGCTAGGCACGAGCACTAACTTCTTCAAAAAATCCAACTACTCTCACACCTACCAGGCTGGATTCACAACAGGAGCTAGGGGCACGATGATCCTGGTTCACAAGCGAGTCCCCCTGCAGGTCAGGAAGGTTAAGATCGACCCCCGGGGCCGATATGTTATGATACTGGCCGACATCTGGGGCGAGAAATGGGGCCTCGCTGCAGTTTACGCCCCCCCCTCACAGACGAAAGAGCTACTCTCCGAGCTACAGAGCCGGCTGCTTGAGGATGTGGCCGATGTATGGGTGATCGGCGGGGACTTTAATGAAGTGATGAACACTGCAATCGACAGATCTCACAGGAGGTCAGGTTCCTGTCCTGCCCCCACACCACTTGCCATGTTCGCCGAAGCTCTGGGTATGACAGATGCATGGCGCGCGCTCCACAACAACGAGGCTGGGTTCTCCTTCTTCTCAGGTGTCCACAAGTCATTCTCCCGAATCGATTATGCCTTCGTCCCCCGCAATGTAAGTCACAGGCTCCTTGACGCTGACTTCCTCGCAAGAGGTATTTCTGACCACTCTCCGCTCCTACTGTCTATGAAGAACTCCTGCCGTGGTCCGGATCGTAATTGGCGCCTGAACACATACCACCTACGTCTCCCCGAAATAGCAGAGGAACTGGAGAAGAAGACAACAGAATACTTCGAAAACAACGAAGGATCAGTGGACTGCCCAATCTCGCTCTGGGAGGCATATAAGACTGTCCTCCGCGGGGAAGTTATCTCGAAAGTTTCAGCCTACCAACGAAGACGAATCCAAAAGATCAAAGAGGCAGAAGCGCGCGTCCTGGAGTGCGAACAACAAACCCTGGAACACTCCACCCAAGAAGCTAAGGAAGATTTGGTCACCGCACAAGTGGCCCTTAGCAAGCTGGCTCTAGACAATGCACGGACAGCCCATCAATTGGTCCGGAGCCAAATCTATGAACGAGGTGACAAGGCGAATAAGACACTGGCCTGGCTGGAACGGCGCGAGCAGACCAAGGGACATGTGCGGGCAATTGAATCCCCAGACGGAACGCTCCTCACAGACGACTCGGACATTGTCGCAGCATTCGCCGCCTACTATGAGAAACTCTACACTCCACCGGCCGAGCACCTGCCTCCCGAACCCACATGCTACCTTGACCGGTTTGAGATCCCGAAGCTCTCTCAGCGCCAAACAGACCTCCTGAACGCCGATATCACTGTAACTGAGGTACAAGAGGCGCTCGCACAGCTCCAACCTGGGAAGACCCCGGGTCCCAACGGGTTCCCTACAGAAACATGGAAATGCCTCGGCGGTTCACTGCCCGCCCACATGCACCGTATGTTTCTACGCAGCAAAGAGCTGGGGGCACTCCCCCCGGACCTCAGGAAAGCATGCATAGTCGTCATACATAAGCCCGGGAAACCCCCGGAGGAATGTGCCTCCTATCGCCCAATATCCTTGATCAACGGCGAAGCCAAGGTCCTTGCAAGAACACTAGCCAACAGACTGCTGCGGGTTATTGAGACCCTGGTTCACCCCGACCAATGCGGATTTATGCCCAACAAATCCACCCGCATGAACCTGCGCAGAGTTTAGTTGGCGCTGAGTAGAGCCAAGGAAATATCAGCCCCACTGGCCCTCCTGGCAGTGGACTTTGAAAAAGCATTTGATTCTGTGGACTGGGAGGCCTTGTGGGCAATCATGACTCGAATGAACCTGGGGCAAACATTCATATCGTGGGTTAAACTCCTGTATGCACACCCAGAGGCCACGGTAAGGGTGAACGGTAGGTCTTCTCGATCATTTCCCTTGGGTCGGGGCACGAGACAGGGGTGCCCTCTCTCCCCGCTGCTTTTTCTATTGGCCATAGAACCTCTCGCAATTGAGCTTAGGACCAACACTACTTGGACAGGGTTCGCCTGGCCGGGGGGGGGAGAGGACCGACTATCCCTCTACGCGGACGACCTCCTCATATACCTAAGTAACCCACGTACTTCCTGCCCGATCGTCTCCCGCATCCTCAGAGAATACCAGCGCTTCGCAGGCCTCAAAGTAAACGAAACCAAAACCATTCACTTCCCGATCCAGGGAGGGGAGTCTGCGATCCCTGAAACCTGCCCATATCATGTCTCCATTAGAGAACTCAAATACCTGGGCATAAGACTCGACCCGTCACTGGGGGGGTTCCTACAACTCAATCTACAACCAATAATTGACCGATTCATTAGGGACACCTCCCACTGGCAATCACTCCCATTATCACTACTGGGCAGAGCGGCACTATTCAAAATGCTGACCCTCCCCAGACTACTGTATGTACTTCAAAACGCCCCCCATATAATCCCCCGAGACACCTTCGCACTCATTAACAGACGCCTTCGCACACTGCTGTGGGGAGGGAAACAATCCAGGATCGCCCTGGAGACGCTGCAGCGATCAGTATGGGAGGGAGGCATCGGTCTACCATGCATTCGCACCTATTATCTTGCAGCCCAGATTGGGGTGGTAAATGAGTGGATACATGCAGACCCCACACTCCCCCACATCCGTCTTGAAATGGAGAGCATGACCCCACTAACCCCACTACAGACCCTGTACGCCACCCACGACCAACCCCCGTTGTTACCCAAAATGACAAGTCACATTTGCCGGGCCTGGCGGGATGCGCACAAACTGATAGGCTGGAAAGGTAAACCAACACTATCTCAACCCCTATGGCACAACGCACTCCTCCCAGAAATAGTAAAGATGGGCCCCTTCGGTCACTGGTGCGCGAAAGGGATACATACACTAGCACATGTGATACAAGAAGGCCACCTCCTTGACTTTGAGACCATGCAAGAGCGCTTCGACCTCGCACCTATGGACCGGTTTCGACATGTGCAAATGACCCACGCCATCCGCACCCAATTCCCTGACACGACGACCATACCCCCCTGTACTCCCATTGAGACTAACATCCTTCCGCAACGCATTGCCTCCAAGGTCACCTCCACGCTCTATCAAGCCCTTAACTCCTTCGGGGCGACGCAGCTGGACGGGCTCAAAGAAAAATGGGAAAGGGATACAGGTCACATGGAACCAGAGGACTGGGCAGAGGCATTAATGTCCCCTAGAGAAATAGGTATTGATTCTAAACTCAGGCTTATACAACTGAGGATCCTCCACCGCACATACTATTCACGCACTGCCATGGTCAGATGGGGTGGACTAGATGATGGGACATGCCTCAGATGCAAAACAGAACCGGCCACCTTTTACCATATGTTATGGGAATGCCGAGTCTTACAGGTCTTCTGGGAGAGCTGTACCAACACGATTTCTGCCACCCTGGCGACACCAATCCCCAGAGACCCCAAAATGATGCTGTTGGGAATCCGAGGTGAAGTGGATCTCTCAAAACATGATAGAATATTTCTGGCACTGGCACTTGGGGCAGTCAAAAGATTGATCGCGGCTAGCTGGGGCTCTGCCGACCCCCTATCGGTGAACCGATGGGGCAATGAGTTGGACAGATGCGCGGCCCTGGAGCGACGGATTTATAATGCACGAGGGTGCCCCCGCAAATTCCAGAAAATATGGGGTAAATGGCTGGACGCTAACTGAAATGTACCGAAAGAAATAGAAATGTACTATTGTTAACATTGGTCACCTACCATACCCAACGAATGTCTGATGGCTCTCGGCCCCACCGGGTTCCCTCGGCCTCTTTGAAAACTGCCTTACTGTCATGATCTGTTGTATGCCTTTGACCCATGCCTGTTTTGTTGTTGTGTTATTAAAACGTAATAAACAGAATTATTAAAAAAAAAGAATGAGGAGCTCTGTCTTCTCATCATTTAGACAGAGTCCGTGTTGCGCCATCCAGGCTTGGATGACTAGGTAGATGGCGTTCACAGAAAGAGAGTCGGTGACGTAGTCTCCAGAGATTGGGATGAGTATCTAGGTGTCGTCAGCATAATTAGTATATGTGACACCCAGATAGTCCAAAATATCGAATAGAGGTTTTGTGAACACATTGTACAACGTGGGGGAGACACAGGAACCTTGTGGTACCCAGCAGGTGACTGGTGCCGGCGATGCTGCTGCAAGTGGAGAGAAGACACGCATCGATCTGTTGTCTAAGAATGAACAGATCCATGCTGTGGCTTTGTCAGAGAAATGGGCGGCTAATTTAAGGTGACGCCACAGAATTTGATGATTAACGAGATCAAAAGCTGCAGAGAGATCAAGAAGAAGTAGTAGAGCAAGTTTACCCTTGTCTATTAGATCCTCGATCTGCGTTTTGAGGTCGATAAGGGCAGTTTCAGTTCCGTGCCGTGGCCGGAATCCAGATTGCCTTAGACCCAGGAGTTTATTGGATTCAAGATAGTCTTGGATCTGTAGGTATGCGGCTCGGTCAAGGATTTTTAGTAGAAACGGCACCATGGTGATGGGCCTGTAATTTGTGGGTATATTGGCATCTAGGGTTGGTTTTTTAGAAGCGGGATAACCCAGGCATCCTTCAGATTGTCCGGTACCATCCCTGAGCTAAAGGAGAAGTTAATGAGGGTAGTAATGAAAGGAGCTAGCTCGTGGGCCGCTTCCTTGATTATAGGCGCAGGGCAGAGGTCCCCGTGGCAGTTAGAGGGTTTAAGGCTATTGATAATGTTTTCCACTTCGATGATAGATAGTGGTGAGAAGCGAAACGGAGTCAATGAATCCGGGATAGAGTTGTTAATAGCGATGCCACTACCAACCCCATTAAACAATCTGTCCCCTGTGCATACAACTCTCACACTCTACACAAACACAACCACACCCCCAAAGCACTACAAACCGCACACACTTCAATACATCGCAACAAAAAATCATAACACACATAGGGCCTCATTACACGGATGGCGGAGAACCATGGCGCTATTAGCGCCATGGTTCATGCCGGTAAAATACCGGCACCGCCTTGGCGGAAAGGGGAATTACCGCCCCATTCCAAGGTTGGCGGGGCGGTAATTCCTCCTTCCACCATTGTCCTTCCCCATTCCCATTTTTGCCCCATAGGGCTCAATGGGAATGGGGAAGGCGCTAATTACGGTGCCGCAAATTGCGGTACCGTAATTAGCTCCCTGGGTCCCTCTGCGGGTTGGTTTTTAACGCCTGCAAAAAGCAGGCGTTAAATCCCCCAACCCGCAAAGGGACCTCGTAGTAAGGCGGTAAGGATTTACTGGTACCGATATTTTACCGGTAAATCCTTACCGCTATCCGTGTAATGAGGCCCATAGCCTCGCCCAACACATGATGACTACCAACCGAAAAGCACACCTAAGCTCAGCAAACAGTGTTAACCGAACTGAGGCTGCCAACAGCACATCACATCTCTCTTGCTCTTTTTCCCCGCTCAACTTTACTAACCTATCCCACCCGCTTCCCTTCTCAGATCTGCCAGAGCACCAGGGGACCACTACGATGATGATAGTGCACGGTATAATTATCCTTTAACATAGTATAACTGTTGTCCCATATGGACTCACTGAGTTGTGAACTGTGTTGCCTAGCCATGTCTCACATCTAGGAGAACTGTTAGTTTGCGATATCTCACATCTAAGTGGACTGTATTCTAACTGGGTTAGCTAGTCCAGACAGAATTGTGAATACTAGCTTGCGTTGCATATAGACACAAATGTGTCACATTTTGACAGAAATGTGAATATTGGCTTGCGTCAAAGCTAAACAGAAATGTGAATATTGGCTTGCGTCATAGCTAGACAGAAATGTGAATATTGGCTTGCATCACATCTAGACAGCAATGTGAATATTAGCTTGCGTCACATATAGACAGAAATGCAAATACTGGCTTGCGTCGCATCAAAACAGAACTGCGAATATCAGCAATTTCTCACATATAGGTGAACTGCATTAGTCAGCCATTTGCCACATCTAGGTGAATTGCGTTAGTCAGCCATTCTTTCATCTCTGGGCGAACGGTGCTGCTTAGCCTTCACTTGCATCTCAGCGAACTGCTACTAACACTCAGCCCTTCACATACACCTCTCCCATACTGCACTAAAGACATCCAGAACTCCCCAGCACAGCAAACCGCACGTACTTCACAACACTGTATCAACAAGACATTGCACACATAACCTTGCACAACACCACATGACGGCCGCCTCCGAATCTCGCACCAGGCTCAGTGAACGGTCCATCCGAACTGAAGCTGCCAACAGTATATCAAAGCTCCCTTGCTCTTTTTCCCGCTCCTCCCACTAACCGTACCATCTCCCCTCCTTATTTTTTCACAGAACCGCTAGAGCGCCAACAGGCCACGTAAGTGGCACCTGTGCACGTTATAAAAACCTTTAACATTAATTTTGGGCTGCGGGTGCACAGGTTTTTAAATGGATGAAAATGGGCAGCATGGTTCTTAGCAGTGCTTGGTGCGTCAGAGTCTGCTTCTGTGCATGGTTCCAGGGGGTGGCCTTTTCTGGGGCCTGGTTGTGCATCAGTCCTCGGGTGGGAGCACGATATGGAATACACACACACACACAGCTGATTAGAACTGCACAAATGTTTTCCGGCAAAGACTAGAGTTTCCTGTTTTGTTTTTAAATCTTGGGAGACATAGTGGCTCAGTGGTGAGAGCATGGGTTTACTAATGGAAGGATTGCACGCATTCGGGATGTCCTGCACGCAACCTCATACTAAGGGTCACTGGGAAGCATTTTGTTTTAAGGACGAAATGTACGACAGGGAGTCTTTGATGATTCTATGCAGGTGGCTATGCTTGTAATATTAAGGGTAATAAATGAGGGAATTATGGGCCACGACCTAAAGTGAACCAGCATGACGGACGAAAAACTATTTGGTGAGACACTGCGTTTGATTTTTCGTGATGCTTAAATAACGCTATGAGGTGCATAATAGCAGTTAGGGTGTTTTCAAATACATCATCATAGGTTGTTGAAGGTTGGTGCAGTGGGCAGTGGGCACAACAATGACACTGGGAGGTTGCAACTAGTGCATTAAGTCTTAATGTTTGCAAAGACAAAATCCTTAATAGCTGGACTGCCTCAGAGGCAGAGAGGTGACATGGAGGCTCCACTGTCACAACCTTGGTGTAGAAGGGATAAAAAAGCCAAACTTGGTGCAGAGGGCAGCGACCTGCCTAGAAGGAAGGGGGTCTGCATGTATACAAGGAGGTTTTTAAAAAACGGACACTTCAGTCCTTCAGTCCTTGAAGAATTGGGATGTCAACAAGATCAGCCCGAGGTTTACCAGGGGCGAAGTGGCAGGTGTACTCCCATCATTGGAGAGCTATGGGCCCACATGTTAGGGAATGGGTTTTTCTAAGGCTAGGTGGCAAATAAATTGTCCTCGTTGGCTTGCAGACACTCATATGGTATAAAAGTAGTCAATAAAAGTAGTCATTCGCAAAAGTGAGTGGAATTTGGCTCATTGGAGGCCAAGTACTAACAGTATCACTATTTATGTCAGCTATATCACAGGAATAGAGGAGGGGCCTTGAAGAGGTGCATGAAAGGAGGAGGTTGGTATCAGGTAGTGGCCCTGGTGAAGAAGGAAAAGCACAATTTTGGAGTGACACAGGTAAGGTGTGGTTCGAGTGCTGACAACAGGTTTGGAGTGCCCAACAGACGATGACTGTCAACTGAGATCTTGATTGTCGAGTGCAATATTGTCCATTTGTTTTGTAGATATAGAAAGTCAACATGTCTAGCCAAAGAACGCCCAGTATCTCTTCCAATGAGGAAGCTATTGCCAGAGAAATGAGTGAGATGGAACTGGATGCATGGGAAACAACCACATTTTGGGCACTGGTCCAGGAGAGCGTCAGTAGTAAGTGGGCTAACTTGGCCAACAGACTTCTGGAAGAACCAATAGAGGGTACAACCCTCAACACCCCCGTGTCACCCAAACAGTGGCTACCCCTGCCAATAAGAGAAGGGCAGTCAGACAACGAAAGAGGATAGTGGTTGCAGCAGTGGTCCATCAGGAAGCAGCAGCCGAATGCAGAGGGTCGCATTGCCTCAGGACAATAGCACAGCACAGATGCCTGCTGTTCAGGCAGAGTCGGTTCTGCAACATGGGACGGGAATGAATGAGATAGGTAAGCTCATGTTTAAAAATATTCAAGGTTTTGTACATTTGCTGACGGTGCTGGCACACAGGGAAGAACCATGTGTGTGTGTGGACAGGTGCAGGGGGGGGTAGTGCCCCATTCCTGCTGTGAGCGCAGATGGTACACAGGTGAGATGCAACAGTGGGATGGAGAACAATGCAAGCAGTGGGCTCCTGGGAGTCCCTGATATACTAGGCTTGGATGTACAGCTACAAGCATTTGCTGGATTGGACTACACACCTAATATGGGTCCAAGTTCTGGGGGCAACTCATCCACCGGTACAGGGTCTTTGGTCACACCCAGATCCCAGAATGGGGCAGTGGAGCCGGGTGCAAACAGGGCAGTGATGGGGAATAGAGGGCTAAGTAAATAGATGGGATGAAGACCAACAAGGGTAACAGTGAGTTGATACAGGAAGAGAAGGAGAAGTTACTTACTATAGCTCCCCTGCTATCTGGCTGGTTCACACTGACACAGCATTTGCCCAAAAAGGTGAAGGAACGCATTTGGGTGAGGGCATTAAAAAAATATATTTTACCTATTGACCCTGGACACTGCTGGCCAGATATCACAATTAGCGAGGGGAAGGAGAAAAAAAGCCAGAAAATACCATTACATCCGGCTCAGCGTAGCCCTCAAAGAGGACCTTTGCATGTGGCAAACTTTTCAACTGGGGTTCAATTGTGTGAGGTTATGTAGGGCTCCATGGATTACTAGTGCGGAACTACAGCTATATAACGATGCCTCAGGGTGCAAAGGGTTTGGGGTTATTTTGGGGGAAGAGAAGTGCACCCAGAGGTGGCCCACACAGTGGCACAAGAACGGGAGAACTGAAAACATAATGACCTTGGAACCTTTTCTCATTGTAATCGCACACATGCAGTGGCCGGGAAAGTTGTGCAACTGGAAAGTAAAACAAGGCGGTGGTCCAGGCCATTAACTTGCAGTCCCCTCTTGTCCTTTGGTTTTGGGTTTGCTTAAGAAGTTGGTAGAAATGTGCCTGTGTCAGAACATTGAATTTACGGTGCTCCATGTGCTGGGGGTGCTAATATCGCAGCTGACCCGCTCTCTCATTTTCAGTGGGACAAGTTCCAGAAGGCACAGAGAACAGGGAGACCCTTCCGGACGGAGTGGTGGAAACTGGTGTCATGGGCTCAATGGTCTGGATCTGGGGGAGCCTTCACTCACATTAGGAGTAAGGTCCAGGTACCAGCAGAGCTATTGTATATTCCGGAGGGTGGTTGCGGAAAGAGGGTAGGGGGGCCTCATTGGAGGAGCAGGTAAACGATATCTATTTTGAGATTCAAGCCTGGATGGCTGCCCCTAGCCTTTGTCTAAACGGTGACAAGACCGAACTACTGATCATCGGCTCACAAGCTCACCTAAACAAATTGGACAAATGCTACACAGCTTTTAATACTGATGGGAATACCATCTAAGTTGCCAGCGAAGTCAAAACGCTAGGGGTTTACTTAGATTCCATTCTATCTCTTTAAAAAGAAGTTAATACTACAGCCTCAACCACGGCCTACACCAACAAACTCATTAATGCCTGCAAACCATTCTATCAACAAACAGCTGCATTACACTAGCCAGAGCACTGATACTCTCGAAGTTGGATTATTGTAACACCTTATTCCTAGGCTCCTCGGCTCGGAATTTAAAGAAACTCCAAGTACTCCAGAATAATGCCCTGAGATCGGCACTGAATATCCCACGCTCCACTCATATCTCAGCCTTCAGGCGGGACACACACTGGCTACCCGTGCGTGACAGAATCACACTACGATCGCTAGTCAGCATGCATAAATGTCTCTATAACACAGCTCCGAAATACCTGACAGTCAAATTCTCTAAGACACAGTGGGACAGACCTACCAGATCCTGCTATCTCAGCTGCCTCAACATCCCAAAATACAAACTAAAAACAGCAGGAGGTTCCAGATTCCCCGTGCTAGCGGCCAAATGCTGGAACTCTCTACCCCCAGGCATTAGAGCAGAACCCTCCTTTTGGACCTTCAGAGCCAAGGCAAAAGCTTGGCTCTTTACTCAGTGCCCAAACTAACACAGTTGTTTGCAAAATTCTCACCTTTTTACTGTATACAATTGTATAGATAACCGCACAATTTGTAACTTTATTGTAATCTTGTAACCTGCTTGATATTGTAAATTTGTAGTCATGTGTACTGTGATTTGTAATATTCTATGTATTCAAGTAAAAGCACCCAGATACCCCTGGGTTAGGCGCGCTATATAAGTAAATAAACAGGTGCGTGAGTTTGTGTCCTGTGCAAAGACCATAGGGAGATCTAAAATTTGGGCAGCGCAACATCTGCCAGATGTGGCATTTTACACCAAGCTGAGCGGTAGGGAGGACCCCGCTGGAAGTTTTTTTGTACATGCAGCGCTGAAGGGCTGGGCCAAGTTGGAAGGGCCTAGGAAGGACCGTCACCTTCCCATAGATTTTGTGATTCTGACTAAGCTCTTGGGAGTAATGCCTGAGGTCTGCTACAATGCCCTTGAGGGTGCCTTTTTTAGGGCAGCATTTGCCATTGCTTTTTTTGAGGCACTGACGGTCAGTGAGTTGGTAGCACAGAGTAAGAACAACATGACGGGAAGGGTACTGATGTTGGGGGATGTCTCCTTTAATACCGGGGGTTGGTGATCAGGGTTAGAATTTCCAAAACCGATCAGACGGGAAGGGGTAGGAGTATAACATTAAATAGGTCAACAGACACAAGTGGTTGCCCCATCACGCTGCTTTCACAGTACCTGGCTGGCAGACCGGCAGGAGGGCATACCTTCTGGTACACGAGGACTGCTTCCCGGTAACTCTTTTCCAATTTAGGGAGCTCTTGGCAATGGCGCTACAAAAGGCAGGTTTTCATGCGAGGGGTTGGTCTTCACATTCCTTTAGGATTGTTCGTCCACAACAGCCTTTCAACAAGGGATGTCCGGACAGGAAATACAAAAGGATGGGCAGATGGGCATCAGACAAGTATACGCTTTATATCCGCTCATTGTACATGAAGGCGGTTCAGGATACCCAGGGTTACACATAAAGGTGAGTATGTGGTAGATGGGGACATCAATAGGAGGTTGCTACGACAGCTAGGTTGTTGGTTAATACATCGAAATGGATGGTTTATGGTTATGTGTGCAAATAAAAACGACTTGTGCAATTTTGAGGAATGTGTGTTTTAACTTTTTCTGATTATCGAGGAAGCTGCCAAGGTGTTGGTTTGGTGCGTCAGGGATGCGATTGTCTGCCCTGCTGCCTATGGTTAAAGGGCAATTTAGAACGGCCTCAGCACCTAACGTTTTGGTGATCCAGCTGGGTGGTTATGATATTACCTCACTGGGAAGGGGTCTACTGTTGCGTCAAATGCAACCAGTCATAAGGACCTTGGTGCACATGTAGATGACACTGAAATAGTTTGGTCAGAAATAATCCCCAGGCAAGAATTGTGAGGAGCAAGGTCACGTAATGCAGTGGAGAGACATAGGCAGAGGATAAATAGGACAATGGAAAGGTTCATGCAGATGGAAGGTCTGGGTTTTATCAGACATAAGATGGGGTGCACTTATCGGATGGAGGAGACAATGTTTTTCTGCTAGATATCTTTGGTGTGCTCCTGAAAGCTCAATGCAAGTAGGCTGAAAGGGTGAGTATGGGAAATGTGACGTGTGGGGGCACTGTGATTGGCCATCCTCAAAGTGTGGCAAAGTTACGGGATGATCCTAACTGAGGAGGAATCACACTGTGGATGCTAACCGTGAGCATTACCCGCTGGCTGCAGGAGCCAGGACGGGTGCGACGAGGACTTTCACCCTTAAAGACAGTTGGACTCCTCAACAAATGCAGTGACCTGGGCTTCACTCCATACATGGGTATGGGAGTTAAAAAGACTGTTCCTGGTAGGAAAGGCTTCCAGAAGCGGGTGTTGACCCCTAAGGACTTAACCGGATGTGACGTGGGTCACCCGGAATGAATGCTGAACCGAAGTGATGGGTTCACCAGTTTTGAAGCCTGGGAATGGCATAAAGCCATCAGGGGAATGTGCTTGGGACCAGGTTCCCTTGGGTCCCGGCTATTGCTAGGATTGCCCGTAAGTTGACTCTTTAATAAAGTTACCTGTTTTCTTCCAAATAATCAAAATGTCTATGCGCAAGTTATTTTAGTAAACTGTCTTGAATGAATGCGAGGGCTATAGTAGGGGCTAACCCTGCTATATTATTAAACGTTTTCACAAGGGAACAAATTATTAGGCTGTTTTGTATGTTTCATGTGTAAAATAAAAATACATTTGTTTCTTACATGTCTTTTTAAGTTGTGCAGCAAACATAAAACAAAAACAGTGTGCTAATTTTTTCCTTAATGGAAACATCACTAGATGATAGGGGATTTAGAAAAATATATTTGCTTCTTTCACGGTCATAGAAGTAACACAACTGGCGCTACCTTCATTGGCTCCATTTTGCAAACAAAACCCTGGGGCAATACTAGCATACATCTAACAATTCAATCGAGGCCTGTTTTTCAAAAAGTGACCAATGCTCATTCATTCTTTACAAAATGTGCTCCAGGGTGGCTTTCTTTACACCATACAAAGAACGTGTGCAGCCATTACACAAATATATGCGACGTGCATATGCCATATTCCTGCGCACCTGGGAACACTAACCAACTGCCTACGTCTGCCAACTACTTTAAGCTAAACAGCATAACAGAACAATGTCTAGACACAGTGCTTAATTTGTGGGGGTGGTTGCCAGTGCCCAACACCGGCACTCTTTTTTGGGCACCGGAACTCGTGCGGAGCCAGCGCACGTGCCATTGCTTTTTTTGTTCTTCCACTTTGCCTTGCTTCGATTATAAATCATGGGGCCTCATTACGAGTTTGGAGGCGGCCATGATGCTATTAGCACCATGGCCGCCTCCAAACCGAACTCCATTACTGGGTTCCTGCAATGGGGACTTACCGGGTCATTCCGACATAGGAGGACCCGGTAATTCCTCCTTGCAGGAACCATTCCCCATTCCCGTTTGAGCCCCCATAGGGCTCAATGGGAATGGGGAGGGAGGTAATAATGGGCACATTACAAGTAGCCCCTTATTGCCTCCCTCTTCCCCTCGCAGGACCCGGAAAAGACGTATGGTTTTACCAGATGTCTGGTCCGGGTCCCGCAAATGGAACCTCGTAATCAGCGCTTACGGAATGAAGGGTGCCGGTCCCGTACGTGGCGTGGCGCCGTCGGTCCTGACTTGTGAGAGAGAGAGCCTGCCCTGCTGCACTGCATGGTGCAGCCTAGTTGCTTCCTGGGGCCCCTTCTGCCTGCTTTTTCATTTGTGCGGGTGCCAGTGTGCGCACCCGCCCCCCCCCCAGCCTGAGGCCCCGACAGGAGACCAAGTCCCAGCTGGCAAAGCAGGTAAGTCACTTGTTACTGCGTGCGGTGCAGCCGGAGGCTGTCACAGTCAAGTGATCAGGCAAGAAAGGCCCAGGTCGGGGCCCGGGCAGCGACATGGTCCCTGGTGGTGTCCTGACTGCCCAGGAGTCAAGACCCCACCAGGGGCCCATCCGGGCCCGGGCTTCTGTCTGTGTAACCTGTGTGCATTGTGCTGCTGACTGCAGTCAGTGCCAGGCCCAGGCCAATTTCTGTGACCAGGGGCTGCCGGCTGCCGCAGACTGAGTCGGATGACTCTACCGCGGGCGGCCGGGCCCGTGGATTGTGCTCAAAACTATGTTTTTTACTTTTTTCTTTTAAAACCTGACCTTCCGGGGGCCGGTGGCCGGGGCCCCGCCCCACAGAAGGTGGTTTTAAAAGAAATAACTTATTTTGAGTGGCGGCTGTGGCCCATCACTTTGAAAGTGATGGGTCCCATCTGCCCAAATATACGTTTTTTCTTTTAAAATCTTACCTTCCATGGGGCCGCTGCGCCGCGCACCTATTTTTGTCAACATCAGGCTCAGCATGGCCCTGGCGGTGGTGGCCCGACGGATGGTAGCCTAAGTGATTGAGGCAAGGAAGGACAAAGCCCAGGACCGGGCAGGGCACGGGCGGCAGCTTGGTCCCACTAGTGTGTCACAAAAAGAATGAATTGTCGTTTGCAACTTTGGCCACTTTTTCATTGGTGCCGAGCCCGACCCGAGACAATTGTATGCCCCAGTCTGACCCTGGATAGCATTCATCTAAGCGAAACTAGAACTGTGAATTTTTGCCTGGGTTTTTCTGTTCTTCCTTTTAATGTTATCGGCCTCAATAGTTCACAAATGAGCTTCAGCGAGGGTACCCAGAACAGTGCACGTATTGGGCCGAAACCGAACTGGCTGCACTTCGCGAGAAAATCCAATGCAAAGACAAACTTCTGAAATGCCTTTTCAGGCTTAAAGATACACACATGGAAACTAGAAACATGGTGCACGTGCCCACTAATCTGTCGTCATAAATAAAAGCACTAGTTGAGTATTCGTGTATAATTCTCAACCGTCTTTTGCTGTCATTTCTTTACATAATTCCAGCGCATGTTTTATATCCTGATGTGTGGTTTATACACCAGATGTGGCCCCTTAAGCTGGGTACAATGCGCTCCGAGCATGTGCTCCAAATGAGAACACATGCAATCCTCAGATAGGAATCCTCAGATAGCGAAGTGGGTGTCTGTTACACCCCGCAGTTTAGTGAAGTATGTCAAGAACATGTCAGTGGGAAGGAGGTATCCGAATATGCATTCTCCTCTCGCTCCATTGGGTGACAAAACATATTTAGTTTTTTAATATGTGTTAAGGTTGAAAGAGGCCCTAAAGCCAAAGTAGCACAGGCTGTTGATTTCACAACGTCTTGCAGAAATGACTTTTTCCAAGTTATACAACACCATGCTCAGGCTTGAAGGAAGGGTGAAGGGGGATGCATTTATGAGATGTGATGACTGAAGGGCTTGAGAGTAAATTGATTACACATAACACCTGGATGAGGTGACTGAAGAACGGGCTGAGGGAGGGTTCTCTTCCTGGAGGTAACCGATTAACAGTACTTGGTTACTTTAACAGACTGTCAGATGGGGCAGAAGGGGTAGAGACAAATACAGTGCAAAAGTGACTGAAACAGAATGCTTTTTTATTTATTTGCATTTTTAAAGCACTCACACAGCCCGGGGGCATCGAGGCGCAGTTACAGGAGGAGCATGTCTTAGTTGCGTACTTACTACCAGGCTGTGCAAGCAGTTGCTGCAGCGCCAAACGTGACATGGAGCAGCAGCTTTGTGATGGGCTGGTGGTGGGCCGATCTAGGTAGGTCTAGCACTGAATTGGGGCGGCAGGCGCACCCGCGCTGAGGGCGGCGCCGCGCCCGCACTGAGGGCGGCGCCACGCTTGCACTGAGGGCGGCGCTGCGGACGGCACCGTGCCCGACATTATGGGTCCAATATTTTTTGGGCACTGGCACTTATTTTTTTTACAAATTAAGCACTGGACACGTCCAAAAGTGTAAAAGAACCTTTTAAGTCTTTTTTGTGCGATTAGCGCCACTGGGTGTGCTATTAGCACTGCTCACAGATTAAAGTGCCACCGAATGAGACAGTGAAGGGAGCCTTTTAAATTGTTCTGCTAGTTCTTTATGGCTAATCACGAAGCTCAGAATGTGAGCTGTAATGTTTGGTATAAGCCTGCGTTCCGAGCAACCCGAGTACTTCTGGCCAGTGCCACCTTTACTTCCCTGCTCCACTCAAAAAAGAAACATACCTTGCTGTGCGGTTCCGCATCCTAGTTTCCAAAGTCTGTTTCCTTGTTAATGATGTGACGGTCATCAACATGGAAACCGGACTTCGGAACCTACGGCTCGGCAAGGTAAGTTTCATTTCAAATTTGGTGTTAGCACCTGCTTAGGAAATTACACAAGTGCTAAAGGCAATATACCTCACAGTGGCGGGTCTGACACTCGGACTCTTAAATTGAGAGGTGCGCCGTTACCACAGGTTATATCGCCTTATTCACAATCTGTCCTTTGGACGTTTCATGGCCCTAACAACAGTGGCATCTTGTAATAACATGTGCGGACACTACTGCTTCTGTCAACTTTCCCTGGCACCACTCACTAAAAGTGAATCACTGAGTTCTAGAGCCAGCTGTCTCTTGCACTCACAGGAAAAGTTAGTTGCCTTTTTTAAATCTTCTGTTTTTGCAGTTTGAAGATTGTTTTTATGATCCCGACACGGCAGTGACTTCCTAATACTTTTAAAGCATTCATATATAAAATACTTGGGGGGCACTGTTGAGCCAGCACACAGTGTAGATGTGTGTTGTGGATCTCTGCCAAGGCCTGCAATATCCTGATATATTTTGCCATTTTGCCATTTTGTCCTTAAAATCCTGCTGTTTTGCTTGGCGGTTCGTGTGGGGTAGAGATCCTAGAATCTTTCGCTGTGCGTTGGAGGGATATTGACCACAGATGTCCTGAGTTTCACTTGCTGTTTCTGCAGCCCTGGAGAACTGGAACAGACCAGACGTGGAGGTGGGTGGCCCACATTGAGAGGCAACCTTGGTGGTGACTCGGACCGCTGTGGCTGGGCGCTGTAAGCCGTGGCGCGGGTCTCTGCTGCAGCGGGGGAGTTCAGAGCTGAGTAGACCTCGGAGATCCTGTGCCAGGGGCTGCACTTTGGGGGCTCATCAGGGCTTGTGCTCCTCCCCACCCCCCGCACTCTCTTGTGGGTTCACGCGTCACTGCATCCGCAACCGGAATTTCGAGCCCCTGGGGAATGTACTATTTCACACTGTGGCAGGAGTGTCACTGACAGCCCCCCACAGGTTAGACTGCTGGGGCTTGCCCCCCCTCCCTCTCATCTTCTACGATCTCCAGATGCTGCTCAACACCATGAGGGAGGGGCGCTGAACGTGATACCTGTCATCTCTCCTTTTGGCTGCCTGCGGCCCTATGGCTCATTGCTGGTTCCGTGAACTGCGGCAGACCCCCAGAGGCCTACATCTGGCCTCATTGTCTCTAGTCTTCCACCCTGCATTACCTAACACGGAACTGCTATACGGGCGTGGTGTCCATCCCGCTCTGATCTGACCTGGGTGGCAGTGCTAGGCCCCTCGGGTCTGAGGTGCTGTCTGAATCATTGCAGCTTATACTTCTGGTGAGGGGGTTGTGCTCCTGTTGCATATTTTACTTCTATACATTCTGCCTTGCTACGGACCTGGATCCGACGACGTCCCCATGGACACAGTGTTGTGGGCTTATCAAACCGGACTATCGCCTCTCAGATTTAGAAAGGACATTACCCCCAAGCATACAGTGAAGGCCTACACGCGGCGGTATCCATTATGGTTAAAGACAAAACAAAGAAGATGGGCACCCAAAACAAGATGGACCAATACACAGTGTCTGCTGTGATGGCCACTGGGCCTCCTGCCACGGAAGCCGGTGTGTCGCATGCCGAGACCCCTCCAGTTGCCCTGTCTTTGGCAGATGTCCTGAGTGCCATTGCAGATTCCAGAAACACCATGGAGGGAAAGATCGGCAGACTCAGCTCTAACATTTCACTTATCCACAATGACCTGCATAAATTGACATCTAGAATGGGTGAGTCGGAACATCGCATTTCGGACACCCTTTGTGCACTGGATCGTCGCTTGTCCACGCCTACCCAAAAGATCGATGACAGCGAGGGGCGCGCATGCCGATATAACCTTTGTATAGTGGGCCTGCTGGAAAAGTCAGAGGGCCCCAGTATGGAATTCTTCTTGGAATCCTAATTCATTGACATTGGGCCTCATTATAAGTATGGCGGTAAGGCAACAACGGTGACGATAGCGCTACCGGCACTGTTGCTACAGTACCCCCATACTACGAGCTGCGCTCGCGGGTGCCTGTCAGCCCGTCAGGTCTGACCTGGCAGGCAGTGCGGCACCCGCAAGCACAGCAAGTCGGATGCACCGGCACCGTTGTAAATGGTGCTGGTGCATCCGACATCCACATTGATCCTTATGGGGCTCAAATGGGAATGGGAATGTACCGGGCCCAGCACCCGCGAAAGGGCAATTACTGGGTGCCGGACCCGGATGCAAGTTTTACCGGCAAGGCTACCTCCAACCTCGTAATGATGCCCATTGTGAAACCAAAGACGCTCTCGAAATTCTTCGCCATCAAGCAGGCACACTGGGTCCCGACGGGCCCCCAATCTCTGGGGCTCCACCCCGTACGGTGATTGCCAGGCTCCTTAATTATCGGGACTGAGATACCATACTGCAAATAGCCCGGGCTAAGCGTCCTATGACATACGACGTCGCCAAAATCTCCTTTATTCCGGACTACACCAGGGAGGTCAAAAAGGCCCAAAAGTCCTTTGATGCAATTAGGAGGAGCTACATGCTCGGGGTGTCAAATTTGCCCTCTTTTTGCCTGCCCTCTTCAAGGTGCGCCACAATGGGACGGTCCAGACATTTGCAGATTCCCGGATGGCATGAACATGGGCGGACACACATCTTGGGAAAGACCCTGGGGGACATGGACGGGGAGGGAATCTGGAGGAGCCTGACCACTCAAGACAATCTGGGGAGCCTGGGGCCTTACCATCTACAGTCCCCCCAAACACTGCCTGAACCTCCCAGACTCGACAACGACTCGCTGTCAGATTGACTGTATGAATCAAGAACATGATCTGCCGGCATGTAACGCCTGTGCCAGACGGGCCCTGGCAGGGAAGATGGTCCTCCTTTACTCTCTTAAATTCTTACTCTCTTTTTCCCTGTGTCTTCCTTTCTATCCGCTTCTTCTGTTAGGACTAGATGGACCTAGGAGGCTCTTGCACATGGTTCATTATTCCTTCTTCTTGATTCTTGTGTTGAGCCAATCTCCTTGGGGTTTAATGGTTTTGTTCTTTAGTGGTAGTATACAGGTTGGTACCACCGAGCATGTTCGGGCGACAGGTACTTCGGGTTGGGGTGGAATATAGGGAGGGAGATTTCAGGGAGCTTTTTATTTTTGTCATTTGTTTAGATTGCGTCATAATATATCTGTATTCCACCTCAACTACATATGCTGTACAGCAGTCGATTGGCACAAGGGTCGAACTATCGCGACATTTCTCCCCCACCATTGCACGTGGCTGGAGATGGGATGAGATTTCTTAAACTCCTCACTTGGAATATTAATGGCCTGGGCTCCGGTATAAAAAGGCGGCTAGTTACTCAATTCTTGAACAGGCATTCCCCTGATGTAGCCCTCCTTACAGAAACACATTTGGCTGGGACAACGTATACAGTCTTCCGCAGGACATATTCCAAACAACAATGCATGCAGGGTTTTCTATGGGAGCCAGGGGGGGCCCTGATACTACTTCATAAATTCCTCCCTTCAAGTTGTTGATGGCACAGCAGGGTACAAGGGGTAGATCTGTTCTGCTGACAGGGGGCACATGGGGGGAAACTATTGGTATCCTAGTAGTGTATGCCCATCTGCTGCTCACAGCGGATCTCCTGATCGACATTCAGGCAGCTTTTGGGAGTTACCTGTGGATCCTCTGGGGTGATTTTAATGATGTAATGAATGTGTCCCTAGACTGTACACACTTGAGAGGTAGAAACCCTGAAACCCCCCCGAGGCTGGCTACCTTTGCTACAGCAATGGGACTAAATGATGTTTGGAGGGATCTGCATCCACAGGAGCGCGGATATTAATTTCATTCTGGAGCCCATGCTTCCCTATAAGACTACTTTTTCCTTCCTCAACAGGATGCCTACAGAGTATCTACTGCCTTTTACCTCGCTCGCAGGATTTCAGACCACTCAACCCTGTTGATAGAAATTTCTACGAACTGAGCAAGATCGACACCCAACTTGGCGATTAAATAATGACTACATAGGATTCCCAGACTTTGTAGATCACATTCAAAACAAAACCACTGAATACTTTGATATTAATAATGGCACCTTGGACAGTCCCGAGACCCTTTGGGAGGCATATAAAGCAGTTCTCCTGCGGATAACTTTTTCATCGATCTCGGCCAAAAGGAAGGCCCAACTTCAGAAACTCAGGGACGCAGAAAAAGAGGCAAATTGGCGAGAAGAGGAGTACCTGCTCTTGGGATCCTCCGAGTCACACCAATCTCTCCTCGCTGCCAGGGAAATACTGCGAAATGTCTCAATGGACAGCACCAAACAGGTCCATTGGGAGATGCGTAATCTCCTCTATGAATCTGGTGATAAAGCCGACAAAATGCTGGCATGGCTTGAAAGAAGAGACGAGGGACACTGACCGGTTAGAGGTGAGAAATGCATTGGGCGTATTAGTGACGACAGGCCACAAAATAGCGGAGGTCTTTGCCGAATACTACAGTAAACTATATAAAAGCCCAGATACATTGCCAAACACCACGATTCAAGACAGGATAACACTTCCACGCCTGTCAGAAGTCCAACAGCTGCGGCTGGACGCTGACATAATGGAAAATGAAATTGCCACAGACATTGCCCAGCTACATTCCAGGAAGACACCAGGTCTTAATGGGCTGCTGGTGGAAACATGGAAAAAGATCAGGGAAAAGGTGGTCGGTCCATTATACAATATGTTTAATCATTGCAAGCGGAAGGGTGTTCTCCCTCCAGACTTGTGCAAAGCCAATATTGTAGTCCTCCCCAAATCATCTAAACCTCCCAGAGCTCTGCGAATACTAGAGACAAATCTCACTAATTAATGGAGAAACAAAAATACTTGCTAAAGGGCTGGCGAATCTGTTATTCATCCGGATCAATGTGGCTTCATGCCAAATAAATCAACTTGCATGAACATCTGTTGATTACAATTAATGATAGAACACGCTCCCATCGTCTGTGAGACACTTGCACTCTTAGCAATAGACTTTGAAAAAGCATTTGACTCAGTTATTTGGGATTGCATATGGAAAATCATGGATAAAATGGGGTTTGGGGACGGTTTTTTGGCATGGATCTGTTTATTATATAATTCCCTGATGGCAGAAATCAGGGTGAATGGTAGACTCTCCAAAACATTTCCGCTGGGGCAGGGCACGCAACAAGGGTGTCCCTTGTGCCCTTTGTTGATCACTATTGCCATAGAACAACTAGCTGCGCTGCTTCGACAGGATACAACGTGGGTGGGTTTTCATTGGCCAACCGGGACTGAGGATAAAATGTCACTATACGCGGATGACCTACTGATATATCTGAGTAATCCAGCACACTCTTGCCCGATAGTGGCATATTTAAAGGAACAATATGGGACGGGTGAGTTAATTGTGGACAGTCTATATTCTTTCCGGTTCAGGGTGCCGACTTGGCACTCCCCACAACCTGGCCATATCCAATTTAGAAAGAGGGCTTTCGATATTTGGGTGTCCATATCGCAGTGGACCTCTCCAAATGTATTAGTCAAAATCTGCACCGATCACTAATCGCTTTTGTAATGATGTCCGATACTGGAAATCGCTTCGATTATCTCTGCTGGGGAGAGCTGCTCTTTTTAAGATGATTGTATAGCGTTTTTTATACATCCTGCAAAATACTCCCCTGCTGATTCCTGATCTGGCATTTCAAAGAATTGACTACACACTTGGGACCTCTTTTGTGGTGGAGCGCAACCACTCGTTGCCTTAGCTACTCTGCAGCGATCAGTTTGGTAGGGTGGGATATCATTACAATGTCTCCAATCCTACTACTGGGCGAGGCAAATGGTGGTCATTAACGATGGGGTACATGGAGATCCAAACTCCCCCCATATTTGAGTGGAGGGTTTGGGATTGCACAATAAGACCTTGCTTTATTACTTATGCCAGGGAACCCGGAGATCTTCCCCCCTCCATGCTACAATAAAGGATACGGATACAGCGGGAGGCCGATAAACATATTGGATGGGATGATAAACTGACCCTAGCCCAATCTCTCTGGGGAAACTGTCGATTACCAGAAATTAATAAATTACTGATACTGTTAGGGTGGGTAGAAGCAGGAATACATACCGTTGTGAACTTAATTGAAGGAGATAATTTCTCCTCTTTCGCTACGTTGCAGGACAAGTTTGGCCTGTCAGAGGTGGAGCGATACCGTTATTTACAAATCATTCATTCAATACATGATACCTCCCTCAACTGACAGAGATACCGCAATGCTCCCTACTAGGGCGAAATGTCCTTCTAGATCAAATTTCTAGAAAGGTCACATCCACTCTATACCAAGCAGTCACAGCGTTTGCAACCCCAGAACTCGCCATTCTTAAGGCAAAATGGGAAGCAGACGTTGGATCCATTGACCCAGAGGACTGGAGGACTGTGTTGATGTTTCCCTGGGAAATTGCAATTTCTTCCAGACTCTGCCTGATACAATTTAAGATCTTCCATAGAATATAGTACCCGAGGGTGGCACTATTTTGGTAGGGTCGGGCTGCTGGCGCAAAGAGTTGGAGAGGGTACTTTAATTCATATACTCTGGGAATCCCCCCAGAGCCTACAATTTTGGTTGGCATGTTGTAATAGGTTACCTACTGTACTAGGGGCAGAAATACCTTTTGATCCCAAATTGTTGTTGTTGGGCATTTGGGGGAGGGATCTTATGGACGGTACAACAAATTGTTCTTGTCCACGACAATTAGCTTAATCAAACGGAACATTGTGCTGAAATGGGGAGTTTCAGAATGCCCCAGACTTGGTCAATGGATTGCTGATGTCAATGTTTGCATGTCCATGGAACAGCGGGTGTACAATGCTAGAGCGTGTCCCGAAAAAGCATACAAAATTTGGCACAAATGGGAGGAATGGGAATAAACAATAGCATGTATGTATAGGTATTATTACCGAGAATGTGGAACTTGTGATGACCAATCTATTGTTTACATTGTTCACTTTGTTTGTTGTGAAAATCAATAAAAAACATTTTTATAAAAGAAAATATGTAAAATACTTGGCTATGCCCTCCTTCTAGGGTTACTCATCCCAGAGCTGTTGGCTATCAACAAATTGCCAGAAGACAACCCCTCTAACCCTCACCAATAGGAGCATCAGAGAAGGGAGCATCTTCCGACTGTGGTAGAACACTACTTCTGACTTCCTGTAGCCTTATGTTGATACTAAATTCACTATGTGCAAGTGGTTGTGGGACAGGTATGCCAGGTGGAACAAAAGACAGGTCAAACTAACAAGTAGGGGACAGAGCTAAACCATCAGTGTTTCCTTTGGTTCACTGCTGTGGCGTGTCCCTCCTCCCCTGCAGGCGAGTGGTCGCTCTTTCCATGTATCCACACATTATCAGATTATCACTTTTATTTCCAGCTTACCTCAAAAAGCAGTGTGCCTCACAGAGAACCCAGCGTCTGGTAATCAACACCCCGCTGCAGTGCTGGTCTCCATTCTGGACGATACTGGCCATCCACGGCCACGCCCCCTCCACGGCATCACCGTTGCTGGCCTTCCTTTCATCAATCAGCGGCTGTCCACACACTGGTATAAAAAGGGAGACCAAAGCTGAATATGTGCTTCATCGAAAACCAGACCCAAAATACAAAGTTGTGATTGGTTGAAGGGCATGATGGAGGGAAATTCATGAACATTTGCAAATTTGTTGGGTACTTGCATCTAATCCCCGTGGGCATCAACCAGAAATCCACGGGTCAGGCAAGAAGTGAGACCTAGCACTTTATGTTTTTTAGCTGACGGAACAATACAGCCTTTAGCTAGCTTAAATGGATCTTATGTTGTTTCTTCAAATTAGGCTCTCATCTACTTCTCCATTTTCATTCTACACCTGGCCCCATGTCCCCATCCCTTGCTTTTATGGAGAGTTCTCCATCCCACTATGTATGCCCCTACCATCCCCACCAACTAACCTTCACACTGACACCCATGTATTTCCCTCCTTGTGGTATTCCAATTTCAACCTAAGGGAGTTTTTGCTCTCTTTCATTGAAACCAATTTGCAGGCGCAGCTTCTGCTGAGAGGGTAGGGAGGCTGCTCTGTTTATCTTTATCTATTGAGCATGTGAATCAAAAGTGCTGTGGGGCAGCTGCACAGAATTTAGCACTTCATGCAAACAACATGTGAGAGGGTGGTGAATACATATGATATTCTGATTATCTACAACATATTAGTTCTCAACTTTTCTTTGCAGTCTCTTCTGGGGATCGACTATCTGGTCACATACTACAAATACACAGTTCTGTTGCTGTCCTATGCATACTAAATAACCTGATGGTGGGGTGGTGTCGGAAGTCGCTTTGGTTAAGAAACTGCAACTGACTCCTACTGTTGAGAGTTAAACCTTGTATTATTTTGCACGGTAAAGAGGTTGTGGTGTTGAAAACAGCTTGAGAAAGGCAATGCACCAGCAGGAACAGTGAAATACATTTCCCAGATTCCTTTGTGTTTCCATACCCATACCTAGTGAGGATTTGGTCTAAAGACAGCATCTATGGGGTCCGGGTTCACAACAACGAGGAAACCTTGATGGGACAACAGTAAACCTGTCTATAGGAGTGTCAATCCAGAGAGGCAGCTCTTGAGCTCTGAGTTTGCAATTTACAGCGCCTGAGTAGGATGATATGGGGAACTAGTGCAAGAATAATTTACAAATCAAGATTAGGGACCATAATCCTCACACCAAAATGTTTGATTTAGAAGAAGATGGGGCTTGTTTGATTTAGAAGAAGATGGGGCTTATTATGTGGGGTGCAGCCATCACATAATTAGGAAAGAGATGAAAACAGCCTCCAGCTGGTGCGAATTTCATTAGTAAAGTCAGTCATAATGGATTTGCAAAAGTATCACTTAGAAATGGATGTAACTTCAATAAGGCGAAAATGACATTCTAAACAATTATGTAAAATGTTTCAATACTTAGGACAGAACTGACTAAGCACCTTCAAACCAGAACTTTGTGAGTCTCCAACAACCAAGTAAAATCTTTATCACACGACTGAAGGAACAATCAGGAGTATATTTGCCTCCAAGATATTTTTAATTTGTTGGACCCGGATTTTAAGATTGCTTTAAAGGCAGTTCCTGCAATACACAGATAAACATTTTTTTTTTTTTTTTTTTTTTAAACTTTATTGTGTTGTTTTTCAATAAAATCTTTACAACAACCAAATTTTATAAGATCACATAAAAATTACATAAATCAAACACTATTCATGTTACTCTAGTATAACAATTTCATTTACGTAATAATAAAAACAGAGCAAAAGAAAAGAAATGTTATCACAGAGAACCATTAGGTAGTAGTTGACAGTGAGGCCCAATCACATCATTATCATCATCTCATTATCCGCTTCTCTTTCCAATTTACTTTCGATGGCAATCAAGAAATAATGCAGATCAACAATCAATGATTTCCTTACTCCCCACATACATTGGATCCATAATAATTCAAGGTCATGGTTATTAGATTCATTCAGATATTTTCCCAGAAAAAGTTGCCTCTGCATGGAAAAATAGGAGCAATAAATGACCAGATGTTTCAAGGTCTCAATTGTTGTTACATTACAAAATCTACAACCTTCTACATAAGCTGATACCATCTGATTCCAGTTTTTAATCCTCTCTCTCGTTCTAAAAAGATTAAATCTAAAACGCATGTAGTTCTCTCTAAGCTTTTGACCAGATGTCTGCATGATATATCCCAGTACTGGTTTTCTGGGATGACGGAATTTTGCATATTCTCTATACAATTTATAGGACCCAATTTTGTCGGCTGTATCTGCCCAATCAGATTCGCGTAGTTTTAACTTCACTGTTTGTGGTCGTGTGATTAAGTCCACTGAGTTCATTGCAAATCTTTCCATCGCTATTGTACATTGTTGTCCTGCAACTTCTATCCATTTAGGATTTCCCAGTTTTAACATTTTACCCAGATCTTCATACAATGAATTTGGTACTGGGTCTAACATCTTTGCATAACTGGCGATTTTGCGCCACAAATAATTTGAGGCTAGAGAGTTTAACCCTAATTCATGAATAATTATCACGTTGGGCAATGACATCGGTAATCGCAATACTTGTTTCCATATTTTTCCTTGTACTTTATTAAGAATTTTGCCAATTTCAAGAGTACATAGGTCTAACCCATAAATGAGTATTGGTTCCACTTTAAGAATATAATAATCAATCAGTGGTATCAATGAGAATTGACAAAATTTCTTGTAAATTAGTTTCATTTGAGAAATAAGTGGCAGTGCTTTTGTGTTAATTTCCGACTGCCATTTTGCGATCGAGTCAGCATTTGTTAAATTATACCCCAAATAAGTCAGGCCCAATGCCCTTGGTATACATAACCCATCAATGTTCCAATTATACCGAATAGTCTTTTTTTTATTTGTAAAAACCATAATGTTTGATTTCTTTGTGTTTATTTTCAAGTTATGATTAGCGCAAAATTCTGCCAAGCATGTCATTTTGTTTTGAAGGCCAAAAGGAGTAGGATCAAATAGTATCAAGTCATCCGCAAATGCCATCCAGTCCAGGCGGAGTAAACCCAATTTTACTGAAAAGGCATTACATCCTGACCATATTGCACCAATTTCTGTTAGATACAGATTAAATAATGTGGCAGCCAAATTACATCCTTGTTTCACGCCAATATATGTTTTAATTGGAGAAGTAAGCGATCCATTTTGATCTATCTTTATCCTATAAGTTGTGTTCGTATGGAGTAGTGCAATCATTGCTATAATTTGTGCTGGTATATTGTGTTCTTTCATTCTTTTCCATAGTATCTGCCTAATCACTGAGTCAAATGCTCCTGATATATCGAGCAGAGCCATGTAAATCGGTCCATGATTTTTTACCCTCGTTAACTTTAGTAAGTGAGCCAGAACAGTCGCATTTAACTGTGTCCCCATCCCTTTCCTGAATCCAGTTTGGAATCGGGATAAGATTTCTTTTTTTGTGATGAATACATTTAGGTCTTTTAGAATAAGAGCAGCAAACACTTTCGCTGTTACATCTATAAGTGCCACCGGTCTAAAATTTGCTGGATCATTTAGTGGCCCTTTTTTGTGAATGGGGATCACAATCGCCGACAACCATGATGTCGGTACTCTCTTAGTTTTCAGCACACACTCTATACTTCTCAGTGTAATAGCCGCCCACAATTTAGGGTCATCTTTTAAAACACAGGGTGGAATTCCATCAGGGCCTGCCGCCTTAGATGGCTTTAGGTTCATTATAACCAATTCAATATCTTCTAGTCCCCATGGGCATTTAGTTGGCAAATCTGTCATGTTAACTTCGGTATACATATTTTTAAATTTTGATGGCATCGCATATTTATTACTATATACCTCTGTCCAGGCTTCACCACTGACAGCCGAAGGCAGAGGCGATCCTTTCATCATTGCAGGATCTCTTAACAATGCCCAAATTTCTCTTGTATTTTTTTGGCATAAGTTATATATCATGTTCTGATTAACTTTTTGATATTTTATCATTTTTATTTGTTTTAAGTCATTTTTATAGCTACTCATAATAGCCTTTTTTTCATTATAATATGTACTACCGAAATTACCATTCCCAGATTTTAGTAGGTTGCGCAGTTCTCGATTCTTGGTTTTTTTCCTATTGGCAATTTCTGCATTATATAATCCCTTTTGGGTTTTCTTTTTCTGTGTGTTGTTATCTTTTTGCGCTGCCAATCGTTCAATATGATTGTGTATCATAATAGCATTCTTTGATACTAGATTATTAGCCTCCCCTATACTCAAAAGCTGTGGATTCATTTTAACTGTGTCCCTATTCACCAGAAAGTTAAGTTCCCTATATAGTCTCGTATTCCATCGTATTGATAGTGCTTGGTGATCTATTTCCAATAGTGCAAGTGGCACTAGTACATCATATCTTTGAAGAGGACATTCACAGTAACACTCCAATATGCAGTGATCACTAAATTGTGATTGTGTAATTGTGCACAGGGATGTAGTGTTAGCTATTGGTCCAGACATCACAATATAGTCAATTGTGGATTTCTTAGACCCGCGCGACCAAGTAAATAATGGCTCATTGACAGAGTAAGGTATAATATACATGTCCCATTGTTCAAAAAATTTTAACCAGATTTGTCCCCTTTCCACGGAGGGTGTAATATAACCCTGGTTAAATATCATTCGGTCTGCGCTGCTTTTATCAAGGATACAGTTAAAGTCACCACCTATGATGATCATCACGTTGGGGGATTCTTCTATAACTACCGTCAACACATTCGATAATTTTTCTAGTATGGTATCTAAGGTAGTTGTAGACGGATTCCAGTATAAAGATATTAATAATATATGTGGATACCCGGTGTTACTTGATCTAATTTCTATTGCAAGTAATTCAGCATATATAAAGAGTTGCCGTACTTTAACCGCATATAAATGTTTCACAAAGATCGCCAATCCACCAGCTGATCGCCCCGTTTTGCCCCTCACTGCATGTGCACAATATGCCATGTATCCTTCCAAGTAAACATCCGCTAGTGCCATTGTTTCCTGTACCACAATTAAATCAGGCAATTTCTCCCGATGAGTTTTCTGGAACCATGCCTGCAAGTTCTTCAAACCACAGCAGTTCCATGAGCATATACTCAAAGGCTCATATTATAGGTTTGTTTTTCCTGATTGTTCACTATTTAGAGTCTTTATTAGTGGCTCAAGCAGTGCGAGAGTGGTGGCTATCTGTGCGACTGCTTCTGATTGTTCCCTTATTTTTTCGTGAATTCTTGCAATTTCACTTTCTCGCCCTTCCATTTTAGAATCATTGTGGCACAATGATGGCTGATATTCAACAAATCCACTCGCTTCTTCCATTGAAGCGTACAACGACAATTCATAGCCCAACAATTCAAAATCTTTAACATGTTGCCATATTAGCGATGCAATTATTATATTTTGATATTTGCATAACATCCTACAGTTTGGAACATAAGGTAACCTGACCCAATCAATGTCATTTGATACCAGGTTGCGTAGGTTTGGAATTTGGTGAAATACCTTCATTAGTGATGCGCGGTTTAAATTTGGTTTTTCAACCTTTGCTGGGTCTACCGTCCAGCCCATCACCAGTTTCATCTCGGGCGACAGTTGTTTATAGTCAATTCCACCCTTAGCCTTGCAACTACCCTGTGACTTAGTCTCTGTTTCCGATTTCTCTTGAGAGTGTGCATCTATTTGTAATGTATTTACATGTGGGTTAACATGCTCACCTGCGCTTGGTGTCACAGGATCTTTTTCCTCTCTTTGTACCATCAATATGTCCTTATTGGACCCTAAAGCAGTGGTCTGAGATGTGTCATTGATCATCTGCCCAATACCCTGAGATGATTGAGTTAAGGACGATATTTTCTTATCCATCCTCTCAAAAAAGCGTTGAAGTTGTGTTTGTATAAGATGAGGTGATGATATGTTCGTAGTGTCTTTAACATTTACTAAACTATCATTGTCTTCCAAGTGTACCTGACTTTCCTTATTTAAGTGAAGTTGGTCAATTAGTGGTGCCTCCTTCACTTTATTTACACTAGTTTTATTCTTTTTAAAGAAATCTCCTGTCACCAATCCTTTTTTTTGTTTTTTGTTCTCTTCTTTTTTGTTTGTAGTGCCCACCACCTGAGGTGAGGTTGCTTGAGTTCCTCTAATTGCTTGTCTTTTTTTTGCTCTTGCGTGAAGTTTTTTTGCTTTTCGGGACATAAAATATAATGTTTGATTTGCCACAGGTTCTTCATTATCATTTTTATTTGACTCAGGTGCTTCACCATTAGCTCCTTCAGTCAAATCAATAAGGTCTGTAAGATCTGAGGGGCTATCAGGCCCTCTGTGTGTCAAAGAGTCACGAATATCCCCTTGTGCCATCTGTTCTCCAACATGTATGGTATCAGGAGCTAAATTTGGAGTTAGTACTATTTGTTCTAATACCACAATTCTATCATGCTGGAGTTTTGCAATTTCTGCATAAGTGGGGAGTTTTTCTATGTTCTTATCTAGTGAGTAGGACTCTATGATTTCTTCAGACCCATTTTCTATACTTCCCAACTGTGTTTGGGTAAATTGTGATTTTTGAGCAGGAATAGCACCACTATTTGCCGCACCCATTGTCTCTGCCACCAGTTTCTCCTTGATGACTTTATCTCTGAAAAGTTGATCAGCCCAGAAGGTGTAGCATTTTTCCTGAGCCATCATGTATCCTTCCATTCTACTTATTCTGTTACCAATATCAGACATTGCTGTGCTCAATGCACCAATTGCACCATGGGTATATTCGTGACCCTTATCAAGCAAGTTAAGGATCCTTGCCAGCACAGGGAAGTTTTGTAATTCTTGTTGATTCAAATCCACGAGCGTATCTTCAAGTGGAAACAGTGGCAGAGATGAGTTCGGTTGGCGTATTGAGTCAGATAGTGGTTTGGCTTGAAGAGAATCAGCCCCTAACACAGGTGAGTGTGGATAGATTATCTCCAATGGATTGGTCACTAAGTCGTGGGCAGGAGAGCTTGCATTTTGTTTCTTTTCTTTCTCTCCCTCCTCTCTCCCATTAGTTCTTTTTTCCTTTAATTGTTCCAAATTGGCAGCAATTGCTGCATGGAAATGAACTTGGTCTCTCACTCCCCGCGAGCTCGCTGCAGGAGTTGATGGGCCATTTGATAGTCGTGCTCTACTATGTAGTTCTGCTAGAACCACTGGCGCAACCAGAGAGGTATCACCAGTAAATAAACTGTGTTCCTCACTAACTGCACCTAACATTGAACTATCAGTGATTGGTATATTACATATGGGATTTATAGGATATGTAAGCCCTACCGTATTCTCCATGTGTATTTGGGCCGATACAACTTTTTTTATTTTTGGTGCTTCATTTGAGTCTACCATCTCATCTACTGCTGAGTTAGGAATAAGTGAACTTGCTGATGGTAATGCTAGCTCCTTGTCACTAGACGTCTTACTATTAGTTCTCCCTTTTTTTTTTGTTTGATTTATGGTGTCGTGCATTATTTCGTCATCCGACATGTTTCCTTCTCCTAGTAGTGATGGAGACCCATTTAGATACCTTTTCCCATTCCTTAGCTTTTTCACCATTCTTTATTACCACAATCAGAAGTTTCTGTTATTAGCCACTAATGCAAGGGATGAATGCATGCAACACTTATTATAGGTTTTGTAAGTGTCCTAGTTTCTACACCCTCAACCATCCAGCACTCTCATTATATAATTTCCACAAGCAGATTAGTGACTTACTGCTTTATAGCCTTTACCCACACCCTGCGCTTCGTACAGCGAACAACAACCCTTACCTATGTGGTACTTAACCGTGCGCACGGTGCACTAGTAGATAAGATTTTACAGACCCAGGAAGAGGCGTTTCAAAGACGGGGAGCAAGATCTCCAACAATGAGAAAATACCTACTTCCTAAAGGGTCAGGCAATGAGACAGTGTCACGGGTTCAGCTGTCCTCCGAGCGAAATTAGAACAGGAGGTCAGGCAAACCCAGCAAACAGTGCTTATATGGTACTTAACTTGTGTTATTAAGATTGCAGCCTGTGTCATGCAACGGCGTTGTAGTTTTACAAATCTTCATTAATTGTCACAAGCACATGTGTCGGACTCATGCATTTACGAGATTATCTACGTTGTGCATTAGTCATTAACATTTTATAACACCCGGCTGTTGACTTTTCACAGCGCTTAGCTGCTTGCATTCTCTGCAGGCTCCCGTGTGCGGAATGCTTTCAACACTTCAAACACCACAGTTTTCAGAAGTTTACTTAAACATTGGCAAAAAAAAAAAAAAAGACCGTAATTGCTTTCAGCACATACCTCACAAATTCAGTTACATTGACTTCCTTTCGGCAGAACTAGCAAGCACGACAGAGTGTTATCAGTAGAAGAATCAATCCCCACTAGATCCTCCCAGCGTTTTAGATAATACGGCGAGCAAACAATGTTCGCAGCCTCCAGCCTCCAGCCCCCGGCTAACAGGCTAACAGGCACTTCTGGGCACTTCCTTGGTGCGCGCGCGCAGGTGCGCGCAGCCCAGCCTTCTTGAGGAATTCTGGGAGTCGGGGGCGGGGCTTATCTAAATAAAGAAATGTATAGATATTTAAAGCTTTTTAGCTTTTGGTGTTACCTTCTCTAGTATATACAATTACTTTCAGTTCAATTTGCGGTCACTGTGTCCATGTATGAGCTAATAAAGCTCACCCTTGATATAGCGAGAATATAGTCCAGCAGCGTTTCCAGCAGCGTTTCCTCCAGGCTAACAGGCACTTCTGGGCACTTCCTTGGTGCGCGCGCGCAGGTGCGCGCAGCCCAGCCTTCTTGAGGAATTCTGGGAGTCGGGGGCGGGGCTTATCCTTGATATAGCGAGAATATAGTCCAGCAGCGTTTCCAGCAGCGTTTCCTCCAGGCTAACAGGCACTTCTGGGCACTTCCTTCCTTTTGTAAAACTGATATTATATTTTGAATTGGGGGCGTAAGCGCCACTCTTCATTGTAAATTAGAATGTTTGTGTGATGCTCCAGTTTCTTTTCCCTCCAATCCTTCCCTTAGATTTCTGGTGGGTCACTTAGTATTTTGAAGCTCGAAGGGTAGCTTTAAATACGGATAGGATTTGCAATTTTCATCCGTTTCATGAAAGACGATAGGACCCTGACATTTTAGCAAGTCTACACCCTATATAATAAAAGGCCAGGTGTATGTTTGTCCAATGCAGGCATGCACAGTAGAGACTGCCCGGTTCGCCTGTTATCACCGCTAGAGGGAGCTGTTGCCTTAGGATATATAGTAGTCCTACTGTGTTAAGGAAAACCTAAAAAATATTTGTTTTCCATTAACATGAACTACAATCAATTACAATCAAATATACCACATAATATATGAACGCTCTTAAAATGTCTTTCCTTATGCATTTTGGCCCATGTACATGGGCTTTTACACCGGAAGTATATATTCACCCAGGCAATGTGGGGCCTTCAAAGGTCAAAGTCAAGGCTGCCAATATACTTCAGTATATTTATTTTATGCCCGGGCACAAGTAAGGAACCCTCCCTAACCCCTCCATGAGATCATTAGCTAAAAAGGGGCCAGAAAGACTGCACACTCTTATTAGTCTTATAAGAAAGTCCATAATTTCCCCAATCCTCTAAAACCCTTGGTTTCTGCTAATGCACCGCTCCTCACCATCCTGCAGCCAGCACACCTTCCGTCCCCTTTTTACGCCAGGGTGCAGCATTTTTTTTAGGAATCCAAACCCCGCCCTCCAGCTTTTCTCCTCTGCTTTTCATCAGGGAGAATCCCCAGCAGGGTTGCAGCATCACTCTGACACCGAAGGCATGATGCCACATCAAAACCTGGTGATTGTGTGTCGGTTGGTGGCGGTGGAGGGGGGACTTTCATTTTGGACTGTATGAGAAGAGTTTTGTGCATGAGGGAGACCGCAGGGTATGAGCAGCGATTCTAGCTCCTGCCCCAACCAGTGTCTGACAAATGCCTTCTTGCCCTGCTCAAGACGGGCAATGCCCTGATGGAGAGCATTCCTAGCAGGCCACTGAGCACAGCACCTGAGCCTGGTAGAGTGAGCTTTGAGGCATCTCTCAGCCTGCATTCCAGAATGCTAAGGAAGCTAAATAGATGACTGTGGCCCCACATTTCAAGTAGTCCTTTCTTTGAACCAAATATTCTTGCCTCACATAACCCTCAGCTGTAGCTTATGGTAATTGATTGGCGTTTAGAGACTGCCATTTCCCCCTCATCTGCCAACTCGCAGATGCTAGTCGTGTTGCACATGAGATACAAGGGATAGATACGAGTGTAAGAGAGAGAGATTGACAGGGGCAAATTAAGCTAGTG
This sequence comes from Ambystoma mexicanum, assembly GCF_040938575.1. NCBI lineage: Eukaryota > Metazoa > Chordata > Amphibia > Caudata > Ambystomatidae > Ambystoma > Ambystoma mexicanum. The sequence goes on along the minus strand of NC_090925.1, from coordinate 830,215,418 downwards.
AAACGGGACCTGTATGCAAGAGGCCAGTGGCAGGAGTGAGGGTTGTAGGTTGTTTTACCTTGTAAGGCCTACTCCCCCATTCTCCTTACTAACCATCTCCACTCTAAGATCTCCTACCACCTTTCACAACACACAGAAACCCCCCCCCACAGGCTGCCACCACAGGCCTAGTCGTGAGCACATCAACATTAACCGAGCCACAACTAAGCTCTCCTCTTTGGCCCTGTTGCATGCTCCCACATCTGCAGCTATCCAGACACCAAGCCCTGTAGTCTATCAGACCTTATGCTCTTCCTCAAGGATCACATACTGCTAAGTATTGCCGCCAACTCCACAGACAGCAGATTGGCACTTAGGAATAGGGTACTTCTGACATGCACCCCTCAACACCACAGGTTTCGGATCTGCCTTTCCCACTGTTCCACTAATTAACCCCAACCCCTTTTTTCTTAAAGAGCCAAGCACAGCAAGGTATCCAACAGTGGCAGGAGGGTACTATACAAGACCACTTAGATTACATTTAAAATCACATTAGTCATGCGGCTCACAAATTCATTTCATGGTGCAAATGTAACCTGGTTGTTATTCTCGTTTTCTCAATTAGTTCATAGTAATCTTCTCAATTAATGAGTGCTTCATAGCATTCTATGGCAACCACAGTCACCGTAACCGTGTTGGTTATTTACAGATGAATCTATCAGTTTTTTGAATATTGATGGCAACCTCTTGTCAAGTTAGTGTAATGACCTTCAATGATAGATGGATAATATATTTTCACGTCAAAATCGAAAATAACCTCTGCCTCATCATCCGTTGATGCATATTATTAATTGCTGTGTATGTCCTTACGTGAGTCATAAGAATTTATGGAGGTGATTTCATATTCTGCATCAGGGATTGCTGTGAAATTGTGGTAAAAAACTGAAATAATTCATCAAAGTCGCCCCATCAGAAGTCCACCTTGTGCGAACAAAGTACAGGTGCAAGCTATGAAACATGATTATGACTCCTGGTCAGCAGACCATTCTGGACAGAAAAAATTGTATTAATCCAAAAATATTTTTAATGGCCAAATACGATTAAAGAGATCAGATAGATTCTGGTAGGCTAAACTGGGCTGAGACAGTGGATTGTATCTACTCGTATACCAGCTTTGTGGACCACTCACAGTTTGTACATGCAAGGGAATGTCTACCGCTATACCTTCAGAAATTCCCATGCCCTGTAATACGTATGAACTATATACATTTCAGGTTCAATCAACTACCTATTTATGAGAAAATCGGGCATTAGAGCAGCCCTGATGCCTTGGCTGATTTGAATGCACCTGAGAGGGAATGTAGATTCTGTGGTGGAAGCAACTCTAGTGAAACCTTGAAACACTTGGTTGTTGTGTGTACATTTTTCTGATAAGGAACGAACCAGGTTCTTTAAGGATAAGATAATTGGTAGCTCAAAGGTGTCCAGGAACTTGTTCTGGTGTCGTTGTATGTGGGGCACTGCTATTTCTTTGGTTTTAGCTTTGAATCTTTTTCTTACATTCTTTGGCTCTGAAATGGATAAGAAAAATGTAGTATTGAACATTTTAAATTGATTTTTTCTTAACAAATGTATTCAATGGTTTGTATTCTAATGAATCTTTATGGAAGTTGTGTTTTTTTTGTAAATTGTAACCTTATTTTCTTTTTCTTTTTCTTTTGAACTTTTGTTGTGTCAGAAACACCAGACTGAGAACTAGGCTTCATACGCACTACAGCCGACTAGACAAACATAACCCTAAGACCACTAATAAACCCCCTAAAGGACGCACAGACCTGAAACTAATCCATAAAAGATCTCATGCCAATCTGAAAGAGTCCTCAGCAGACAAAACCCCCACCCCACTAAGAAGCAGGCCATAAAAGGTCCCTTAATAATTCTGTCCAGCAATCTTGACTTCCTCGCAGTAACTGAATCATGGCTGCATGCTGCAGCAGGCCTGTCACTGGCCCTAGCAGTCCCCGACAACTACTCTACCCTCAGAGCTGACAGACCTAACGCTAGAGGAGGAGGTATCGCCATCATCTTTAGATCCACGCTAGACATGAGAATAGCCACATCTAATCCTATCGCATCATGCAAACGCTTATCAGTTAAATTCCAAACACCGCGTAAAAGCACCATCACAATCCACCTAATATACAGGCCTCCATGTCCCATAGGATCATTCGAGGAAGACATTACAACACTAGCTGCTGACAGCACTAAATCCACCGTGCAAAACCTAATCTTAGGAGATTTTAACTTTGGCTATAACGACCCTAATGATTCACCAGCCATAGCTCTAGCCAATGCCTTGTCTGAACATGGATTTGTACAAAAAATCACCTAACACACCGATGAGAAAGGTACGATACTCGACTGGGTAGCAGACCTAAATTGCAACATTACAATGAATGAGTTGTCACCCCAATCGAGGACCGACCACTACCTTCTCTCCTTTGAGCTTAGCATCAACAATCTAGAGAAGAAAAAAAGCCCAGTTGCACCACCATGTCTCACGAGAAACAAACGCAACATTACCGCTGAGGCCATCCTACCTCTAGTAATCCCCACACTAAACGCTCTACCTTTCACAAATGACACCAACTCACTGGTAGACACCTATAATAAATCCATTGCCAAAGCCATAGATACAGTCGCTCCACTTAAAATGCGCAGTGGGAAACCAAGAGTACATTTGAACTCCTGGTTCACCCCCGAACTAAAATTACTACGTACAGAAAAAAGGAAACTCAAACAAACTCTGGAAAAACACCCCCTCTTCAGAGAATAAAACCAACCTAGCTAATATTACTGCCAAATACAAAAGTGAGATCATCCGCACCAAAAGAGAGACCTTCAATGATAGAATAAACCAAGCAGGCTCTAGCACTAAAGAATTGTTCAACATTTTGATAGAGTTGGAGAATGCCAACCCACCCTCGGACACCTGCCTAAAAGAAAAACCCTGATACACTAGCATCCAAAACGAAGTTACCAACAAAACTGTAGGCCTCCAGACCAAAATAGCTGACAAACGGCACCAACTAACCACTTGCGGTCCAATGACTCCGATACCTACTGCCTCCTTGCATCAACTTTCAGGCTTTAAATTCACCAACATATCAGTACCTGAGGTACAAAAAATTATAACCTCACTGAAATCCTCTAACTTCCAGGGTGACAGTTGTCCAGCACAGATCATAAAAGAAGCGGCCAGAGACCTGGCCCCATTCATTACCAAATTCATCAACTCATCATTCTAAAGCAACTCCGTACCTTGCAACCTGAAGGAATCATGGGTACTCCCATTACTTAAGAAACAAACGCTAGACCCGTCAATACCCACAAATTACAGACCAATCACAACAATCCCTTTCCTATTAAAAATCCTAGATAATCCAAGACTATCTAGAGACAAACAAACTGTTAGGAACACGACAACCTGGCTTCAGACCTCAACATGGAACGGAAACTGCCCTTGTTGACCTCAAAAGCCAGGTTGACGAATTAAAAGATAAAGGAAAAGTGGCCATCCTACTCCTCGACCTGTCAGCGGCATTTGACCTGGTCGACCACAAGGTACTCTGTGATCACCTCGCCACGGCAGCTCACTTCTCGAGTACGGCCATCACATGGATTCAGCCGTTCCTCAATTTCAGGACCATGCGCGTCTTCTCATCCTTGGCAGCGGCTGACCCTATACGCATCACCTGTGGCATGCCCCAAGGCTCATGTGTCTCGCCCACTTTGTATAATATTTTTACAAAGCCACTGTTTGATTAACTGGACCTTCTGGGTGTCACCTACACCAACTACGCAGATGACACCCAGATACTCCTACCCTTGTCAGGCATCTATGACACAGACGTATCTCAGATAAACGAAATCTAAACCATGATTCAGGCATGGATGGCCCTCCACGGCCTCTGCCTGAATGATGACAAGACTGAAATCCTCCTGGTTGGTTCACCTACCAACTTAAATAAACTCAGCCCAAACTACACCAGTATAAGCATAGATGGGAACAACATATTTATCGCCAAAGATGTAAAAACCCTAGGTTTTTACCTCAACGCCGACTCCAATCTAACCAAACAAGAGAACATGACTGCCTCAGCCACCGCCTACCCAGGCAAGCTGATCAGGGCATGCAGACCCCTATTGTCATCCAACAGCTGCCTTATGTGATGCTGGAAATGCATTGGAGGGACAGGGCCTCCGTATCCTTGTCTTTTACTGCTTTTTTATTGTGTGTTCCGTCGTGTTTTCCACGCAGGAGTTCATGTGGGACTACTGGCGGTGCAGCTCTCTTTTGGTTTGGTGTACAGACCCATGGGATACCCTTATGGCACCCATGGGAGGGGGTACAACCCTGTGCCCCTAGTGTATGTTTTTGGGAACCTGTGTGTGGCCCACAGAGCATGGTATGGGCTGGTGGCAGCTCCATGCTGAATTTGACAGGTGCTCTGAGTATCCTCCATTTTGGGATACCCAGGCCCTTGCATTGGAATCAGTTGATTCCTGATAGGAAACAAGATGGCCCCTGCGGCCTCTTGCTTTCTATCGCCTGTTACCTTGTTTTCCCAAAGTCCTGGGAAGCCCTGACTCTGTCCCTTCCCCCCTGACTGGCTGTTGGGTGGAAGTTCCATATATGGTGTTGTTGTGAAGTCCAGGCCAGACTGGCTGGAGCCTTCCCAGTGACTGCATGTTGTGGGTACACCCTGTGGGTGGGACCTGGGTGAATGGAGTGTGTGACGAATATGCACTTCTTGTTGTGGATGTCTAGTTTCTGGTGTTGGACACAATGACTGAGAAAGCCCTGCCCGAAACTGGTATGAATGCAGTGTGGAGTGTTGAATGGGTGGGTACTTGTCCCAAAACACATAACTTGTTGTGAGTGTCTGGAGAGAAGTGAATGGCCTGAATGCACTATGCACCTGATTGGCTGCCAGCCTACATGAATGCCCTTCTGACCGATTGGTTGCCTGAGTGTGACCCAGCAGAATGAATGGGAGATCAACTAGTATATCTGGGGGCCTCTCAATGCTAGAATTCGTGTTCAGAAGCTAAAGAGAAACTGGAGTTGAAACTGAAGCTTAACCTTGAAGCCCTGCTGCAAGAGAAGTCTTGATGCTGCTCTACTTCACCAATGTGAAAGCTGCTGTGTCTCCAAGGACTAACCCAGAGGGACCATCGTGCACCAGCTGATATTTGCCAAAGCTCCCTGGTAGACAGACCTATGACAGGCTGCCGACCGGAGACGGGGACCGTCGCGGAATCACAAGGAGAAGCGCCCGGACACTGTTGTCCATCACCGTTGCCGACCGGAGCCGCTTTGCTCCCTTTGCCTAAGTAACATTTGATCCAAGGACGCTATCGCCTGCACCGTCGACTGCTTTGTCCCGCCGGAGAAAGTCGAGGCCGCCGATGCGCCGAGGAGCATCCACCGGTGGGTTTCCTGCCGACCGTAGAAACGCTGGATGACTCGACGCCCTTGCTGGGCCACAGTTCGTCACAATCTCTTTGCAGTCCTGAAATATCATCACCGAGGTGCCCCGCACCTCTTCCTTGGAGCACCACTAGGAACGAAGCTGCCACCTCACCGTCGCTGTTCAACCCTTTTTCCTCTTGGGATCTCAACGATCAGTGGCTCCTGCCTTAATGGGAGCGGCTCAAGAACGATCCGTCGACGACCCGACAACGAACTCTGCTATTCCAGGTACATTGGGGTTGTAAAACTATCTTAGAAGGAAATAAGACGTCTAGAACAATATATGGACTGGGCTTGTGATATATCTTTACTTTACAGGTTGCCCCGGTGGGGGGATCTCCACACAAAACTGTGTCTAGTGGGTAGGGGTCAGTATTCTGCCAATTCTTCTAACCAACTGCTTTCCTCCTATGTCTATTGTTGGTTGCCTTTATTAAGTGATCTGTGTGACATTTAACCAGAGTATAGTTGATGCACTTTAATGAGATCTGATAATAATTGTGGTACCACTTTAGAAATGTATATATTTGCCATTATAGATCTGCTGAGCACAAAGTGAGTTATTGTGATAGTGTACATAACCTTGAACTTAATTATATAAAGACTGTGTTTTAACTAATAAAGTGTGTGGACATTCCTTTGTGGGGGCCTGGGGACTACACTGTACTTAGGAACCAGCCTGCATCACCTCCTGAGAAGCTAGGCCTTGATTGCTCGTCCATTGCTACCATAATAGAGAATCTTGGCTGGGGTCCTCTGTGCCTCTCCTCTACCATATAGAGATCAGAAGTACAGACCCCCCCCTCAAGTCTTTACACCTTATACTAGCCAGAGAACTCATACAGTCCAAACCGGACAACTCTAACAGTCTAAATCTAGGCACCAATAAGTCAATGCTCAACAAACTGCACCTTCTGCAGAACAACGCACTCAGAGCTGCCTTAAACATACCTAGAAGAGAGCACATCTCAGTAACCAGGAAACTCTGCATCCAATAACACGGCTGAACATTTCAAAATCTGCAGGGAGATAGGCAACGCTTCTGAAGTCTTGGCCTCCCCTCTTCCTTCCCAGGGCCCCTGCAATGCACTGGTCACCCACTTTGCCACCAAAACTCAGTACATCCTGAACACCCTTGTTACTCATGCACCAAACCCATCCCTCTTGTCTCCCTTGGCCACTTCCGCCTTCGCCTCCTTCACGCCTGTCACAGCTGAAGTCGTTATCAGAGTGGTCCGCTCAATGAAGGCTTCTTCCAAACAGGTTCTCCCCTGCTCATCCAAAACCTTCAAGGACATCATTGGTTCCCTTGCCCCCGCACTCACTGATTTCTGCAACAACTCTTTCCCCTCCCCCTTAAGCACTCCCTTTTGCACCCACTATTGAAAAAGCTTTCAGCAGACCCTACTTCAATCAAACCCTTCCTGAGAAAACTGCTGGAGAAGCTGGCCTTGCCCCAACTCAACTCACACACTGAACTTGAAGGTGGTCTCCACGATCATCAATCTGGATTCCGAGCATCCACAGGCACGGAAACTGCTCCTCTTAACACCCGTGAAGAACTGCTTGCATCCCTGGACACCAACTCACTAGCTGTCCTTATTCTACTTGATCTCTCTTCTGCCTTTGACACGGTCAACCATTCCATCCTCATACAAAGGCTCTACGACACCCTTGGTATCTCTGAATGGGCACTGGAATGGCTGACATCTTTCCCAACTGATCGCTCTTCCCATGTCATCTTGGGCACCTTCTCCTCCTACTTCCTTCTCCACCTGTGGTGGCCCCTAGGTAGCTATCCTCTCCCCTGACTCTTTAACATCTACCTTGCTCAGCTGGCACGCCTCATCTCCTCCCTCTCCCCAACTTCCAGTGTTATGCAGACAACACCCAACTCTTTTTCAGACTTCCTGCTGACTCACTCGCACCTGCCTTCATCCCTGACTGCTTGTCTGCCATCCAGGCTTGGTGCTCCTCCAATGATCTCTGCCTCAATGCCAGAAAAACGGACATCATTTCTATTGAGACCCCTGCTCCCTCCTTCTTCCCTTCTCTGTGGCCTCCCACCTTGGGCTCTCCCCCTGCTCCTTCATCTGAAGCCAGAAACCTTGCAGTCATCTTTGACTCCTTTTTATCCTTCCTCCCTCACATGCAGGACATTGCCAAGAATCCCACTTCCAACTCTTCCTTCTCTAAGGATTTCTCCCATTTCTCACTTTCCCCCAGAAGCTACGCGATTCCTGCACCCTTGTTCTCTCTAGGCTTGACTATTGCAACAGCCACCTTCTCAATCTACCTTCTTCCCCTCTGCGACCCCTTCAGCTAATCTAGAGCAGTGAGACTTGTCCTTGGCCTTAAACCCAGGGACGGCATCTCTCCTGCTCTAAAAAGCCTCCACTGGCTCACGGTTGCTGCACGGATCAAATACAAATCCCTCTGCATCAACCACAAGGCTGTCTGGGGCCAGGAACCACACTATCTGCAACTCTCTCTTACCAAACACTCTCCTTCTAGACCTCTACGCTCCTCTTTCACCAACTCTCTGTGTGTAAAGTGTTTAGCTAAACAGATAGCAGGAGACTGCTCGGTTTCCTCAGCTGGATCCCTCCTTTGGAATAGCCTTCCCATCCCTCTGCATCTTGACCAGGACCTTCTTAAGTTCCAAATGCACCTCAAGACTCTCCTCATTTCCTCCTCCTTCCCTTCTTCCTTCCTCTGCTAATCTCACACTTGCTGTAATGGGTGTTATGGACCCTTATGCATCCACGGAGTCTCTGGCCATTCACACCCAATATCCCCAGCTTTTGTCTGCCTTCAGCACTTGCCTCGGCACACCCTCCGCACTGGTGATTTGCACTTTCCACCCAACGCCTTCCTGGCTGTATAGCACTTACCATACCTTGCACTTCATCAACGGCTCACCCTCGAGCACAGACACCACAGCACCTACTCCACTGCCCTCTTCCTTGCTGCACTTGCACGTTCTGAATACTGACAAGGCATAGTAGGTTTGGCCGTACCTTCCCCCACTGTTTTTTCTTTTTGTATTTTAATTGCACTGCTATCCCATGTTTCCTCCCTTTGCTCTGTGGGTGCTTTGAAACAGTAAATAGATACATTTAATGTGAATAGTAGGCTTTTTTTACTTTGATGGTTTCTACTCAGTAGAACTGTAACTTCCCATTCATCTGTGAGAAGGTAGATACTTTTCCAGATTTTTGTTGAGCCTTTAGTTTTCTTTTTTGATGCGGTTGAGTTAGGGAGAAAACCATTTGGTGATTTGTTTCTTTTGTTCAAATTTAAATGGATTTTTGGTCCTATGCTGGCCATGGTGGTGTTTATCCATCTGTGGTGTCATTGAGTTGATCATCCAGTGTCCTGTTCTGGATTTTGCATGTGTGATGGGGTTTAGATGTTTCAAGGTTTTACAAGGGGATGTCTGGTTCGATCTCCCTCCATGGTCTGGTTAACATTGGGGGTCCTAAGGGTGATTATGCAAGCGTTGTTGCTCTGATGAAGATGGTGAAGGGGATGGACAGGTGATCTACCCAAGGTTAGCAGACTGCAGAGGAAACAGTGGTGAAATTCTCATTGCAGAAGCCCCATCCAAGTTGTTTCCAGCTTTGTGGTGGGTCCTTTAAATGGTTATTTGAGGTTTAGTGTACTGAGGTTGCAGAGAGTGATTCTATCAATGTGTCGTCCTCCTTCTCAAGCCAGATGTTGATATCTTAGTGTGGAGAGTTGTTGGGCGATTATGTGAACAATTCGCAACTGCATCAGCTAGATTGTCTGAGAAGAAAAGGTTGAAGGATGGGGGTCTGTGGATGAACATGTGAAAGCTTGGGCAGATTAAGACGAGTGATTTGCAGTCCAGGATGTTGTCGAATAATGGAGTTGTAACTTTGGTGGAGTATGTGAACACTGGCAATTCCTCCTTCTCTCTTGGCTGTTTTCTTGACATACTTATCTTGTAGCTTTGGAGAATGGCTTGGCGTATAACGTCTGAGTGGTCTTCTGAGAGACAGGTTTCAGTGAAAAGAGTAGGTAATATGGCCTTGCATAGAAGATCATAGACATCAGAAGACAATTTGGTGATTAACCCGACGTTGATGACGAGGCATCAGTGTGATGCTGGAAATGCATTGGAGGGACAGGACCCCCCTGTCCTTGTCCTGTACTCCTCTTTCATGTGTGTTCTGTGTTATTTTCTGCGCAGGAGTCCATGTGGGACTCCTAGCAGTGCAGCTCTTCCTCTTTTTGGTTTGGGTGAACAGACCCTTGGCAGACCCTTATGGCACCCATGGGTGGGGGCTCAACCCTGTGCCCCTAGTGTATGTTTTTGGGCACCTGTGTGTGGCCCACAGAGCAGGTTATGGGCTGGTGGCAGCTCCATGCTGAATTTGACATCCTCCATTTTGGGATTCCGAGGCCCTGTCATTGGAATCAGTTGATTCCTGATAGGAGACAAGATGACCCCTGTGGCCTCTTGCTTTCTATTGCCTGTTACCTTGTTTTCCCAAAGTCCTGGGAAGCCCCGACTCTGTCCCTTCCCCTGACTGGCTGTTGGGTGGAAGTTCCATATATGTTATTGTGGGGAAGTCCAGCCCAGACTGGCTGGAGCCTTCCCAGTGACTGTATGTTGTGGGTACGCCCATGGGGGGGGACCTGGGTGAATGGAGTGTGTGACCAATATAAATTTCATGTTATGGGTGTCTGGTTTCTGGTGTATGACACAATGAATGAGACAGCCCTGCCCGAAACTGGTATGAATGCAGTGTGGAGTGCTGAATGGCTTGGTGCTTGTCCCAATCCACATTCCTAGTTGTGAGTGTCTGGATGAAGAAGAATGGCCTGAATGCACTGTGAGCTCAATTGGCTGCCTGCCTGCATGAATGCCCCACTGAATGTTTGGCTGCTGAGCTTGGCCCAGAAGTGTGAATAAGAGAAAGAACAGTATATCTGGGGACCTCTCACTTACTGGAATTGTTCAGAAGCTGAAGTCGAAACTTGATGCTTACCTTGAAGCCCAGCTAGAACAAGAAGGTTTTGCTGCTGTTTTCCTTTGATGCAATCTGAAAGCTGTCATGTCTCCAAGAACTGATCCAAGAGAGGACCTGGATAGGAGACCTCTTCGCAAGCTACGAGGGAGCATCAGGCACCAGTTAAACTTCACCGAGGCTCCCTGTAAATCCGCCCTCAAAAGGCTGCCGACAGGAGACTGTGACCACCAAGGAATCTGAAGGGAAGCACCAGGACATCGAGGCCATTGACGACCGCCACCGTCGACCGAGGTTCGGAGGACCGTTGTAACCTCGTCGACCGGAGCCGCAACGCTCCATTGCCTAAGACACTTTCAAATCTATGACTCCCTTGCTCGTCACCGTTGACCGCTTTGTCCTGCCGGAGAAAGTCCAGGTCGCCAATGAACTGAGGAGAATCCGCTGGTGTGTTTCCCGCCACCCAAAGTCCACAAAGACGCCAACGAAGATCCGAAAGCCAGCCGTGGTTGAGTCCTGATCGCCAACCGCCGATGACCCGACGCACTTACTGGGCCTACGTTCTTTATTGACGCTTTGTGGCAACAAACTATCATCGTCGAGGTGCACTGCATGCCTCATCTTCACAGGACGTGCACGATCGATCACCGACGGCCACCGCAAAGGTTGAAGCTGTCGTCTCGACAACATTGTTCACCTTTTCTTCAAGGGATCTCGACGATCCATGGCTCCTGCCTTAAAGGGAGTTAACTCACGAAGGCTCTGTCAAACACCCGTCGACAAACTCTGCTAAACCAGGTACATTGGGGTAGTATAACATTTTTAGAAGGGAGCAAGACTCTGCTAAAAATATATGCACTGGGCTTGTCAATATACTTTATTTACAGGTTGCGCAGGTGGGGGGACCCTCACAAAGAACTGTGTCTTTGGTAGGGACAAACATTCTGCCAATTGTTTAACCACTTGTTTCCCTCCTATGTCTGGTGTTGGTTCACATTGCTATTAGACTTGTATGTCATTGCAACTGTCAGCAGTGGGTGCATTTTAAAAGAGTCAAGAGTGAATTGTGGTACCACATAGATATTGTACATATTTATCATTATAGTATTGCCTGAGCACAAATTGTGCTATTGTGTGTATATAATTTGAACCTTATTTATATAAAGAACTGTGTTATCACTAACATAGTGTGTGGACATTCCTTTGCGGGGGCTTGGGAACTACACTGTACTTAGGAACCAGCCTGCATCACCTCCTGAGAGCTTAAGCCTTGATTGCTCGTCCATTGCTACCGCTTAGAGTATCTTGGCTGGGGTGCTCTGTGCTTCTACTCTGCCATATAGAGGGCAGGCGTTCAGATAACCCCCTCTCCAGACTTTACAATCAGGAGCCAACAGTTTATTTGTGGCTGCTTTTTGATGAAGAAAGTCGATCCGCTTGTTCCTTTATTTTGGTGGGTGGCCATTGATAGGCTCTTAGTTGCTGCAGGAAAATGCACACCCTGCTTTGGGAACATATTACATTCAACAGTTACATGTGAAATAGGATTCGTTTTTCTTAAAATGCAACTTTGAGCTATACGTGTGGTCTGTTTTTCAGTGAAAACTATTGTGTTCTTGGTTTTCAGGAATTTGTATGGTCCTTTCAATAAGAGAGCCTCCCTAGACCTGCATTCCATGTATACATTTCCTTAAACCAGTGAAGTTCAAATTGTGAATGCTCTTTTGTCTATTCAGAGAATTAACTGTATTGTGTGTGTTTCTTTACTAATCATTTCACTTTGAACCAACTGATGAAGAAATCTATGAGACTTCAAAAGCTAATGCATTGTTCCATCTCTGCATAATATTTCCGGTTAGTCCAATACAAGGCATCAAAACCTGCCTTTTTTGCAATTTTAAAATTCGACTAATAAGGTGCCACACCTTTCTTTGCACTTGAAAAATTAGTTACGTATTTGATCTGTCACTAATGCTAAATGAACAATAAAAACAGGTGAAAAGTGTAAATCTGTCTGCTAACTTTGAAGGTCTGGGGCATTTTATCCTGGTCATCCCAGGAAAGCAGAAATAAATGTCATGTAAGAGTCAATTTAGTTCTTCCATAAAGAAAAACATATATCTTTCTTGATCTCTAATATGAAGAGAGAACGAAGCCCTGAATCAGTGCCAAAAAATTTAAAAAATATAAATAGCCCTTAATTGCATGCATGGTGTCCATCCGCAGGTGTTCTGTACCATAGCACAACTACGACAATCCTTTCCTAGGACAGTGCTTAAATCCACTTCATTCAAGCCTCAGATGGCTACCAAATATTCTTATTGATTAAAAGAACAAAAGGTATCCTCCCAAATCCGTATTTGGTCCAATCAAACATATTCAGGGAAATCAAGTTCTCATTCAAAGCTCATAAACCATCACTCACTTCTCATTGGAGAGTCTCACCCCACCTGAATCACTGGCGTCGGAACAACTCCCATTGTCAAGACCAGGTGGGACCGAGATGGCTTGTGGAGCAAAGTAGGCCTCACGTGTTAACTGCTTGATCCATTCCTGGAAGGCAGAGATTTCTGTGTAAACAGCTGGGTGGTCTGGCCGTCCACAACTACCACCAAAGCTGCCAATGCCAGCCAGAAACCAGGCTCCGTTTTCATTGCAGAATAGTGGTCCACTAGTGTTAATCTACGGTAAGGGAGAAAAGACAGACTCAGGATGAGCATGCAGAACCGTTTTCAATTATTCCTCAACCAGCATGAATGACCAATTAATGCAAGTGTGGATTGGATTTAGCAAAGCAAGCACTAACTTTTACACATTGACACTTTTTGTACTAAATGATAACTAATTATGTGAACTTCCTGCTATTAGGGAGATGTTCCTTAGTCCTGTTATGAAGTCCCTTGCCTGGCTTTAATACTCGCAGGGAGAGTGACTTGGGAGCATGATACCACCCTGAGTCAATGGATGATGGCCTTGGGGGTGCACTACGAGCAGTTTGAGAAGGTTTATGTAATTTTGGGCTGTGATCGGCGTCCACAGGCCATGTGCTGTGTGATGAAGGTAGTAGGCTCCCCACCTGGTGAGTGATGCATCCGTTGTGACAACTGCTTGCAATGTAGGGTTGTGAAAGGGTTTTCCTTTTAACAGGTTCTCCTTTGTCCACCAGAGAAAAGCTTGTACTAGGGTTAGGGAAACTACCACTAGATCGTCCCACTGACCACTTGCCCGAGACAACTGTTTCGCTAATCACTTTTGCATTGGACGTATGTGCAGCCGTGCGCGCGGGACCAGACAAATGCATGATGCCATCATCCCGAGCAAGCGCACTGCTTTGCGTAGTCATTTGGCGACCTGCCAGATACTGTGGTATTTGCAGCAGTATGTGTTGCACTCTTTCATTTGACGGAAAGACTAGACCCTCTTCTGTCTTAATGACAGCTCCTAAGAACTGTTTGGTCTTGTTTGGAACGAAACTCAATTTTTTCTCATTGATTGAGAAACCCAATTTGAACAGGAGATTGCTTGTTCTGTGGGTATTTTGCTTGCAAATTTGCGGGGACTCCCATGTTATCAGCCAGTCGTTCAGATAAGGGTACAATGGGATTGCTTCTCTGCGCAGCTGCGCTGCCACTACCGCTAGTACCTTGGTAAATACCCTTGGAGCAGAGGCTATGCTGAAGGGTAGTACCTTGAATTCGTAGTGTTTTGGTTCGCTATTTTGAAACGCAAGAACCTTCTGTGCGCTGGGAAAATTGAAATATGAAAGTATTAATCTTTCATATCCAAGGTTGCCAAGTAGTCCCTCTGCTTCAGCAGTGTGATTACTTCCTGTAGCGTTGTCATGCAGAATTTTTGTGGCTTGAGATAGGCGTTCGCAGGGCGCAGGTTTAGTACAGGGTGCATTAAGTCTTTTTTTGGCACAAAGAAGTACATTGAATAAATTCCCTTGTTTACCTGATTTGCCGGGACGATTTCTATGGCGTCCTTTAGAAGCAGTGCCTTCACCTCTTCCAGTATGATACATTGTTCTTCCTGGGAGGTGTGTCTTTGTCTTGGCGGGTGGTTGGCTGGTGTTTGGATCAGCTCTATGCAATACCCCCGCCACGGTGGAAAGCACACAGTTGTCCAAAGTGATCCCCTCCCATGCGTGGGTAAAGTGTGAAATATGACCTCCTACTGGAGTGGCATGGGAGGGAACCTGTAGTGGGTGGTCATTGCTTAGGGGGAGGAGGGTGAGACCCCTCTTGAGGAGCAGGATCTACCCCTACCTCAAGATCTTTTTTGGCCTCTTTGTAAAACCCTCCGCTTTGCCTAAAGGGTTTGTTGGTGAGCTGCCCTAGTGATTTGAGGGTGTCATATTTCTCTTTTGGGCTTTTGAGAGCATCTTTCACTGCTTTGCCGAACAAGGCATTGGGTTCAATAGGCATGTTGAGGAGGGTTGCCTGGGTTTCAAGTTTGAAGCCTGATTGCCGTAGCCACGCATGGCATTTAATCAGTGTGCCTTCTGCCACGATTTTCCCTGCATTGTCTGCTGCGTCCAAGTTGTTTTTGAGGATGCAGTTGGCTACTTGTTTCCACTCTGCGATTGCGCGTGAGATCTGTGTTTTGAGCGGGTCTGGGACAGAGTCGATCTGTTGAGCGATTTCATCCCACTTGTGACAATTGTTACTGGCTAATAGTGTTGTGTTATTAGCAAATCTTGTTTGGTAGGCTGCTGAAGAAGCCACTTTCCTCCCGAAAGTGTTGATTTTCTTACTCTCCTTGTCAGGAGGGGCTTTGGCAGAGGCCAGAGGGGTTCCCGCCCTTTTTCATGTAGTAGTAACTACTAAAGAGTCTTGTTTTAACTGCCCCTGATATATAAGGGATCTGAGGGGGCTGGTCTGAACATCTGCTCGATGCACGGGTTGACTGCCCATGTTAAATTTTGTGTAAGCAGAGAGGGGTGGATGCATCTCTGCACTGATTGCAGCAGGGGGATAAATTGTGTCACTGATTTATTATCCCAAGGATATCTTCCACAAAGTCTTGTCGACTTGGGCTTCTTATGTGTCTATCTTGAAGTTCTCTGCAGCCTTCAGGAGCAGGTCATTATATTGTAATTGGTTAGCTACCGGTGAGTCTGCCACCGGTGGGTCGGTGTGATCTGTTGACTGGATGACGTAAACATCCTCATCGTCGTCATTATAATATTGGTCCATGTCCACCGTGTCCCCTTGGTTGTCTGGGTCTGTATAAGTGCCATGGTCCTGGGAGTCTTGCATGGTATAATAGTAAGTATCTTTCCCTAGGTCCTGATGCAAGGTGCAAGCCTGCGTGGGGTCTAGGCAGGCTTTTTTGGGGATTGGGTGAGTGACTGCTGCCCCGCTTTGAGTAGCTGCTGCCCCGCTTTGTGGTGTTCCGTGAAGATTTTGCAGGACCTCAGGGTGGTCATCAAAGTAATTAATAAAACAGGACATCCTCCTCATCACTTTATCAAATTATTCTGTTGTCCATTGTGAGAAGCTTGGTAGAACAGAGGGAGCCAGATTGGGAGTAGTGGGTGTAGGTGGTGGCTCTGGGACAGGGGTTTTCTTATGGTGCATAACCCCTGAAAGAGTGCCCTCTGGTGTAGGAAAATTCCTGTTTTTAGTAGCTTGAGCTTTTTGCCCTTGGTACGTCGAAGACTTACGGTCTTTCGACATACGGCCCTTTAACAGGGTATCGGGAACGTGTATTTTGACTAATTCACTCATCTTCAAGCACTTTGTACTTTTCTTGGAGGCTGTCAACGCGTCTTTCAACGGCAGGTCATCGGCACCCGAGAACTTAGTAGGTTTAGACACAGTGTCGGAAACTTTACCGTCTGTTCGGGGGCCTGTCGTGTGGAGATTGCGACCGCGATGGCCCAGAGGACAGGGATATTTTGGACCTCCCCATCGATGCTGCGTGTGCCTATCGGTCGGCGGTGTGGACGACTTTCGGCCGTAGGAGGTGTGCTTTGTGTGATGAGACTTGGTCATGCTTGAGCTGCCTGGTGTCCCGTAGCAAAACTACTGGCCTGCCTGATGGGATCGGAGGCTCGCACGTGGGAATCCGACGGATCCCGATCACCCTCACGTCGATGCTGCCGTCAGTGGAAGCTCCCTCGACGTCCATGGCGGCCTTGGCCTGCATGGCGTAGTGGGCCCAGTGTTTGGTCTTAACGGTTTGCACGACTTGCACTGTCCATCGGCTTGGTCCCTGGGGAGACAAAGATTGTACACCCGGTGCAAGTTTTTCCAGGGGAATTTCCTATTACAGGAAGGGCAGAACTTAAAAGGTGTGTTTTCCATAATGTATGGGAGTGGTAGCCTGGCGAAATAGATGGGAGTAAAGGGGAATATTCATTCTCTTAATGAGACTAGGATATGAACCTGCCCCCGCTATCCCTACTGTGCAAGCCTCAGAAATATATATATCTTTTTTTCTTTTTAAATGTTCATATGATATAGATAGCATGTATAGGAAGACATTGACACAGGCATGTGGCATGTGTTCATTATTGTTGCACTATTACTTTTGAAGGTTTACTATATTGAATGGTGTAGAATCATTCTTGGCTAATATGTTCTTTAGAGCTAGCTCAGACGATAACATCAAGAGATAGTGTTGTGGAATTGTAAGCAGTTATTTTAAAAGGAGCAGGTGGTAAAGTCTGGAGAGGAGGCTAAGCAGAAGGAGGTACTAGTAATAAAGGGAGTGTTAACAGCAGAAGGCAGGAGTGGCTGGATGGTGGGGGTAACAAAGGGAGTGACAGCCCTAAAAGGTAAGGCTAGAGAAGGGAAGTTGGTGAGAGAGCACGAGTGGCCTCTAGGTGAAGCCAGGAGTGACAAGGAGGTGGGAACAACAAGAAAGACCTTGAGGACCGAGTTGGGTGCCACAGGACCTGAATTATACCCAGAAGAAATGGGGTGTCTGGAGGCACAGTTTCAGAAGGCAGGGAAGATAAAACTCCAGAGTGAGGTACACACAGAAACTGCATGGCCCAGGAGTGATACCCAAGTAATCATCATAGGGGAGGGGATGATAGCGGTACAAAGGAGGTTGGAGGAAACCAGAGATCAAGGAGGAAGCCAAGGCAAGAGGCCACGACTTAGCCAGAACAGCCAGGTTCCAGTGGGCTAGTCAGGACCGGAGGTGGGGGGAAATAATGAGTCAAGGTCAAGGTTACAAACAGTTCGGAGTGGATAGGGGGAAGGAGCCCACAATTCACCAAACTTACCTTAGGGACATCTCCCTATCACTTCCTGTTGGCCACCAATAACAATCTATCTGGCCAAAGATATACTATCAACAGTAATTGTGGGGTGCTGGACCATGGAAAGCACATATTTAGCACAAACCAAAGAAGTGGGAACCCTATGAGTGCACCACGCCAGGGGTTAGAGTGGTGAAACAACCTCCCAGGGACTCTATACAGACTTAGAAGCTCATGTTCAAGAGAGCTGTACCGTGAATGGAAGGTGTAAAAGTCTTGAGTAAGGCTTTTACGTCGTCCTTTCACACCACGGCTCATTTTCAAGCATTTGTATGACGGAGATGATGGGTGGAACACAACTTGCACCCTCCCTTCTCTCTGCCATAGAAATGCCCCAGCATCTGCACCAGCATGGATTTTCATGCCGGCGCGAATACTGGAGATCCCTATGTGGTCCATTGTACACGTTGCACAATTAGAATGAAAGTCTCCCCAACATGCTTGCATGTTGGGAAGGGTTTAATTGTATTTGTGAACACTGTTTACCATGTCTGCATGGTAAGCAGTTTTCACAATTGATATTAAACCCTCCCAGACATGCTTGCAAAATAAAAATCTATGAGTCAACAGTACATTTTCTTGGTATCCTTTTCAACCTAAAATGTCCTACCTGACTGGCCTCATTTCTAGGTACCAGATATATTAACCTACTTTGTTTACCATGTGGTGTCTTTGAGTTCCTGACTCTCCAATCCATAGAATGGTTCAGCAGTCAAGGCAACTCACCAGTAGATGTGGCTAAATTGAAAGGTACAATAAACACTTTTCATAAAAACACAATAAGGGACAGTTCACACAAAATGCCCATTTAAATATATTCTATAAGGATGCAGAAGTAAAGCTCAGACACAGCGGTAACATGTTTTGAGTCATGAACTTTTATTCAACAGAAAAAGAGGGTTGGTAAAATGAATTTCTGTCCCTAAAGCTAAGAGGGGATTACCTGCCTCAAAGAAAATAATTGAAAACGTCATGATGTCAAACAAATAGTCAGTCACTGTTGTGTCCAAAAACCCTACTACTGACCCTAAGACTCTTAACCTGTATCTAATGGGCAAGGATATTGTCTCAAATGAGGAAATAGTGTAAACCATTGCCAACACAAATTTCCAAATGTTTCTGGTTGTTTTAAGAAATAAGCAAATGTTATCTCCAAAAGAAACAATGTTGTAATGTCCAGGGAATGGCTTCTTTCACCTGGATTCATTCTTCTTCCACTTAACTAACTAGGAGGTTGTCTCCTTATTATGTGGTTTTCAGTTGTCTCCTTATTATGTGGTTTTCTTGAAAGTCCCCAATAGCACAAACGAAAGATCCATATCCCACGTTAAGTATTTCCATGTTCCTGGCTTCTTTTTGGACTTACCCAAAGTCCAAAACAATATTCTATTAGCCAAGGGATTGGTCTTCCTTTCCCTGTCCCCTTTGAAGCTTTCACAATATTGTACCACAAAACGTGTTATCTTGCTGGACACCAGACCCTGTATTCTCTCAGATAAAGTTCACCTTGGCCTTTGTCTCTCAATAGTGTGCGTGTCCCACACTTGCCATGCAGTAGTGTGCCATCTTAGTTTACTCTCCTGCCAAGCATATACATATTATCTCTTTATCTCCTTTGCTTTCAGGGTCCCAGACCCTTCTACTCTCCGGCTCTCATATGGGTGTGGGTCCCAGACTCGCAGTTCTGAATGGTGACAACTTGGTTCACTCTGCTGCCAAGCTTAGGGTTCAGTCTCTTTTACTCTCAGGGTCCCAGACCCTTGTATTCTGTTATCCTCATCATAAGGGTGCGGGTCCCAGACTTGTAGTTCTGAATTATGAAAGCTTAGTTCACTCTCCTGCCAAGCGTAGGAGTCAGTCTTTTACTCTCAGGATCCCAGGCCCTCTTATTTGTACTCGCTCCCTGGCTTCCTCAGGCCTCTAGTACCTCTTGTCCTGCCCGTGTACCTTTGTGTTTGGTTCACATTTTCCGAGCAGCAAGACATCTGCGCGAGGCTCTGGCTGCGTTCGGGTGCTTCATTTTGTCAGTCTCGGTGTTACGATGCTCTTCGCTTCTCCCAGAGGGCCTTTTCTTGAGCTGGTGGCTCCCAAGATCCAGGAACGCCCGGAAGGTTGCTTGGGGTAGGACATGCATAGTCCTTACGTCATGGACTACGTTCGGTCCTTCTCCCTTCTCCGTGCACGGCGTTCGGCTCTCCCGTCTTGCAGCTGGTGCTACAGCTTCGCTGGCAAGGCCTCTCAGGAGAAGGGATCTCTCTTACCTGGTTCCCCTCGTCTATTTTGAATGAATTTGTCCCAATCAGGTTCAGCAGGAGACTAGACCGCTCAGCACAGTTCTCGGGATCAATCCGCACACTCCTAGCTATTTTCTTTGCCCCGGTATTAGTAATACAAATAAATGGAAGGCCAGTTGGATTCTCTTGAGAGTTAGTTATTTTCTTAGAATAAGGTTGGCTTGTTATACAACAGAAGATATTAACACTGCAACAAGGGAAGGAGAGATTGGCTTTGGCAAAGAGAAAGGGGGTGTCAAAGCGGTACTATAGAGCGTTCTCTGTGAATAGTTGTCCCGAATCCCATAAGGGGCGTCCTCTCTCATGTGATCCTCCCCCTCTGCACCACCCCCAGGGGGACTATTGTACTGTGGATGCACAGCTCTGGCCCCATGGGAAAGGTCTCCCCCTAGGGGAGAAGGGACGACATCCACAGATCTGTTACAATTCTTTATATTAAATATGTGGATATGAAATAACTAAAAAATCTTTACAGTAAAGTACATCATTAATAACTTTTTAGAATACAGTATAAACTCAGAATAGTGATCTCACAGGATCAGGACATGCTAAGAGAAGTCCACAAAGTCCAACTGGACTTTTAATGAAACGCGTAGGCCTCAAAGAAAAGATATACCTGCAAGCCCATTGTTAATGTGTGGGCCCAGAGGAATCAACAGGCCAATGTTAACAATGGAGGTAAATAGGAGGTCCACACACAAGGCCCCACAGGCAGGGAGGACCAAAAGAAGACTTCCAGAAGTATAAGAGGACCCTGGAGATGAGGTCCAGTTTCACTCACCACTCTCCAGGACAGGATATTGCAGAGGAGGTTTGTGACGTCACCAAGAGGGACTGTCCCAGGTCCGGATGGGACGCTGAGCATGGGACCTCTACAGGCTTGGAACAATGAAACCAAGACCCAGAGGCGAGTCATGGCATCCCCAAAAGGAGAAATCAGTGAAAAATCAGAGCTGAAGTCACACCTTTGAGGATCCTGCAGAGTGGAGTTCTTGTTGATGCAGTGGTGGTTTTCTGGCCTAGGATTCCCTGCCTTTATTCTGGGGACTCATCTTTCAAGCGCTGAAACGATGTTGGACAGGCAGAGGTCTGCAGACCTTCCTATGGTATCTGCAAAACCACCACCCAACCAAAGGTAGTGAATTTAATGGGGTTCTGGCGTCTCTTCTGACTAACCAGAAATGTGGCAAAACCAGAAGGCGAGCACTGAAGCCTTCAATTATGACCTCAAGATGCCTGTAAAAACGATCTTGTAGTCTCTGTTTTGGAACAGGTGAGGGCTCATGCCCTACACTTGCTGCCCTGTTTAGAAAAGACCAAAGCTCTTGACCTGCGCCTACCCCTCTGTCTGCTTCTGCATACCCCCAAGAGTGGGATAGCCCATCTGTTCCTGGCAAAAGTCAACCTGACTTGGGCCTCCAGCTGAGTACAACTCACTCAATGCTGGCAGGCCCTTCGGGTCTGAAACTATCCAGTCCTCCATCTCAGGTTCTGGTTCTATTCCAGTTGACAACCCTGAGGTTATCCCGCAGGAGTTGGTTACCTCAGGGGACTTCAGGCATGGGCTGCTGTTACAAGGTCAGCAGTCTGACCTTGTCAAGAGGGTAAAGAGTGGGAGGCCTACCAGGAAGGTATCCAATCCAAAGACAGTCCTACCCAGAAGGGGACAGTAGCAGTTGGTAAGGCCCGAATTCCTGTCCCCTCCACAAGTGATAGCTTGTTTATGAGCAGTACCAAATGACATCACCCCATACCTTGGAACACAAGTGCTGGCCCATCCTGACAGAGAGGAAGGGTCAGCAGGGAGAGAACCGAAGGACCTCTGCCAGCCCTACAGATAAGGGGTGTATCGGCCACTTTTACTCACTAAAATTAGGCAAATACTCCCCAAAAATAAAAATAGAGTGTAAAAATACTCCCAACTAAAAATAGGAAACAGACACGATGGTCCTTGAGCCCCTGCTTTCGCTCACACAGCTGACATGCCTCCATGGATATGTTTGGACCAGTAGTGAACGTACTCCACAGGAAGAAGCTATTATTATTACTGCCTGATTGGAAGAAATACACATGTATCTTTTAATGTGTATAAATAACTAGGTGCAGAGCAATCATTATTACAAAAAAAATTCCGTTTTCAGTTGAAACATATTTTCACTCGCTTAAAAAATATTCCCATTGGGAATTGGACTTATATTTTTACTCCCTAAAAAATCATTTTTCTTTCAACTTTTAACAATAGGGATTAAAATACTCCCACTTCAAAATCTTATCTGGGGCACTGCCCTGCGCACAGGCTCAGGGTCCTGCAAGAGCAGCTTACAGACACCACTAGAGGGATGCAAACAACATAATGTGGAGCCAGAGCTCCTTTGTGGATGCGGTCAAGGCCACGCACTGCACGCCAGACTCAGCCTTCCCAGTAAGGAGACCGGTATGGGTCCCATAGACCATCAGGGACAAAAAACAAAATCCCACCAAATAGTGACTGGACTTACCTTAAGGGCAGCCAGACCACACTCCCCAACATGAATTTGAACATGGGCATAAATCTCCATTGTTGTTTCGCGGAGGCCGCGCACAAAGAAAGGGACAGGGCTTAATGCACTATACGAAAGCTTATTTGTAATGAACACATCCGGGCAGGCAAGGCTGGCCTGGGCCAGCAGACCAACCAGAGGGTAAGGTGGGGTGGGGGGGTGTTTAAGGGTGAGCCTAGAAAGCGTGACGTTCTGGGTTGTTTGGGTGAGGTCCGTGGAGGAGGATGTGGCAGACAAAGAGACTAGCAGCAGGAAGGATGGTGGAGTGGGCGTGGATGCCATTTATGGAGCAAGTGAGTCATTGGTTAGTGAGTGGAAGTTGTACTATGTTGTGAGTGTGTGTGAAGGGTGGCAAGTGTGCTTAGTAGAGGGAATGAATGTGAAGTGGATGTCTGAGCAAAAGGAGGGTGTCTGAGTACAAGGTTGGGCAGAGTAGTAGTGATATTGTGGAGGAGGGAGTAATAGTGTGGAAGAGTGTAGTAGTGTGGAGGAAAGGGTAGGAGCATGGAGGGAGTAGTAAAATCAAAGAATAGAAGTGAGGCTTAGAAGCAGTGAGACACATCGGAGGGAGAGACAAAGTAAATGAAAGGCATAGAAAAGGAGGGCGAATTTGAAGGGAAGACAGCACCAAGAAGGGAACATCAGTAAGGGAGAGGAGTACATGGGTGTGATAGGGAGGAGACTGAATCTGGAAGAGTGTCTGCAAGGCAGAATCCAATATCTCGGTTTAGATAACTAACCACTGGAAAGTGTAGGCTAGTCTCGGAAGTCCTTTAGGGAGGTTACACACATGAGGCATTCTTCCTTTAGCTCTCCGCCTCTAGTATAAGTTAGAATCTAGACAGTAGGAGTCAATATTCTCTGTATACTAATATGTGGAGCAGAGACATCTGTACTAGGGAGGATTGGTGGTTTCTAGACTAAACAGAGAAGGATGGTCCGAGGGCCCTGAAAGATCAAATAAAAATCCATCAGCCGTCTCGGAGAGACTGAGATTTTCTGGAGCCATCTGTGACACTGGGAAACTACCAATATGACTGATGTTTCGCATTCTCTAGCTGGAAAAATCTAGGGGCCAAAGTCCTCAAGCGCCTCTTCCCTTCCGACTTGTAGAGCTCTCCCCCTAGTGACTGCTGCGACTATGTCTGGTTCAGGGAGGTCATTACCAAACAGACACCACATTTGGATGGAGTCTTTGACTGCATCATGGTGCATGGTGTCTCTAGGAGCACCGCCTGTTCTCATACAAGAGTGGTGCTGCATGTCAGATGGATCTGATGTTATTCTTGGTGTGTGACAGTGGGGTAAGAGTATATTCCGCAGAGATGGTGATGGTAACCTGTAAAAGATAAACAGATATGGTGGCAAAGCACAAGCGGTACGTCTGTAATTCCAAAAATGGGGGTGACTTTGAGAAGTTAGTTCTTCAGTTATTATGGCAACTATGGCAAATCGCAAATCAAATGAACCTTGCCATGCATGGTAATGATCTTTTGGAAATTATCTCCATGCAAAGTTTCACAAAATCAGACCGCTTTTCACAGAGTTAAAAAATAACTCACAGAAGTGTGAGAGCATACAAAGTGGACATATTCATGTACTCATGTCAAGAGTAAAGATGGTAGCTGAAGCTTAATTGTCTCACCAGAAAGAAAGAGGGCTGCAGAGGGGTGCATTCATTGGAATGGAGACACCAACTAGTTCATTAATATAGACAACATCATATGACAGAACATTTTGCCTATTTACATATTGCTGGATCTGAGATATCAGCACAGATGCTTCTAAATAGTGGCTTTACGAGCAAAGACCAGTCGCACTACTACTGCATACCTAGCAATGCCTCTTCAAGTACATGAATATACTTGATAAGGCCACACCATGTATAATATATATATGTATATATATATATATATATATATATATATATATATATATATATATATATATATATATACCTGTCAATGTCACTTCCTGTATAGAAACATACCTTGCAATATCAGTGTCTAGGGTACGTTGAAGCAAGTTATGGCACTTTCTGTCCCAAACTATTTGTTGAGGTCTGCTGCCTGGCTCTAAGGACCACATGTGCGATGACTCAGGGAGCGGCGCTCCGAGCATTTGGGTGATTGGCCCAGGAGTGGTGTGGGAAGGATCCTGTGTTCACCTGCCCTTGGCCCCTATTACTATTACATTGCAAGGCACAGTCACAGAATCAACAGGAATGAATACCCAGTTCGAAATCAGAGATGCCCAAAGCTCTTTCTAAGCAGCCTCACAGGATGAAAGCTGGAAAATCCACCTATCCCTTTAGCTGGAGTTAGTTTCAATCACCCCTGCATTAGTACCAATGTTTTTAATGTTGTTACAAGTGAGCCCACAAAATCGGGGAATGTCACAACTTTAAAGTGATGCAGGGTACCAGGGCGTCCAGAGGATCCTATCTTTCAAGCTTCCTCTATTCGCAGACTGAACCACACAGGAAACAAAGCATGGCCTCTGGGCAGAGTGTTCTCTCACTGAGGACACACTATTGCAATTTCACTGTGCACGCACACAGTTTAATCTCAAACAATGTGAACACCTTACCCATTGTTTCCCCAGCATACACTCTTGCTGTCTCTATGTCCCTCCAATGTTCCACCCTTTCCTCCTTGCTCACTTCTCTCCCTCCTATTCTCCAACCTCCACACCTGTCTCCTCTCTCTTTCACCCTCCTATTCACTCTCTTCCTTTCACTCTCTCTTGACCAAACTCTCCCACTCTCCCTCTACCTTCCCCTATTTCGTTCTCTCGCCCAGTCTAACACCCACTCTTCCCACAGTCACGCCCTACTCTCCCGCTTGGTACCACTCGCTCACACACAATACCGCACTGGCATTCTATTCCACAATCTCCAACATGTCTTCAGCACTCTACTCTAGCTTCGGTTCTTCGCCCGGTCTCTTGGTCAGCCACCTCTTTTTCTGACCTCACCCAAATACCTTTCATCATTCGCTGTCTGGCTGCACAGTTTTTTATTTTGTATACCCCAGCCTTCCTCTCCGTTCCCATTGGTCCTTACCCCTACCTGACCTCTCGCCAATCTATTACTTTCTTCAGGGGCCATATCCCAATGTCAAAATTATTCAAGAACCTGGTAGTTCCGCCCCTTTTCCATGTGAGAGCATTTGTGAGGTTTGCATGGCGGCTGCTGGTAATCCTCCAATCATCAAAGAGATGAGACTTGAGTACAGTGTTGGCGTTTCGGCTCGCAGGGGTCCCGGCTGGAGAGGAGCAAAATTGTGGAACTTATGGTTCTGAAATTAGGCAGAGATAACTTCTGCCAGATACCAAATTGAAGGGTACGTTTGGAACAATTACGGGGCTCAGTAGGCCCTCCAAATTCCCTCACGCAAGAAAAGGTTTGGATACTCGTGACATTGTCACCTCATCAGGAACACAACATCACGTGGAGAGGGACATGGAGCTATAGGAAGGGGAGGGACGGGCGTCGGGTAGTTCAGTTCTACGGTTGGAAGTTGTGTGTACTTTCTCCTCCCGTCTCCGCCTCGTCATTGTTGCCTGCGTATGACTGAGGCCGTGTGGGTGTATCCAAACAGAATCCAGGCAAAATTCTACATTGGCGGCGAAAGCGGTTGAAGGATCCACAGTGCCGGCAGTCCTCCCTCACGGTGGCGCAAGTGTGGTGAAGACAGCACGTGAATTCGTCAGAGTGCAGGAGAGTCGACGCCGCCCCTGAAAGACTGCAAGTGAGGAACCCGGGGCAGCTAAGGCCCGCGTGGAACTGCCACCGCCAGCCGGAGGTAAAGGGAGCAGACATCCAGCCCTGCCCAACCTCCCACACATGGCGCTGGGGCGTGTAAGCATAGCCTCCGCCCGCTGAAGCGCAGTGAGCTGTGGAAGTCCCAAAGGAAGCGAAAACGGTTCAGCTGCTAAAGCGGAGCCAAACATGCATCGGAAACAGTCCGGTTGGAGACACTAGAACGATTAGGTGCGCACGTGGGCAAAGAGATTCTCGACCACACGGCATACAGAAGGCGAGGAGACAGGCCAGTCCAGAAACACTTAACGGCAATTATACGCGCACATGGCGACAAGACACCCGACCACATGGCCTGAAGGGAAAGTGGCCTCACAAGGGAGAGTGCGCAAAAGGAAAACTCATTCGCTATCTCCACTATGCATTCTTTTCATCTCCTCGCAACAATGACAGCGGGACAACGCAAAACTGAGGTCAGTTAACCCTTATGCACTCGAGGGCATGTAAGGCACTTCGTTAGACTGTGGACACTTACTCAACTGAAGGAGCATAGATAAAAGGCAAAACACCCAGAATCAAACAAGCTAAATGTCAGGGGATGACACACTCATTGTTCCCCTCACACCAGCTCAAATCTTGCTCGCTAGAATGCACAACAGCCTCATCACTCAGCTACCTATATTGATCTAACAGAATCCAGCAGCCTAGGGCCTCGCTGGAAGAGATGGATAGGGGACTTTGAAGTATGTATCGGGGCAATTGGGCCTTTAGGCGAAGAGAAGAAGCACAGCTTCCACACGCTGTCCATAGGCCCCCAATGTCAGAGACATCGTGGATGAGCTCCCCACAGACACGACAGACACATATGCAAGTCTCAAATATACCTTAACAGACTATTTCACCCCACACACAAATGTGGACTATGAGAGGTACATTTTTCACACGACCAAACAAATGAAAGTGGAATCCATGCATGCTTTTGTCATGCGGCTGAGGCTAAAGATGAAACACTGCAATTTCACAACTACTCAAACAAAGAGGCATTGCACTCACAAATTATAGCTGGCTGCGAGTGTGCAGATTTCAGGAAGAAACTACTGCAGAAACCTTAGAGGAAATCCTGCATCCCGCACGCTCAGATTCAGCCCTGGCGTCCCAAGTCGAAGGTCTGGGCGTCATCGAAATAACCCATGGCAAGTCTGAAGGCATCAATAAGTTGGATTTCTCATCCAAAGGGAACGGCGAACCGTTCTGTTACAGATGCAGATACAAATTTCCACATGACGGTCAGTGCACTGCCATTGGCCAACAGTGCTCAGCCTGTGGGGGTGACAACCATTTCAAAGCAGTATGTGTAATGTACTGAAGTCAAATGAGGGGTGAAGAAACAGGAGGGAGGCCTTACCAGGGCAAAGAAAGACCTGTGCACAGCCCACCCAGAGCATCAAGCCAGCCATACGAGCCACCTCAATGCAGGCTCAAAGAGGGAAAGTCAGAGAGAAGACCACATGACAGAATGTCAGGCGACTGGCGTGACAGAAAACCAACTTCATTGAGATCAATGAGAAGGCCCAGGAGATACATACGCTACCTTATTGAGCACTCAAAATCAGACAGCAGATCTAGCACATCTTCTAAGGAAGACAGCAGGAGGAGTGAGAAACATCGAGAAGAGCCAAAAAGGAAGGGCTATCTATATGCCTCAGGCAACCCGACAGCAAAGGAACACAGCCCAACCCTAATCATTCATGTGAACAAGATGGCTGCTGAATTCTTAGTGTATACAGGAGCGACTGTTAACGTCATAAGCAAAGGAATATATGACAACATACCACAAGCACCACGCCTTCAGCCAGCTAAAGTCCATATCTACCCGTACGGGTCAAAAACACCACTGCCATGCAAGGGGTACTTTATGGTATCATGCACCTACAAAGGACAGACAAAGAAAATCCTGATGCGCGTACTAGATTCAGCCACTGAAAGTGGGTGTATCCTGAGCTATAAAGCTGCCATCGACATTGGTCTCATCCATGTACTGTATAGGCTCATGGTTCACAAATACCTCGACCCAGCAGCAAAAATTGAACAATTGTTCCTGATCCTGTTCAAGGGCCTCTGAAAATTAAAAGGACGCCAAATAGAACTCCACATTGACCTAAATGTTCCTCCTGTGGCCCAACACTATCGAGAAATTCCAATAAATATACAGGTACAAGTAGAAGAAGAACTCAAACTCCTCGAGGCAGATATCATCAAGCCTGCAGAAATGCCCGCGCCGTGGGTGCCCCCCCATCATCCATGTGACAAAAAAGGATTCCACGGACATCCGCATATGCGTAGATATGCGTCGTCCGAATGAAGCCATACTATGAGAACGCCACCAAACCCCCCACATTACCGCTATGGTACATCTATTAAATGGATCCACTACATTCTCCAAGCTAGATCGCAACAAGGGGTACCACCAGCTGGAATTGAACAAAGACTCCAGTTACATCACCACATTTGTCACACATCTGAGATTGTATAGGTACAAGCACCTCAGCTTCGGGGTCTCCTCAGCAGCTGAAATGTTTCAATCCGTAATCCACGTCGTCATAACGCACATACCAAATTGCTTGAATTACAGCAACAAAATGTTAGTCTTCTGACAAGACCAGGAACAACATGATAACACACTCACTCGAGCCCTATAGGAGGCTCAACTCACGTTAAATAAAGAAAAATGCAAATTCAGGGGAAAAAAACGCACGTTTCTTTGGCCACATATTCTCGTCAGAGGGAATGACCCCAGATCCCCAAAAAATTAGAGCACTTACCGATGCGGAATCACCCAAGAACACATCAGACCTGCGCTCATTTCTCAGACTTCCCAGTTAGTGCACCTGTCACATAAAGGACTTCGCCTCAGTAAGCGAACCTCTCAGAACGCTAACAAAACAGAATGCAGACTTCGCATGGACGGAAGATTGTCAACTGTCATTCCAGACAATCAAACAGCGGATAGACGGAGCTGATTGTAGATGCCGGACCAGTGGAGGGCAGACCGGCACCCGCGAGCAGACCATGTCGGATGCACTGGCACCATTGATTAATGGTGCCGGTGCATCCGGCCTCCCCATTCCCATTGAGCCCTATGTGGCTCAATGGGAATGGGGAGTAATTTTTTCTGGCTCCCGCGAATGCCCATTTACTGGGTCCGCCGGGGCTGTAATGCCCTGGTAACTGCCCATTCCTGGGTGCCGGAAAAAAAATG
The DNA here is from genome assembly GCF_040938575.1 of Ambystoma mexicanum. NCBI lineage: Eukaryota > Metazoa > Chordata > Amphibia > Caudata > Ambystomatidae > Ambystoma > Ambystoma mexicanum. The sequence continues at coordinate 830,185,774 of NC_090925.1, read as the reverse complement.
ACTCCGGCAGCAGCCGTGCCGGTTTTACCGGCATGGCTGCCACCGGAGTCCTAATGAGGCCCATTAACGGTCTGACAGCCGGCAAGGACGAGCTGGCTAAGTCAGAGAAAGGTTTACTACTCAAAGGAACGAAGATAGTAATTCCCTGAATGCTACGTCGCAAGGTGCTAGAATTAGCGCATGAGGGTCACAGAGGAATAGTATCCACAAAAAGAATGCTCAGACAAAAGGTATGGTTTCCCCACCTAGATTCCCAGGTAGAAAACCACCTCAACCACTGTCCCACATGTGCAGTCATCAACCTGCATATGCGACCAGAACCCCTGCGTTTGACAGAGCTCCCGGAAAAGGCATGGGAGGAAATTACAGTAGACTTCGGACCACTGCAAGGGGGTGAATACATCATAGTAGCCGTGGATGAATATTCCTGCTTCCCAGACTTACAGTTGGTGCCTTCCACCTCGGCATTTCACACTATCCCGGCACTTGACAGGATGTTTGCCACGTATGGTATCCCCAGAATCCTGAAATCAGACAATGAATCTGCATTCACGGGACAAGATTTCAAAGTATTCTCAGAATACATGGGTTTCGTACACCGAAGAATTACGCCATTATAGCCGCAAGCGAATGGCACAGTACAACGTTTTGCGATTAACATAAAGAGGAATGTGCAAATCGCACGGCTGACGGGGGAACCTGTAGATAAGATATTATACCAACTGCTGCAATATTATCGAAATACCCCTCACAGCACCACTGGAAAGACACCATCGGAAGAAATGTTTGGTAGAAACATAGGGACAAGGCTACCTCACGCAACCAGTCCATGAGAAAGATACCAGAGAGATACTGAGCTGAGGGAGCAAGACTCAAGGAACAAGGAAAAACATGAAGAGGTGAGCAGATGAAGACAGAAGAGCACGAAATAATGACCAAGAACCAAGGGACGTCATCAAAGTGCGGCAGTCACAAAGCAGAAAGATTATGGCTGCTTTTGATGAAGAGTCCTTAACAGTAACCCATGTAAAGGGGTCCCTCATTACAGCAGAAGTCGAAAGAAGAAGTGTCACCCGAAATTCCTCACACTTTAGGAAGATGCTGGGTTTCATCCAATTCAATGCCCTCGCCCCAGACTCCACAATCCCTGTTTGGGATCCGTCCTATGAAGGTGATGGTGAGGACTTGTGTGAAGAGAGGGCCCCGTCATGTCAGGAGGACCATGAGGACCGCCGGGCCCCCATGAGAACAGCCTTCCCTCAGAGGGCTCGTAATCGACCTCAGAGACTGATTGAGGAAATTAACTAGTTACGTCATTGTGGAGGGGGGGGGGGAACCTCAACAGGAACACCACATCACATGGAGAGGGACATGGAGCTATGGCAAGGGGGGGCGGGAGGCGTCTAGTTCAGTTGTATGGTTGGGAGTTGATGAATAAAGTTGTGTGTACTTTCTCCTCCGTCTCCGCCTCATCATTGTTGCCTGCATAGGACTGAGGCTGTGTGGGTGTATGCAAATATAATCCAGGCAGGATTCTACAATACCACAGCACACTAGAGGGAGATTGTCATCGATTAATATTTCAAGCTGGCTATATCTTGATGTTCTCTTTCAGCTATTAGAGGGCACTCGTGTGCCACTGATTGTACGATACAATCACCACAGGGCGGGTAATCACACATGCCTGAGGTAAGCCCTGCCATGTAGTCTGGACGGGTCTGAGGATTTACGGGGCCAAGTGCAACAAAGTAAGTGTGGGGCCCCTTAATGTGCATTTGATGACATCATAGGAAGTGACATCACAGGGGAAAGGGTTACCTGCCTAAAAACACAGTTCTTCATAATTTGAATAATGCTTCAGACTGGGAATTTCCATACCTTTAAAATGACATGCACAGAAGTAAAACACTTATTTAAACTAGGGTTTGCCTACAAATTGAGCACACATTCCTTAATACCTTGTTATATATATGGCGCTTTTTTATCCAAAGCACGTTACACAGAGCATCTTTACATACGCTATTATTAATCAATCAAAATCTTTCCCAGGCAAACCATGGAAATATGACAGCCATCCTTAAACTCGTTTTTGGCATCTGGTCACTCAGCACGCCTCTCTCCATAACGCCCATGCCACCACGCCAGCTGAACAACCCAATCACACTTAATTTTACCTTTAGTAAGACTGGAACTCTGACTCTTAAGCTAATAATAAGGGTGGCAGGTGATTTGTTACCAACCCCTCTCCCCCCGCCCCCGGAAAACCCAATTCAGCACCACCACTCCCAGGTTACCTCTTCTGTTCCTCATTTGTTCATGTCCTGATAATGATTTCTGAGAGGACATGGTCTTTCTCGCGGACACCCTTTCACCAACCCCCGCGCCCCTTCGCTCCACAAGAGGACTATCTTGATCTCGCCTGACCATAGACCGTGTCACTGATTTGATGTGCGCCCGGCTTACAAAAGAGTTGGGGCGGTGAAGCTGAGGCTAGGAGAGTTACTAGCCAATTTGTTGTTTACAAGGGGCCAGCCACAGCTTCAAAGAGAGCGCCGCCCCTACAACCTCCACTCGCGGCATCAATCAGACCTTTCCTTGCAGGGTGGCTTTGCCAGAGCAGGTTGCTCCTTGGAATGCTGCCAACTTCACACTTAATTGTGCCGCTGCTGTTTTCCTTGCACACCACTCCACTAGAGCTTTCCTTTGCCCACTGACCCAGAGGCCACTGTGGCGAGCTCTCTGTGTGTGGGCACATGTATCAGGCACGGCCCACGCTGCAGACCTGAAGACACCCTCTGCGCGAGCCCCATGACTGCGGGCCCAAGCGCAACTGCACATGCCCAGCGCCGGCCCTGCCTGTAGTGACATGGATACATGGAAACTATCTTGCATGTACACTTGCACTCACCGGGCAGACGCTGGTCTTTCCTTCCTCTGGGGCAGCGCAGATCATTCCAGGCAGAAGAGACGGGATATCATCGCTTGACTCCATTAGGCTATAGATGCAATTACACTTGTTTGGCCCAATCAAGTTTAGCTCCACCTCCTGCAGCGCCGGAGAAGAATCTGCAGGGGAACAGATGGGGACACTGTCACTGAAAAATAAAGTAGGTGCGCACCAACCTGGGGGAGATTGAGAGGATGGTAGGTTCTGGAGAACACATCTTTAATGATGAATGACAGAAAGGAAGAAAGAGGGAGATATAAAGTTGCAGAGTGGAGAACGTATGTACATATGGGATGAATGCACTGGAGGTATGCAGCGTGAACCTGGCTGGGCAGCAACGGGGCACTGTATGTAGGGGATGCACCTGGGTAGTTAAACGTAGGGTGTGGGGTTAGCTAACAGGCTAAGATGGGTGGGAGAGCAGGGGGGAGTTCTGGAGTGGGAGATGTGGATTTGAGTGGCGGGATCAATGTTTGGCAGGATGTTCTTTGAAGAGTATGGTCTTCGGGTCTTCTCTGAAGTGTAGGAAGATGGGGCCATTCTTGTGTGCATTGGTAACATGTTCCAGAGACAGGCTGTGGAGCCGGAAAAGGCCAGTTCCCTGTTTCTTTCCCCCCTTGCAGTTCTTAGTTTCCAGTCAGGCGATGTTGTGGCTTCTGGTTGTGCAGTGGTCTCTGGGGATACGGTAGAAGGGTGTTTTGTTTGTGACTGCTTTGTAGGGTATGCAAGATGTTTTGAATACAATGCATGTTTGAAGGGGTAGCCAGGGCAGATCCTTGCGAATGGGGTGATGTGATTGAAATATCTGAGTCCTGTGATGAGGTGTGCTGCCGCGCATTGGAGGGCTTTCAGAGGGGCCACGGTGGCAAGTGGAAGTCCTGTGAGTAGGGCGTCACCGCTGTCCTTATGGAAGAAAACCAGCTCTAGGACAATGTTTAAAATCACGGGGCAGGGTGGAAATGCTTGACTTTCCGGAGCACAAGCTACTTCCATGCTGCTTGGATCTTTTTGGCAATTTCTGTTTTGAATGAGAGGTTGGTATGAAAGATTTTCTTTTTGCAACTTTACCTCCAATATTTCCTATGGAACCCCATTCTTTTTACTTTGTTTTTGATCCTGTCCTGACCTTTTGAAGTGAAGTAAAGCCTTCAACTTCACTTACCATGCCTTTTGCTAATTTGTTATGGGGAAACTGGCTAGTCTTTCAGACAGTCAGTACTAAGCAACTTTGTTTCTCCTTTGAATTCTTGTGTTTTTACCTTGCATACAGCACCTTAAAAGTACAGTGCAATGGGGATAATTTTTTATCTCCCTAACTTTGTATATTTTGGATGTTGGGTACTTTTATTTGTGCCCGAAGACAAGCTGATCGCATCGGTTACATTGTTACTGGTTTTGCTTTATTTTTCTTACGTGCACATTCACGTTTACCACATATGGCTACTAAACGTGGCTAGTGGTCGAAAATGGCAGTACCATGAGATGTTTGCTTGTTCTTTGGCCATATTAGAGTTTGGCCTTCTTCCTGCCTACTTCGGTAGGGAAATCCCATATAAGGTCATGCAGGTGCCTTGGAAAGGTGCTGCTTTAGTGGGCTAGTGAGCCTTTGTGTGTTTGTCCTTATTGGACAACTACTGGCTCTTTGAATGGTGCTGATCCTTTACATTGGTGGGCTTGGACTTGCTTGCTTTTCCGCCAGACCTGTAAATATTTACTGGCGCCTGACTTGCCGGTAACCTCAGGGACAGGGATTACAACCCTGGCAGTCCTTAAAAAGTCATGCGCAGCTAAATTGCAATTCCCCATTCCCATAGGACTCTATGGGAATGGGGAACACTGAAGCATCAGCACCGTTGTTAACAGTGCCATTGCTTCCGTGACGGTCTGCATACAGTGATCGGCAGGGTCCAATCTGTTGGGCACAATGGCTCCGGCATGCAGACCTGTAATATACCGGTCCAGAAAACAACGGTGCCGGTAAGCTTACTGGCACTGTTGTTTCCGGACCGGCAGGGTCAGAATGAGCCCCAGAGTCTCTCTCTTCACCATAACTCCGGTGGCCACCTAAAATCGTCCCACCAGGGTTGATTTTAGAAATCCTTCTTAACAGAAGTGAAAACACAAATTGCTAAAGCCATGAGATGTTGCACCGCTTGAGAGTTGAGGTGTGGACCCATCGAGCTTCATGTCAGCCAGCCAATTCTGGACTTGACAGGGTTTCCTGGGGGAATGACTTCGGTCTTTGAAAGATTAGGCGCTTGACATCTAGGCTTGGATGAGGGACAGACAGTGCTTACGTTGATGGATGTTGAAGAAAATTGATCTTTAGGTAACGTTGCATGTCATCTGACAATTGGGCTATTGTTGACGTAGGCGTGGGTAGGAGCTGCCTTGGTGATTCCATTTAAGGAAAGGAGAGAGCGGAGGATGGGTGGAGTGACTGAACATTGGCATTATAGGTAAATTGAGGGGAAAAAAAGAAATGAGAATAGGTGACAAGAAAGAAGGCCCAGACCACAGACAAAAGAATGAGCAATGGTGAAAAGAAGGGAATGATGAAAGGCAAAAGAAGAAATGAGATGAAGGGGGTGAGAGTAGAAGCAGCGAAGATAAAAACAAGAGAGAAAGGGAAGGAGGGGGAGAGAGGAAGGAAGGAAGGAAGGAAGGAAGGAAGGAAGGAAGGAAGGAAGGAAGGAAGGAAGGAAGGAAGGAAGGAAGGAAGGAAGGAAGGAAGGAATGGAAGTAAATAAAGAAACATCGGATCAACACAGTTGACAGACAGTTTTGGATCTTTATGCCTGCCCCTTTTGCGGTTCGATTTATTCGTGTTAATGATGCACAGCCCCCATTCTTCAAACACGGTGACCTAAGCCCAAAGTCTGTCTAGTGTTGTCACTGACAAGTCCCCATGCTGAGGCCTTTGCTACGCTCCCTCACCTGGTCAGCACAGTGTTGGCAATTAGTGTTGATCAAGCTGGGGTTTTCTCCTCTCACAAGGTCCACACAGTGTTATTAACGACCATTCACCACATGCTGGCCTTGTCCTCCCCTCAAGCCAGCACTGTTTTATTATTGACCATTTACCATGTGATGGCCTTATCATATCCCCAGGCAATCACAAGGGTTATCAATGACCTTTGAACTCGTGGGCACTTTCTCTTCTTCCACTGTCAGCAGTGTTCTCAATTACAATTTCACATGAAGTGGCCTTGTTGTCACCCTAGGCCAACACACTGTTAATCATAACCATTTGGCATATGCTAACTGTATCACTCGTCATCTCCCTACCACCCCCCCCCTTAGCTTAGCCTTATCAATAATCATTTAACATGTCTAGGCATTGTGCTGTCTCCAGAGGTGCACTGTGTTGTTGCTGGTTTTAATCCATTCTTTTCAATTATGCCAATTTCAACCCCTTTGCTCCTAGTCCCACCAACCTTCCCAGATCAGTGGAGAGCTTTCATTGGGCAGCTTCACGTACCGCTCCCTTCTTTCTGTTGATGGCCAGTGGCCCAGCACGTGGTCCCGAAGCGGAAGCGGTGCACGCTGAACGGCAGGCAGGCTGGCTGCAGGTAATCGTTGAAGGTGACAGGCTGCGACAACTGGACCATAGCAATGTCGTCCCCCTCAGGCGGCGTGATGAAAGCGCCATTAATGCTGATCTTTTTCACTTGCACCTCCTGCATGGGCCAGCCCAGAGAAACTGTCCAGTCGTCTGGGCTTTCGGTGACCCCTGACCTGAAGAAAGGGTGGAGGGGAAACAATTAGTCGTGGGTCCATCATCATCATGAGAGGTTCGGATAAACTAGGGTGGTAATAAGAGGGAATGTTGTGGTCTTGTGCAATTTTGGGCATCGAGCGAGTGCTAAAGTATGCTAGCCCAAAAAGGTAAACAAGAGTAACAACAGTAGAACCCACAATTTCAACCATTATAACTGCAAAAGTTTATTATCAACAGCCTTTAGAAATAACCGAACGATGCACAGCATTCCGAAACTTCACATGTTCACCATTCTGTAACCGCATGCAATGCATGCGGGGGCAGGCATGAGCATGCAGCTGAAAGCTGCTACTGCTTGAGGTAACACCAGTGCTGCTGACAGTGTGCTGTTAAGTGAACACACTTAAAAAGGTCAGACAAGTGCCGTCTCCAGGAATCATATGCAGAGACACATTATTAAAAACGATCCGTCTTTATCTGAAAAGAAGATCCTGCACTACAAATTCCAGTATGCCTCAGAGGAGTCGAGCTCTATAGGGAACACACCAATTGTCCCATGATAAACCACCAAGTAAAGCCAAGACACAGGGAGTGGGTGTCACAAAGTGAAATGTGATTGTAGCACTTTAACAAAGTTGGACAAAGAAGAAGGGGGGACTGATGGAGTTTGTGGGATGTGGAACGCAGACAGAATCTATTCCGCAAAGAATCCTAACCATCTCATGGTTAAAGAGGTTACTAGGTGGCAGTGTGGCATTTGTGACTTGGCCCAAATGAATTATTCTACTTTCACATTTCAGATACAAGTTTTTTTTAAAAAACTTTGCTGGTGCGACAGATTCGCCACCTGAGGATGATGACAAGAAGCAAACAGGCCAGGCATATGGCATTGAGGGAAGGGGCCCCCATCCTTCTCCCAGGCCAGAACAGGCACACACCCTCAATGCAATCTGGGAGAGGCTCACCCAGATTCAGCAGCGCCAAAAGGCAATGCAGCGGATAACCCAGGAGCAACTCAGACACTCACAAGCAATGTGTGAAGCAGTGCTGAATGACACTCCTGTGGACAGTTTATGTCGACATGCGCCACATGCGCCACAGCCAGCAACATCCTTATGAGCCAAACGGTACGGGAGTTGACTGAGTGTTTGACTGCCACACGCAAGAACATGTCCAGGGCCATCACCCTCACGATGCAGCACCTATCAATTCTGTATCGGCCTCCCCAACTGAGGGATCTGTGAGAAGCACGGCACCAAAGCACTCGCAGCTGCACATCATGCCAGTAAGGAAAGGGGACAAGAGGAGGTGATAGTGGGCACATTAATGGGACAGACTGGAGCCCACAAGGGTGTGGGGATCGTCATGGTGTTGGGGATGAAGGCATCGGGAGGGTCATGGTATTGGGGATGAGGGTGTGGGGAGGGTCATGGTGTTGGGGATGAGGGTGTGGGGAGAGTCATGGTGTTGGGGATAAGGGTGTGGGGAGAGTCATGGTGTTGGAGATGAGGATGTGGGGACGGTCATAGTGTTGGGGATGCAGTTGCACAATAAATGACTTTGTTCTATAGCCAGTGGATGAGGTGCTCATTTCATTATAGTGATACATGTGAGTGTGAGTACCGTGCCAGCTAAATATACAGTGGCAGGTGTCAATATGCACTTTCCGAAATAGCTGTCCATGATGTCCTGCCGGACAATATGTCCTTCCCTCGCGTCTTTTGTGAGGTGCCTTGTCACCTGCATCTTCTTCATCATCTGAGTCAGGGTGAGCAATGTCCTCATCTGAAGGCATGGGTATATTCCGGCGTATGCGCATGTTGTACAGCATATCGCAACTTACAACAATCTTACTCACATTTTTTGGAGTATCCATTAGTGCCCCACTTGTCTGGTGGAGGCACCTGAACTTTCTCTTAAGTAGTCCAAGCATGTGTTCTATGCAAGTCCTTATATGGGCCTCATTGTAGGCTGTCTTTTGCAGCGTACCAGGGTTCCTCGCTGGTGTCAACAACCACTGTAGCAGAGGATGGCCTGAGTCACATACAGCAGATAGGAAGGACAGTATTCATTATGACTGTTTTGCTAATTTCATTCACTATTGTGCTGGTAGCCTAAGTGTGCTCGTATGTGTGTATAGGGCTGATTCCCTGTACTGCACAGGGGTGGACGTGTTGTAGTGTCTGTGAGTGGGCACAGGCAGGAGTATGCAGCATTTTCTCAGGTGTCTATGTGGCCAGCGTTAATTGGATTATGGACCATGGGCTATTGGGTGCCACATTGTATATGGTTCATGGGCCTTTTTTCCTCACATATGATCTCATGCCTGTCTCTGTATGTGCCTCTGTTAGGCATGATCAACAGATGTGATACTTACCCAAGAGCCAGGTACGCTGTTCTTGGTATGTGTCCATATATGCAGGGACGGTGCTGCTCCTCAGGACCATGGAATCATGTGTGTAACCTGGGAATTGAGCGCAGCAGTGGCTGATGGTCAAAATCTGCATCACAGGTCATCTGGGTGTTCATGTAATGGTACTGTTTACGATTCCTGTATGCAGGCTCCACTGCCTCGGGGAGCATTAATGCCACATGTATGCAGTCGAATGCTGCAATGACATTAGGGAAATGGGCAATGCCATAGAATTGTGCCTTTGCTGCATGCGCCTGGGTGGCAGGCAGCGAGATGTGTCGATGGGCATTCCTCATGAGGGATTCCAACACTTGAGCCAGCATTATTGAGAATGTTGGCTCTGGCATGCCATGCAGCATCCCCACAGTCTTTTGGAACGTGCATGTGGCGCAGAAGTGGTGGATGGACACCAACTTTAGCAGTGGTGGGATTGCAGTTCTGATGTGTATGGCAGTCTGGAGATCTATCGGGGTTAACATGTCTGCTATGGTGTTCCTGTTCAAGCGATACATTGAGACAAATTGTGCATCAGTGAGAGCCCAAGGGGACAGACGGACAGACGCTTGGTATAACCGTCCTCTGCAACACATGGCTCCTCCGTCTTTGTGCTGCCTTATCCTTCCATGTAGTGGGCTAGTGTGCTGATGGAGCTCAATGAACAGCAGCAGATTTCGGATGCTGTAATTCACGACTCGTTCTGTCTGCATGTTGCTTGGAAGTGTGTTTGGTGAGGTTGTGGGCCTTGAATACACTTTGGAGGCTATTATTGGCATCATCTGGATGCTTTTACCTCCAACTTTCCGCTGCATGTAACTACACTGCATTTTTGATGGAATTACCGCCACTGGTATTTTCACTTGTAGTATGGCAAAATTAGCATTTGTGTTTCCAGCTGTAATTCCGCCGGCGATATTGCAGCCGAGGGTAATTCACCACGTGTTGGCAGAATTTCCACTGGTGGTAATGCCGTTGGGGCTAATTTGCAGGGACCTGTAATTCAGCGCAGTGGTAAAAGTGGCAGTAATGGATTTACTGCCACTTTTACCACTTACCGGCGAACTCATAATGAGGGCCTAAGACTCAAACCTTTGGGAGTCAAGCACATTTTGGGGGCTTCATTGAATAGACCCAGTGAGGATAGGAACCTTCGCATTTCTAAATACAATACTATTGTAGGGATGCCAAGACATAATTGAATTCATTCTTTCTGCTACTTGCAGCCCTTGTTTGAGTAATTATGTAATGGGAGCTTGTGACTTGGATTTAGGATGCAAAACACATGGGAGTGACAACACTCATAATGGCAAGGTAGACCTTTTGGCAACATATCAGTCACATGGTTAACATCAGATGTTAATATTGTGTTTGGGCGGGAGCTGTTGCGCATTAAGCGGATGAGGACATAAGCCTCCTCCACTCTGACCTGGCTGCCAACATCCATGTAACGTATTGACTACTTCTTTATTCCCCAGAATATCACACATAGGCTCCTATCAGCATAATTCCTTGCTGGGGGGGTCTCAGATCATTCCCCACTCCTTATGAGGCTCAGAAATGAGCGCACACGGCCCAAGGCAATAGGGTGCCCTAACACGTATTATCTAGGGGTCCCTGGTATTATAGAAGGGTTGTCCAACAAAACGAAGGAATATTTCACTATGAATGAAGGGTCAGCAGACAGCCCAGCCACCATCTGGGAGGGCTACAAAGCTGTACTCTGGGGGGGAAACAATATCTCCGGTTATGGCTACACGAGGACGACACACAAAAGCGGTGGAGGATGTAGAGGCACAGACCATTAGCGCAGAAGAAGAATTTCTCGCTTCGGTTTCACAGGAAGCCCTGGTCACGGCTGAGGAGGCCCTACGAAATGTGGCCCTAGACAACGCTAGGTAGGCCCACTGGGCTTTAAGGAGCCAAATCCACAAAACTGGTGATAAAGCTGGGAAAACACTTGCATGGCTGGAATGACAGGACAAAGAGAAATGATATGTACGGGCTATACGAGACACCCAGGGTGGGACGACTATGGTCGATACAGACATTGCAGGCACATTCAACGCCTTCTATGAAACACTCTATTCCCCCCTGCTGGAGCCAGCCTTATTGGACGGATCAAACTTCCTTGAATCTGTGACGCTCCCCCGCCTTACAGCGCAACAGACATTGGGTTTGGAGGCTGACATCACAGAAGAAGAGGTGGCCGTAGCCCTAAGGCAATTACTATCTGGCAAGACCCTGGGCCCAATGGTTTCCCGATGGAGATTTGGAAAAGGATTGAGGATCTGGTTACTGGTTACTGGACCCATACACCGCCTCTACATGCAATGCATATTGGATGGGTACCTCGCCCCAGACATTTCGGAAAGCATTTATAGTGGTCCTGCTGAAGCCCGGGAAATCACCGGAACACTGAGCCTTCTATAGGCCCATATCATTGATCAATGGGGAGGCAAAAGTCCTAGCACAGGTTTTAGCCAACCGTCTACTCATGGTAATAGATGTGCTATTTCATCCTGACTAATGTTGATTCATGACCTCATAGTCCACACTCGTGAACCTCAGCAGGGTCCAGCTTGCCATCTGTCAAGCCTCTGCAATGACTGGCCCAGCGGCACTCCTTGCAATAGATTTCGAGAAGGCATTTGACTCAGTCAGCTGGGCGTCCCTATGGGAAATCATGGGCCGCATGCGGTTTGGGGCGAATTTTCTCAAATGGGTTTACCTATTCTACACTTACCCTGAGGCAGTGGTCTGGGTCAATGGGGTATCCTCTAGGAGTTTTACCTTGGTGCGAGGGACGAGGCAGGGTTGCCCCCTCTCCCTGTTGCTGTTCACTCTGGCCATAGAACGCTTGCGATTAAACTACGGACAGCTCCGGACTGGGTTGGATTCGAATGGCCCTGGAGGGGTGCAGGGGGAGAATCCTGAAATCTCCTGTCAAATTGTGACCAAGACTCTACTGGAGTACCAAAGGTTCAGTGGGCTTAAGGTTAATCGGCTAAAATAGGTGCTCTTTACACTACGGGGGGAGATGGGGCCATCCCCCGCGACTGCTGTTACCCAGTCTCAGTCTCAGGATTTAAATACCTTGGCATTCACGTGATCCCAAGCTCATCGGACTTCCTCTGACTTAACCTGAACCTGGTAATTGACAAATTTGCTTCAGACACCATTCACTGGCAAGCCCTCCACTCACTCTGAAGGGCAGGGCAGCACTTTTTAAAATGCTCACGCTCTCTCAGTTTCTGTACGTGTTACAGAGCGCCCCTGATTCCGGTCCCCGAATCAACTTTTTTTTTTTAATTTATTTTTTATTGACAATATACATATAAGGTAGGGCGTAAAAGCCAACCCAACCAGCAAAACCATTCGAATAAACCAAATTGTCAATGACATTTTCTCTTTTATACATTAACTCCCTTCCCCATTTCCCCGATCCGACCCCACCCCCCTCAATAAATCAACATGCCAAATTTTGAGGTGTTGCAAACTATTGAAACTTAGGGGAGAACACTTGCATACTACATGATTGTTAAGAGTACCACTTGAGACAGTGGGGTCCAATAGAAAGTCAATTGAACAGGAAACATCACGGGTCCTTGGGGGTTGTGAAATCGCGTACCATATCGGAGCAGCTCAGTATTCATTCTACAAACGCATGGTAATACAATCATCATGGAGAAGAACTGCTGTCCATTCCTGTACAAAATCAGTCATAGTATCGTTTGTTATTGCAGTAAGTCTTTCATACACAAAAATCGACCTCAGTTTACAGAGCCATTCCTCCTTGGAAGGGGCCAAGGCGCTCTTCCATTTTTGGGCGAGTGCCAGCCTCCCCGCTCGCAGGATGGCACCAATGACCTTGGGGAAAACATTCGATTCTGTCTCCGGCATGGGAGTGCCCAGTAGAATTTCCAGCAGTTGCAGGGACGGGCTAAACCCCTCGATATCCTTAATCCAGCTGAGTAGTTCCGACCAGTAAACCTGTATGACCGGGCAACCCCACCACATGTAAAACCAGGTTCCCCGTTGGTGACAACCCCTAGGGCAAAAGGGGGACACATCTCTAAACATCTTAGACAACAGGGCCGGGGGGCGATGCCACGAGTGGAGGATTTTAAAGCTATGTTCCATGGCAGCGGTATACAGAGAACCCGTAAAGATGCATTTAAAGACAGCCCTCCAAGTGTGGTCATCCAATGTCATGCCCAGCCTTTCTTCCCATATGTTTTCGAAGGGTTGTCTACCCTCTAGGTCTGCTGTTATCAAAACACTATAAAACTTAGACAAGGAACCCTTTCGAGTTATACTTTTGGCCAGGATATTTTCGAAAGGAGTGAGGGGGCGTCTAAGCTGGTCGGCCCATCAAGGGTGGGTCAAAATCCCCTTCAAGCGTAGGTATTCGAAGAACGTGGGGGGTCTATCAACCAATGCCTCGATCAAGTTGTCATACTCTATGAAGCCCTCTTCACGTGAGAGCTGAGAGACCCTCTCCAAGCCCATGTCTGACCAGGCCTGGGTGTCTCGGAAGCCCCTAGAGCCCAGGTCCATGGGGAGCCCCCAGAGCGAGGACAAGGGGGAGGGCCAAGAAGACAGTTGTTTATTAGCTTTATTGGGCTTCCATACTGCCCACAGGGCTGCCAGGGTAGGATGTGTTCTGAGCTGAGAGGGGAGAGCTTTAGAAGGGGCCCACAAAAGGTCTCTAACTTTTTTCGGGTGGGTGTGAATGTCCTCAATATACGTCGAATATGTTCCCATGTCATCCCTCATATGCTCCAACATCACCCGGAGCTGGGCTGCTTTATAATAGAGCCGGAAGTCGGGGAGACCAAAACCACCATAAAGCTTTGGGAGGGTCAGGGTGGAGGTTTTAACTCTCGGCCTCTTGCCATTCCAAATGAATTGGAGGACACGGGACTGAAGCACCTCAAAAAAGGTCTCAGGTATCACAACGGGAAGCGCTGCGTAGAGGTAGAGGAGGCGGGGCAAGATATTCATCTTCACCGTGACCATGCGCCCAAGCCAGGAAAGCGTGAGGGGTGCCCACTGTCTGAGGTCGCTGCTAACCTGAGCTAGGATCCCCGGGAAATTACACTGGTATAGTTGGGATAGATCTCTGGGGATGGTGGTGCCCAGGTACCTAGTGAACTCCCTTTCTATTCTAACCCCCAGAATGTCGGCGTCACCTCCGATGTCTCGATCCCCCAGACCCATGGGCATGATGCTTGATTTGGACGCGTTTATCTTCAGCCCGGAAAAGGACCCGAAGTTGTGCACAAGATCAAATAACCGGGGTAGGGAGTCTTGAATGTTTGTAAGGTAGCCCAGAATATCGTCTGCAAATAAGGAGAGTTTAAAGTCACAATCACCACACCGTATTCCCGTGATTTCCGGGTCGTTCCTAACCGCTATGGCCAGGGGCTCCATTGCCAACGCATACAATAGGGGCGACAGGGGACATCCCTGCCGGGTGCCTCTAGAAAGGGAAAAGGGCTCTGAAGTGCCTCCATTGACCAGTACTCTCGCCAAGGGGCCATTATATAGTGCTGCGACCCACCTACAAAAGTTGTCTCCCAGACCCATTTTTCGGAGAACCCTGCCCATGTAAGGCCACTCGACACGGTCGAAGGCCTTTTCTGAGTCTAGCGAGAGAAGGTACCCCTCCACCCCTTGTCTAGATGCCTCGTGCATAAGGTCGAGAGTTTTTCTTATATTATCTGATCCCTGGCGGCCCGGGATGAAGCCCACTTGATCACCATGTACTAGGGTAGGGAGGAGTTTCGCTAGCCTATTCGCTAGGAGCTTGGCCAATATTTTAACATCGGTGTTAAGGAGGGATATGGGGTGATATGATTGGCAATAGGAGGGATCCTTGCCTTCTTTAGGCAGGACTGCGATTAAGGCAGACATCATCGTGGGTGGGAGGGTGCCTTGATCCAGTGCAGCATTGAACATCTTAGCCATGAATGGGGCAAGCGTGGACCTATAGGTCTTATAGAACTTAACTGTAAAACCATCATCCCCCGGGGCAGTGCCGCTCTTTAAAGAGGATATGGTATCTATTACTTCTTCTGGGGAAATGGGATGCTCGAGAGAATCAGCTTTGTCAGGGAGAAGGCCCGGGATTGGAAGGGAGTCCAGGAAGCTATCAACGTCATTCCCATCCCCCGTATATTCCGAACAATACAATTTTTCGTAGTATAGCCTGAATTGTTCCGCTATCTTACTATCCCTTACGGTTGAGTCTCCCTCTGGGGTATGAATCGAATTCACCCTCCTACTGTTCCTAAGTTCACGAAGTCTCCAGGCCAATATCTTATCCGCCTTTTCCCCCTTGTCCATGTATTTCTGTTTCAGAAACGAGAGCTTCCTTTCCGTTTGTCCCACCATGAGGGCCGCCAACTTAGAACGCAACCTCTGCAGCTCCTCCCACTTCCCGGGAAACATCTGTGTTTTCAACTTCCCCCCCGGTTGGATAGCCTCTATCTTTTCCTTTAACAACTTCTCCTCCCGGCCCCTCTCCCTTTTTCTCCCAGACCCTATACCAATGAGGGTGCCTCAATAGTTGCCTTAAACGCCTCCCACACTCCCATAGTACCAACCTCCCCGTTGTCATTGAGGGTAAAATAATCTTCTATGGCTGCTAGGAGGGATTGGCGTATCTCCTTGTCTTGCAGGAGGAGGTCATTACACCTCCACAGGATCCGGTTGCCGGGGCAGGGGGAAGGCCAATCCTAATCTTTACCATGTCGTGATCCGTCCAAGGGACGATCTCCACTCCCGAATTTGAGACCTCTCCCTGCAGCGTGGAGTCAACCAGGATGTAGTCTATACGAGAGAAAACAGCATGTGGCTTTGAATAGAATGTGTAATCGGGGTTCCAGCCCCGCTCGGGTATAGACGTGTCACACAAGCCCAGTTCCCCATTCACTTCCTGGAAGGCCAATGCCAATTTCTTGTGGAGACGGATGTTGGGGCAGGGATTATCAGACTTCCTATCCCTCTCGGGGAAGAGCACCATGTTAAAATCACCACCCACCAGTAGGGTGCCCTCAGAAAATGACATTATTATCCCTTTCATTCCCTCCAAGAAGGTATCCTGCCCTTCATTCGGAGCATATATGCAAGCAATGTGAACAAGCGGCCCCGCACCTCCCCCTTTACCATGAGATACCGTCCATCCGGATCTGCTTTTGAGGCTTTAAACACAAAGTGGGCCCCGGGGGAAACCAACAAAGCTACTCCCCGCTTCTTTGCCTGGGAAGAAGCCGTAAACATCTGATCAATGGTTTTGGCCTTGAGCTTAGGCTCCTTTCCCCGAATCCAATGAGTCTCCTGCACAAAGAGAAAGTGAAGCCGAAGCCTCGCAAATTCCCTCACAATTAGCGACCTCTTTGTAAGCGAGTTAAGCCCGCGTACATTCAGTGACCCCACTGTCAAGAATTGGAGTGAATCATCCATTAAGGCACAGGTTAAGGCTCATAGCTCCCTTCTTAGAATAGCAAGCGTTGTTACTCCCCCAATGCTTTCGCAACCCCCTTACGGCTCGAGACAGCCCCGGGGGTGCGAGGAAAACCAAAAAACTTGGCGCGCCATAACTGTAACCCCAGCAACCCAACTCCCATGCATCAACCCCCCTCCCCCCTGATCGCCTGGTTGTTCCATGGCTTCATCCTATTGCCAGGCCACCATTATCTCCCCCCTCCGGGCTCATTAACTCTTTATAAACAACAACTCGAGCCCCCCCAGACCCCCAGGAACAATGCAAATCACAAACAGTTACATCACCCTCCATTCACAAAGTCAAATGCAGGTTTATTCGTCGGGTACCAGGAGCCCGCTTCAGTTTCTCGGAAGTTACGGGGAAGCTGGGGCCACTCTCCTAAATTTCCTTTGGCCTCGAACTGTGCGCCTTTGCGTCGGAGCTTTGTTCCCTTTTGGGCCTGTCGGGGATCTCTCACGGTCCTGCTCCCCCATCTCCATATTTGAATTGTCCAAAAGTTCGCCCGACACTCTCTGGATATCGTCCTCAGTGATCAGGACATATTTGTAGCCCTTGAACTCAAAAGTGAGCGAAAATGGGTATCCCCACCTGTAGCGGACCCCCTTGGACTGGAGCATCTTCGTCAATGGGGAACAGAGGCGACGTCTTGCCAGGGTGAAGGCCGACAGGTCCTGATACACCGAGATCTGGGCCCCCTCCCACTCCACCGGGCCCTTCTTGAGAGCCAGTTCGAGGATCCTGCTTTTCTCAGAGAAGTAATGAAAGCGAACTAGAACGGATCTGGGGCCTCTGGATGATGCGCCTGCTCTATGGGCCCTGTCAATGGTGGGTTCGTTGGTGTTGGCCCCCTCAAATAGCACTCCTATTACTGCATTGACAGCCTTAATGATGTCTGCTTGGGTTTCGCCTTTGTTTTCCGGAAAACCTAGGAAACGCAAGTTACAGCGGCGTTCCCTATTCTCCAAGTCGTCCATTTTTAAGGAGCATTTCTCTTCTCTCCTCCCGAGCTCTGACAGGCGCATGTCGAATTGTGTCTCAAAGATGTCGCTCGAAGCTGTATTATTCTCCAGTGCCTGAACCCTGTCATCAATATTGTCCACCTTTTTGTCTAAGGTGTCCAGACGTAAAGCAATGTCCGCCCTAAAGCCTCTAATTTCCTCCAGTAGGGCCGCCATGACCCTGGTGACTGTGCTTGTATCAGTAGATTCCTGCTGCGCCCGGGCCGCCATTTCAGGGGGTATCAGGGGATCGGGGGGCGTGCGGCGATACTTCTGCAGGGATTCCTTCCAGTTCATAGAATCTCCCCAAGCATCCCTGCTCCGTGGGGGTCTCCCCCAAAAGCTTGTGCCCAAGGTGACCCGCTATCACATACGCAGTCAACGCCACAGGGGGCGGGGACCAATGGCAGCCGAGGGACGAGAAGTGGAGCCCCAGCAACGGGGGTCCAAGTCCCCGACTAATGCACTCCTGTAGGTGTGGGTTTCTCCCCCACAGGGTTCCCACCTCACCACTCCCCCTCAAACCGCTTAACTTCACTCCCGCCGTAGCTGTGGCAGTGTTTATTGTTCCATAGGCTGAGCGCGGGAAGGACCAATCCCAAGGCCTCTGTGTCTGCACCTCAATGTGGTCCGCTGGGGCCATCCTCTCCCAACAGGGCCCCGTGTGTTTGTTCTGTCTGGGTGGGACCTGCGGTACACGGGGGACACCCCTCTGCCAAAGGCCACTCCGGGGCTCCGATGTATGCCAGGGGCTCTCCCCAGCCGCACTCCCGCCTCCTCCCGTGACACCTTCAATTCCCAGGAGGTCGTCCAGCCCTGGCCTGCACCTCCTTACCTCCTGGGCGCCAAGTTGCCCCTCAGCCTGTGGGAGTCCATGCGCCAGTGAGAGGCCTCGCCTGCCTCCCGCACACTACTGTCGCCAATTCCTGGCCCTCCAGATCACCCTTCACAACACACCAAGCAGCTCCCACTCCAGTGGGGGCCCTCCCGCTACGTCCTTCCCCTTGTTCTGCGGGCCTCGCACAGGCCTCCAACTCCGCGGTGCGTTCGTGGCGCCTCCTCCAGATCCCGGATCAGCTGCGGGTGCCTCCGGGTGTGTCCCGCCTCCACCGTCGTGCACAAGGCCAGGGGGGGGGAGCCGCCAAACGGGGCAGCCCAGCCCTTCCACAGGCCACGTTTAGGCCCGGGCTCGCCGTGGATTCTCGCGGAGCCGCGGCGCCGCAGGGGGGAGGGGCTTCTGTCCCTCTGAAACACGGAGGCTACGATCTCCCAAACGGCTCCACCACGGGGGCTCAAATTTGGACCAGGGGTGCCCGGCACACTTAGAGGGGTGGGGGTGATGCCAGCTCCTCACTCCGGGGGTATCAGGGGGGGCTCAGTTCCGCAAACAGTGCCCAGCAGAGGAGACGAACCGAGATGCGTTAGAACATCTCTGCGCCCCCTGGTGGATCCCCAAATCAACTTTTGCCTGGATTGAGAGCACTCTACACGTTCTGCTCTGGGGGCAGGGGAACACAGAAAGCCATGCATTGCCCTTAAAATGCTGCAATGTTCTGTGTGGGAGGGAGGGCTGGGGCTGCCATGTCTACTGAGATATCACTGTGCTGCACAGCTTGGGGCAGTTAATGAATGGCTACATGGGGACCCACTGCTCCCACACATTGCGGTTGAAAGGGGATGGATGGGAGAGGTCACCCAAACAAGTGCTCTATGAGGGCCGTTCCCACTCGACAGGTTTGGATCGACGCACACCTGCATATAGGATGGAGGAGGAAACCAACACTCGACCAACCACTCTGGAACAGTAGGCACGTCGCTGAGGTATGTAAAATGGTCCCCTTCAGAAGCTTGGAGGAACGTGGGGTTAAAATTCTGGTGGATGTGGTGCAAGATGGGCAGCTCATCCCGTTGACGCCTTTTGGCTGCCAGGCAGTGAACGCTACAGGCATTTGCAGCTGGCACATGCCATTAGATCCCAATTCCTTGCCCTGGGAGAAGTTTGCAAGTGTTCACTCATAGAAGCCAACATTTTCCCCGACCGCATTGTGGCAAGGGTCATTTCCACATTGTATCAGATGTTAACAGCGCTTGAGGCTCAGGAGCTGTCCCGACTCAAGGACAGATGGGAGAATGGGTTGAGGCACTCATGTTCCTGTGGGAGATTGGTATAGCCTCCTGGCTCTGCCTTATCATTATAAAATACTGCACCATGTATATTGTTCACAAGCAGCCGTGGCCCGCTGGGGTGCAACGGAGAATGACAACTGACTGCGATGTGGGATGGCGGGGGGTACTTTTTCCATATATATAGGAGTGTTCACAAATCCAGATATTCTGGGTGAAGTGTTGCCGCAGGTTGACCACACTATTGTGGTCTTGGGTTCCCTGTGACCCTAAATTGGCAAAACTCAGTATCTGGGGGTAGCAGGGTTTACTAAATATGAAAAAGTGTTCTTATCTGTCACACTGGGGATGGCAAAGCAGATTATCGCCGCAATGTGGATCAGCGGACCGTCCACGACTCAAGCGTTGGTCCGCTGAAATTGACAGATGCATGTCCCTTGAGAGCCGGGTAAACAACGCAAGGGGCTGCCCCCAAAGGTTTCAGAAGGTGTGGGGCTGGTGGGAAGGGGAGGGATAATGACATGTGTTTGGGATATCTCCCGTACTCAGAAGTGTTGCTGTCATGGTTCTCTTTTTCGCCACTGCATGGTATTCTAGTGAATGTAAGACGAAAGATGTTCTATTATGCACTTCCATTTGTTTGTTTGTTA
Source organism: Ambystoma mexicanum (assembly GCF_040938575.1). NCBI lineage: Eukaryota > Metazoa > Chordata > Amphibia > Caudata > Ambystomatidae > Ambystoma > Ambystoma mexicanum. The sequence goes on along the minus strand of NC_090925.1, from coordinate 830,165,414 downwards.
TCTATCAATTTAACCAAGACACCCTTATGAGCCAAACGGTACGGGAGTTCACTGAGTGTTTGACTGCCACACGCAAGAACATGTCCAGGACCATCACCCTCACGATGCAGCACCTATCAATTCTGTGTCGGCCTCCCCAATTGAGGGATCTGTGACAAGCACGGCACCAAAGCACTCGCAGGTGCACATCTATCATTAAACCACGCCAGTAAGGAAAGGGGACAAGAGGAGGTGATAGTGGGCACATTAATGGGACAGACTGGAGCCCACAAGGGTGTGGGGAGCGTCATGGTGTTGGGGATGAAGGCATCGGGAGGGTCATGGTATTGGGGATGAGGGTGTGGGGAGGGTCATGGGGCCTCATTACGACCCAGGCGGTAAGTTACCGCCTGGGCCGTGACTTTACCACCATGGCGTAAACTACGTTTACGCCATGGTGGTTGGCGGACTTACTGCCCCATTCCGACCTTGGCGGGGCGGTAAGTCCCCAATCCCCATTTACCCTTCCCCATTCCCATTTTTGCCCCATAGGGCATAATGGGAGTGGGGAAGGCGTTAATTACGCCACCGTAAATTACGGTGGCGTAATTAACTCCATGGTCCCTTAGCGCCATGGATTTTAACACCCGCTAAAAGCAGGTGTTAAAAGCACCATGGCGCTAGGGGAACTCGTAATTGGCGGTAAGGGGTCGGCGCAGCTAACGCTGGCGTTAACCCCTTACCGCCAGGGTCGTAATGAGGCCCATGGTGTTGGGGATGAGGGTGTGGGGAGAGTCATGGTGTTGGGGATAAGGGTGTGGGGAGAGTCATGGAGTTGGAGATGAGGATTTGGGGACGGTCATAGTGTTGGGGATGCAGTTGCACAATAAATGACTTTGTTCTATAGCCAGTGGATGAGGTGCTCATTTCATTATAGTGATACATGTGAGTGTGAGTACAGTACCAGCTAAATATACAGTCACAGGTGTCAATATGCACTTTCAGAAAGAGCTGTCCATGATGTCCTGCCGGACAATATGTCCTTCCCTCGCGTCTTTTGTGAGGTGCCCTGTCACCTGCATCTTCTTCATCATCTGAGTCAGGGTGTGCAATGTCCTCATCTGAAGGCATGGGTATATTCTGGCATATGCGCATGTTGTACAGCATAGCGCAAGTTACAACAATCTTACTCACATTTTTTGGAGTATCCATTAGTGCCCCACTTGTCTGGTGGAGGCACCTGGACTTTCTCTTAAGTAGTCCAAGCATGTTCTATACAAGTCCTTATATGGGCCTCATTGTAGGCTGTCTTTTGTAGCGTACCAGGGTTCCTCGCTGGTGTCAACAACCACTGTAGCGGAGGATAGCCTGAGTCACATACAGCAGATAGGAAGGACAGTATTCAATATGACTGTTTTGCTAATTTCATTCACTATTGTGCTGGTAGCCTAAGTGTGCTCGTATGTGTGTATAGGGCTGATTCCCTGTACTGCACAGGGGTGGACGTGTTGTAGTGTCTGTGAGTGGGCACAGGCAGGAGTATGCAGCATTTTCTCAGGTGTCTATGTGGCCAGCGTTAATTGGATTATGGACCATGGGCTATTGGGTGCCACATTGTATATGGTTCATGGGCCTTTTTTCCTCACATATGATCTCATGCCTGTCTCTGTATGTGCCTCTGTTAGGCATGATCAACAGATGTGATACTTACCCAAGAGCCAGGTACGCTGTTCTTGGTATGTGTCCATATATGCAGGGACGGTGCTGCTCCTCAGGACCATGGAATCATGTGTGTAACCTGGGAATGGAGCGCAGCAGTGGCTGATGGTCAAAATCTGCATCACAGGTCATCTGGGTGTTCATGTAATGGTACTGTTTACGATTCCTGTATGCAGGCTCCACTGCCTCGGGGAGCATTAATGCCACATGTATGCAGTCAAGTGCTGCAATGACATTAGGGAAATGGACAATGCCATAGAATTGTGCCTTTGCTGCATGCGCCTGGTTGGCGGGCAGCGAGATGTGTCGATGGGCATTCCTCATGAGGGATTCCAACACTTGAGCCAGCGCTATTGAGAATGTTGGCTCTGGCATGCCATGCAGCATCCCCACAGTCTTTTGGAACGTGCATGTGGCGCAGAAGTGGTGGATGGACACCAAGTTTAGCAGTGGTGGGATTGCAGTTCTGATGTGTATGGCAGTCTGGAGATCTATCGGGGTTAACATGTCTGCTATGGTGTTCCTGTTCAAGCGATACATTGAGACAAATTGTGCATCAGTGAGAGCCCAAGGGGACAGACGGACAGACGCTTGGTATAACCGTCCTCTGCAACACATGGCTCCTCCGTCTTTGTGCTGCCTTATCCTTCCATGTAGTGGGCTAGTGTGCTGATGGAGCTCAATGAACAGCAGCAGATTTCGGATGCTGTAATTCACGACTCGTTCTGTCTGCATGTTGCTTGGAAGTGTGTTTGGTGAGGTTGTGGGCCTTGAATACACTTTGGAGGCTATTATTGGCATCATCTGGATGCTTTTACCTCCAACTTTCAGCTGCAGGTAACTACACTGCATTTTTGATGGAATTACCGCCACTGGTATTTTCACTTGTAATATGGCAAAATTAGCATTTGTGTTTCCAGCTGTAATTCCGCCGGCGATATTGCAGCCGAGGGTAATTTCACCACGTGTTGGCAGAATTTCCACTGGTGGTAATTCCGTTGGGGCTAATTTGCAGGGACCTGTAATTCAGCGCAGTGGTAAAAGTGGCAGTAATGGATTTACTGCCACTTTTACCACTTACCGGCAAACTCATAATGAGGGCCTAAGACTCAAACCTTTGGGAGTCAAGCACATTTTGGGGGCTTGATTGAATAGACCCAGTGAGGATAGGAACCTTCGCATTTCTAAATACAAAACTATTGTAGGGATGCCGAGACATAATTGAATTAATTCTTTCTGCGACTTGCATCCCTTGTTTGAGTAATTATGTAATGCTAGCTTGTGACTTGGATTTAGGATGCAAAACACACGGGAGTGACAACTCTCATAATGGCAAGGTAGACCTTTTGGCAACATATCAGTCACATGGTTAACATCAGATGTTAATATTGTGTTTGGGCGGGAGCTGTTGCGCATTAAGCGGATGAGGACATAAGCCTCCTCCACTCTGACCTGGCTGCCAACATCCATGTAACGTATTGACTACTTCTTTATTCCCCAGAATATCACACATAGGCTCCTATCAGCAAAATTCCTTGCTGGGGGGGTCTCAGATCATTCCCCACTCCTTATGAGGCTCAGAAATGAGCGCACACGGCCCAAGGCAATAGGGTGCGCTAACACGTATTATCTAGGGGTCCCTGGTATTATAGAAGGGTTGTCCAACAAAACAAAGGAATATTTCACTATGAATGAAGGGTCAATAGACCGCCCAGCCACCATCTGTGAGGGCTACAAAGCTGTACACTGGGGGGGAAACAATATCTCCGGTTATGGCTACACGAGGACGACACACAAAAGCGGTGGAGGATGTAGATGCACAGACCATTAGCGCAGACGAAGAATTTCTCGCTTCGGTTTCGCAGGAAGCCCTGGTCACGGCTCAGGAGGCCCTACGAAATGTGGCCCTAGACAACGCTAGGTAGGCCCACTGGGCTTTAAGGAGCCAAATCCACAAAACCGGTGATAAAGCTGGGAAAACACTTGCATGGCTGGAATGACAGGACAAAGAGAAATGATATGTACGGGCTATATGAGACGCCCAGGGTGGGACGACTATGGTGGATACAGACATTGCAGGCACATTCAACGCCTTCTATGAAACACTCTATTTCCCCCTGCTGGAGCCAGCCTTATTGGACGGATCGAACTTCCTTGAATCTGTGACGCTCCCCCGCCTTATAGCGCAACAGACATTGGGTTTGGAGGCTGACATCACAGAAGAAGAGGTGGCTGTAGCCCTTAGGCAATTACTATATGGCAAGACCCTGGGCCCAATGGTTTCCCGATAAGAGATTTGCAAAAGGATTGAGGATCTGGTTACTGGACCCATACACCGCCTTTACATGCAATGCATATTGGATGGGTACCTCGCCCCAGACCTTTCGGAAAGCATTTATAGTGGTCCTGCTGAAGCCCGGGAAATCAGCGGAACACTGAGCCTTCCCTAGGCCCATATCATTGATCAATGGGGAGGCAAAAGTCCTAGCACGGGTTTTAGCCAACCGTCTACTCATGGTAATGGATGTGCTATTTCATCCTGACTAATGTTGATTCATGCCCTCATAGTTCACACTTGTGAACCTCAGCAGGGTCCAGCTTGCCATCTGTCAAGCCTCTGCAATGACTGACCCAGCGGCACTCCTTGCAATAGATTTCGAGAAGGCATTTGACTCAGTCAGCTGGCCGTCCCTGTGGGAAATCATGGGCCGCATGCGGTTTGGGGCGAATTTTCTCAAATGGGTTTACCTATTCTACACTTACCCTGAGGCAGTGGTCTGGGTTAATGGGGTATCCTCTAGGAGTTTTACCTTGGTGCGAGGGACGAGGCAGGGTTGCCCCCTCTCCCTGTTGCTGTTCACTCTGGCCATAGAACCGCTTGCGATTAAACGACAGACAGCTCCGGACTGGGTTGGATTTGAATGGCCCTGCAGGGGGCCGGGGTTGAGAATCCTGAAATCTCCTGTCAAATTGTGACCAAGACTCTACTGGAGTACCAAAGGTTCAGTGGGCTTAAGGTTAATTGGCTGAAATTGGTGCTCTTTACACTATGGGGGGAGATGGGGCCATTCCCCGCGACTGCTGTTACCCAGTCTCGGTCTCAGGATTTAAATACCTTGGCATTCACGTGATCCCAAGCTCATCGGACTTCCTCTGACTTAACCTGAACCCGGTAATTGACAAATTTGCTTCAGACACCGTTCACTGGCAAGCCCTCCACTGACTCTGGAGGGCAGGGCAGAACTTTTTAAAATGCTCACGCTCTCTCGGTTTCTGTACGTGTTACAGAGCGCCCCTGCTTCCGGTCCCCAAATCAACCTTTGCCTGGATTGAGAGCACTCTACACGTTCTGCTCTGGGGGAAGAGGAACGCAGAAAGCCATGCATTGCCCTTAAAATGCTGCAATGTTCTGTGTGGGGGGGAGGGCTGGGGCTGCCATGTCTACTGAGATATCACTGTGCTGCACAGCTTGGGGCAGTTCATGAATGGCTACATGGGGACCCACAGCTCCCACACGTTGCGGTTGAAAGGGGATGGATGGGAGAGAGGTCACCCAAACAAGTGCTCTATGAGGGCCGTTCCCACTCGACAGGTTTGGATCAATGCACACCTGCATATAGGATGGAGGAGGAAACCAACACTCGACCAACCACTCTGGAACAATAGGCACGTCGCTGAGGTATGTTAAATGGTCCCCTTCAGAAGCTTGGAGGAACGTGGGGTTAAAATTCTGGTGGATGTGGTGCAAGATGGGCAGCTCATCCCGTTGACGCCTTTTGGCTGCCAGGCAGTGAACGCTACAGGCATTTGCAGCTGGCACATGCCATAGATCCCAATTCCTTGCCCTGGGAGAAGTTTGCAAGTGTTCACTCATAGAAGCCAACATTTTCCCCGACCGCATTGTGGCAAGGGTCATTTCCACATTGCATCAGATGTTAACAGCGCTTGAGGCTCAGGAGCTGTCCCGACTCAAGGACAGATGGGAGAATGGGTTGAGGCACTCATGTTCCTGCGGGAGATTGGTATAGCCTCCTGGCTCTGCCTTATCATTATAAAATACTGCACCATGTATATTGTTCACAAGCAGCCGTGGCCCGCTGGGGTGCAATGGACAATGACAACTGACTGCGATGTGGGATGGCGGGGGGTACTTTTTCCATATATATAGGAGTGTTCACAAATCCAGATATTCTGGGTGAAGTGTTGCTGCAGGTTGACCACACTATTGTGGTCTCGGGTTCCCTTTGACCCTAAATTGGCAAAACTCAGTATCTGGGGGAAGCAGGGTTCACTAAATATGAAAAAGTGTTCTTATCTGTCACACTGGGGATGGCAAAGCGGATTATCGCCGCAATGTGCATCAGCGGACCGTCCACGACTCAAGCGCTGGTCCGCTGAATTTGACAGATGCATGTCCCTTGAGAGCCGGGTAAACAACGCAAGGGGCTGCCCCCAAAGGTTTCAGAAGGTGTGGGGCTGGTGGGAAGGGGAGGGATAATGACATGTGGTTGGGATATCTCCCGTACTCAGAAGTATTGCTGTCATGGTTGTCTTTTTCGCCACTGCATGGTATTCTAGTGAATGTAAGACGAAAGATGTTCTATTATGCACTTCCATTTGTTTGTTTGTTATCTATCAATTTAACCAATAAACAGACATATTAAAAACAAATATTGAGTTTGTGTTTTGTCGCTATTTTGGAACAAGTGATTTGAACATATCAATGTTATTGGTATTGCTTTAAAAATCATATGTATCAATCAATATGTGTTTACATTTTTTATAAAACAGATATTTAAATATAAAAGGCACATACTTTGCACATTTGAAATATGTTTTATTCTATTTTAGTATCTTATGTTGATTTATACTGTGCAACGCTATCACCCAAGGGCCATCTCCAGGCGCTCACGTGGCTCTGCAAGAAAGAGGACGGGGTTGGTTAGTGAGGGCAGAGGGATAGGGTAGGTCCAGAACCAGGAGAAACTGGCGTCTGTGTATGTTGACTTGCAGATGGTTGGTTGTGTGCACTGGCTTATTGTATCCGTACAGATAAGGTCTAATGCCTGAGTTGTTTCTATGTGACTGTTATGTAGGAGTGTGTCTGTATGTTTTATGTGTAGATTGGATGGTATTTCAGGTTGTGCGCACTGGCTTGTTGTATTCGTATTGGTAAGGTCCAGTGTCCAGGTTTGTTGTAAGCTTGTGTTACTTGTGTTGTGTGTGTGTGAGTGTATAGGTTGGCTAGCCCAGTGGCCATGTATAATGTTTGGTGGTTTGTTGAAGGAAGCAGGAGCAGGGTGTTTAGTACAATTGTTTATTTTCGAAGTTCTTCTACGTGGCTAATCTACACAATTCTATGGGCCTGATTCACAGAAGCGTTTTATAATGGTGCAATCTTATTGGAAAACGCTCTGTGAATCGGGCACAATATAGTGATACGCATGGTTAATTTCACATTCTAAATGTGACGCGTGGCTAATCTTCACAAATCTGTCTAAAAAGTGCAGCATGGCTCAACTTCATTAGGTGTGAAACGTGGCTAATCTTCACAAATCTATCTAAACGTGACTTGTGGCTAATTTTCACAAATGTATCTAAAAGTGCTGCATGGCTACTCTTCACAAATACTTCTAAATTTCCCACATTGCTAACTTCACAATCAATCTAGGTGTGACACCTGGCCAATCTTCACAAATATACCTAAAAGTGCACATGGCTAAACTTCACAATCTATCTAAGTTTGATGTGTGGCTAATCATCACAAATCTACCTAAATTTTGTACTAGAAAATGCAGACTGTGTTTTCACAAGGTAAATGTACAGTGATTTGAAGTACTGTAATGGGGCAGCGCATTGCCTTAATAAAGAACCTTTAACTTGAAAAAAAAGAAAGAAAAAAAAATCTATCTAAATGTGCCGCATGACTAAACTTCACAATTTTAGTGTAACGCATGGCTAATCCTCACAATTCTATCTAAGTGAGTCGCGTGGGTGGCCCTTGCAATTGCTAAGTGCAGAGTTTGGCCACATGACACAGTGGGACTATCAGCAGAGAATTGCTACTTAATACAATTAGCCTAAAAGCAGAGTATGGCTAGCTGGCGCAAATTGGGCTAACTGCATGTAGCCATAGGATATTAGTAAATAGGATAGGTGAGCTTTTATACAAATAGGCTGAGTGTGAAACATGACTGGCGAACCGAAATGGGCTATAAGCGAGGTGAGGCTACCCCACACAATTAGGATGAACGCAAAATATGGATACATTAGACAGATAGGCTATATTTACAATAGGTAATACGAGTGGTGGTGTTTTAATGGAGTACAGTAAGCGGGAGAAAGCAACAAATAAACAAAACAATTGTACATGAGACTTTGCTGTTTAAAAAGTAGAGTATTTAATTAATACTTTTTAAAGCCTTAACTTCTCTTTGCCTGTGTTAACTTTAGAATGATAGACAATTCATGCAACTTACTTTACTTTCTTTCAAAGCCTTGCTTTTTTAAATGAAACCTTCCATATTTTCCCTTTATTTTATGTCAGATGTTTGCTTGTGTTCTACCCCTTTCTCGAACAATGAACAAGCACATGTGAACTGTAAGGTCTACAACAGTCCGTGCGAGGAGGTCAGTGGGGCTCAGAGCGGGTGGTCTTTTATGTTCACATTCACAGCACTACTAGTAGTTACCAGCAGATGGCGCTGCTGCGCTATATGCCACATAACCCCCCCCCCCCGTCGAATTCTATAACATGAACCCAACGAAAAACAAGTTGCCAGAAGTGCAGAATGTTTAAACTAATCATTTTGAGTCCTATTCACAAATATAATAAATTGCATGCATAAGCTACGACCGCCGTAAATTACTTCTAACTGTAGACTTAACGTACCACTTGCTGCGATATTCACAAAAAAACATATTACAGACATAAGTAACTTTCAACCACCTGCAAAATAATGCTGTTGCCCCAATCCAGAGAGATCCGCCTCAATCAGGCTTCTTTTCTCTCCTATTCTCGGCCACCCAAGAAATAAAGCAAGCCTCAGAAGAATACCGCCGGGTGATGGATTTGAAGAGGCAAACACATATTTTGCATACTGTGTAGCAAATGGGCCAGACAAGACGGAGCGGAGCGCTGGCAAAGATTGTCTTGCCAGAGCTCTGCTCCTTCCGGAGTGTGATGGGGCCGTGCGGCCTGGGCGCAATGAGGAACACACACACTGCTGATGGTTCACAGGCCCAGCTTCGGTCTGTCTGCAAGGGCGCGAAGCCGGCCCTTTAGTAGTTCTTCGCGTCATGACGTATCACTTCATGTCGTGGTTCATGTGACACCACACTCCTAATTTTTATAACAACAGGCTTTGGGCCCTCAGAACAAGTTATAAACAACAAAAGTGCAAAACTGGTTTTAAACAAACATACAACTCACATAAACCTCCACTTGTTGAGAGAATCACGGTACTCTCTAGTTGGGATCTCTGTCCCCTGAGTGTCCCCTTCTCAGGTGCTCAGGTCATAGTCTTTTAGTCGCGCCAGAGGCCCTCTCAAGTCCTAGGTGACGTTCACATTCCCAGGATGTTGGTTCGGCTGCTGCCTCTGGATAGGGGTCTACTGATATGTTATTGTTATTGTTATTTTGCATTTATATAGCGCCTTATATACCATTGGTATGGTCTGAAGGCGCTGGTAGGTTGAACGCCCTTGGGAACCGAAGTTCAGATCAGTATAGAGAGTAGGGAGAGTCAAAAGGTGCATGTGAGCTCCGAGTATGTGTGCAGCTCGTGTGGTATCGGTGGAATAGATGCTTCTTAGCCATAGGTGTGGTGGTTGAGAGATCAGGAGTATGTGTTCGTTCTGGCAGGATTCATCCAGACCGGATGTGGCTGCGTTAGACCTGGGGAGAACGCCTGGCTGGGTGTTGAGTAACCAGCAGTGTTTACTTAGAATGATGTGGAGTGAGCGGCGGATGTTGGTATGAGAACAGTTATACCGAATGGTGTCATAGTATCTCTGTGTTCTAGTTGAGTGATGATGTAAAGGAGAGAGTAAGCGTGATGATGTGTTATGATGGGTTGTATGGTCTTTCAAACGTTCTCTGTATTCCAAATCATACTATATACGTCAAGCAGTCCGTTCCATTCTATGCACTCATCAGTATTGGATGCAATCTGTGCTTGTTTGTTCTCTAGCACTCGTTTGCTCCGGCATTCATCTGCTTTATGTCCTCACATGCACTATGCGTTCACCTGTTTTACGCACTCATCCCCTCTACAGACTCATCCCCTCTACGCACTTCTCTACGCACTCATCCCCTCTACGCACTCGACCCCTATACGTATTCATCCCTCTACGCACTCATCTGCTCCCCGCACTCATCCGCTTTAAGGAGTCGTGGTTTACACGCATTCAACATCAATATCCTGTTCCTCATCAATGTCACCCGCATCAGGATGGTGAACTGTGGTGTCCCTATTTTGTCCATAGCAGTCGGTCGGCAGCCATGGTGGGCCCTATAGCCTCCTGAAGAAATTGGAGTTTTGTGTAACTAGCCCGTGGTCGTCGGCACCTGTTACTTGCGAGCCTTGCACCCGCACTACTTTCAACAGTGAGGGCTCGTGTGAGATGGATAGTTTTCCTTCCGAATGGTGAGTTCTTACCAGGACTGGGTCTCCATTGGCTGTGTTGTGTTCTCTTAGCCCTCGCCTGCTGTTCGCCTTCTGGATTGCCATTTCTCTTCGGTACTCGCTCTTCTCTATTATCTATTGTTCCTGGAAATCTCCCCTCCAGTTCGGGTAGAAATGTGCGCGGACATCTCTGGAAGAGAGCCTCTGCCGGAGCTACTCATGTCAAGCAGTGTGGGGTTATCCTATACTCAAGGAGGAATTGGAAGAGGGCTCTCTTTTCACATGACCCTTGTCCATGCGCTATGCAGAAGCACTTGTTGAGCATACGCATGAAGCGTTCAGCTTCGCCATTAGCGCGTGGCCACACCAGTGTTATTTTCCTATGATTGATGCCCCGTTTTGCCAGGAACTCTTCTAGGCCTGCACTCTGGAATGGGGAGCCATTGTCCGAGCATACTTCTCTGGGGAAGCTGTGGTTTGCAAACATTTTTTCCATTACTGGAATGATGTCTTGGAGGGCCAAGGACGGGATAAATTTCCCGGGACCACTGGTCTACCATCACTAGGCAGTGCAAGTCTTTTTGCGTTGATCCGAAATGTGGACGGTTTCCGATGGCTCTTCACTTCTGGGCATGCTCTGGATAGCTGGTTCTCTGATGTGGGTGGCACCACTTGTAGGCCCTGACAAACTCTTCTACCTTTGACTCCATTGCTGGGAACCAGACAGTAAGCCTGAGGCGCCTTTTTGTTTTTGCTGCGCCTTGGTGGCCGTGGTGGGCCAGAGTTATCACTTGGTCCATCAGTTCCGTAGGGATAACTATGTGGGGCCCTCTCAGCAGGAGGCCGTCATCTGTGAAAGTAAGTTCACATCGTGCTTTCACAGTTGCTCCAATGTGTGTTTGGTTTCTTGCGTCTTGGAGCTCAGGTCCTCCAGAACAGACTTCCATTTTCCTGACTCCATGCGTCGCTCAGAATTTGGAAGCATCCATCATCTGCAGATGCTGCTTTGATTTCCACAATGTCCATTGAGTTGGGGACGGAACTCTCTATGACGAGCCATAAGTGCTCTTCAGCTGCTGCAACCTCCTCAGGGGAAACCGTGTTTGACAGTTTGGGGTGTCGAGACAAATAGTCTGCAGCGTGGCTTTGTCCAGGTTTCAGGTCCACATTGTATCCCAGGAGTGCCAGGAGCCACTTTTCAATGCGTGAAGGAGGGTTTGCTGACCCACCCGTCATGATGTGAAGGGGTTTGTGATCCGTGACCACCTTCACTGGTTTCCCGTAAATGTATATCTGGAAATGGCAGCAATCCCACAGTACTGCCATGGCCTCTCGCTCTATCTGTGAGTATCTTTGCTCCGTAGGTGAGAGTGCTCGACATGCATATGCCACTGTCATTGTTGGCCTGGGTGAGGATGGCTCCAAGTCCGAACGGGCTTGCATCCACAATGATTTCCATGCTCTTCTGCAGGTCAAAGACCAACAGTATGCATTGGTCAGACAATGCTTTCTTGATATTGTCGAACACTGTCTGTTCTAGGGCTGACCATCTCCAGGGTGTTGATTGCTTGATGAGGTTCCTCAGGGGTTCGGACACAGTCACTAGGTTCTCTATGAAGCGGCCATAATAAGTGACCATCACCTTTGACACGGTTTCAGGTGGTTTGGCCTCTTGAATGTCTTTGACCTTTGCTGGGTCAGCGGAAATCCCTCCCTCTTGAAAAATGAAACTGAAGAATTCGATCTTGTTTCTCAAAAATTCACTAATTTTCACGGTCGAGGGTTAGGCCCAGGCACTGGATCCTTGTCAGGACTTTCTCTAGCCTCTCCAGGTGCTCGCTTTCAGATCTGGCATGTATTAGAATGTCATCACTTACATTCAGAGTACATAGTAGTCCCATTCAGAGTATCTAGTAGTCCTGCCAGAGCGCCGCGGATGGCATTCTGAAACAACTCTGCAGCGGATGAGATGCCAAAGTTCAGGCGTTTGTACCTGTAGAAGCCAACATGAGTGGTGAAGGTCGTGATGTACCGACTGTCCTGGTGGAGTAGGAGCTGGTGGTAGCCAGACCGGGGGTCAAGCTTGGAGAACACTGTGGCTCTGTCTAGCTCTGAAACAATGTCATCCAGAGTGGGCGTCAGGTGTCTTCCCCTTCTGATTGCCTTATTGGGTAACCGCATGCCCATTCAGATACAGACTTTGTCCGGTGGTTTGGGTTTGTGGGCCACGACAATTGGGGAAACCCATGGGGTGGGTCCTTCAACCCGCTCTATGATGTTGAGGTTTTCGAGGTCTTGGATCTCTTTTACGACTTGCTTGGGGAGGTGGAAGGGTACCCTCCTGTGTTTCAGAGCCACCGGCTGGACCGTTTCGTCTATGTGGAGCCGGATTGGTTTTCCTTCCATCTGCCCTATCCCGGTGAATGTATCTGGGAACCTTTGCAGTAGCAACTGGACATCTTCTACGAACACTCTATGGGCTAAGGGGACAAGACCCAGGGCTACAGCTGCTGTGCAGCCAAGTAGCGCTTGTGTTGCTACTTTAATCATGTAGAACTTGGCTTGCATGGATACACCGTGATGCTGGACTGCAGCGATGAAAGCGTCTTCCAGTAGTAGAGGAGTCTTGCCTCCAAAGGTGAAGATACGCACTCTTGTCTCTTGAAATGCAGGGGGTCTTGGTAATGTGTTGTATTGTTCGTCGCCCATTATGTTCACAGAGGCTCCTGTGTCAAGGAGTACATGAACTGGGGTATTCAGAATGGTCACTGCGCATTGGGGTTGGCGTTTTACACGCCCGCCGACAGTGAGCACTGCTGACACAAAGAAAACATCTTCATGTTATTCCCTCAAGCCCACACCAGGAAGGTCCTCTTGTGGGTCAGTGAATGTGGCGTTGGCGGAATGACTCGCCCTCTCCTGCAGGAAACCTCTGAGGTGTTCCTTTCCACTTGGTACCGTGTTTGGGACTTAGGCTCTGCACACTCTCGCGAAATGGTTTGGGATTCCACACCTTGTGCAGGTGTACCCCTTTGCTGGGAAGTCTTTTTCATGAGGAAGATCATAACCACACTACTGGCGGGGGGCCGGAGTGGTGGTGTTTTGCTGTTTCTTCTGCCACCATGCATTTCTTGTCCCCTGGTTCCTTGGAGTTGGTTGTGCTACTAAGCAAACTTCCTCTAGTTTTACCGATTTCAGGGCTGACTCCATTTTGGATCCCCTTACGTCCGCCAGTTCGTGGGAGCGTCTTAGTTCGAGGATCCTGGGGAGTGTGATGCCTGGTTGTCGCAGAATTTGTTTCCAGAGCTTTACCGAGTGACATCCAATGATAATTTGGAGTCTCACCTCCTCATCATTTTCCCACCCACAGGTTGAGGCCAGGTGTGTTAGCCGACTGTGATATTTGTCCAAGTTTTCATCACCTGCTGCATGGCCGTGCGCATCACAAATTTCTCATAGTCTGTTTTCACCATAGGGGCGAAGTAGTCCGTCAGTGCCTTGATGGCTGCGTTACATGAGTCGTCTGCGGGGTGCAGGATCTTGAGGTGCTTGTGGACTGCGGGTCCGGCTGAATATATCAGAGTGCACTTCTTAGTTAGGTTGTCTTTTTCCCCTGTGGCATTGAAATACATGTCTAGGCACTCCCGCCATAGTTCCCATCAAGGTTCCGTGATGTTGGAGCCCTATGGATGTTGAATTCACATAGCGGAGCAAGCGAGCGAAGCTGTTGGTAGGACCCACCCTGCAGGCGTGGTGGTGCGGCTGCAGCATCTTCTGTTGACATGACTCCAAGTGTGAGGTGTCAGCGCAAGTGAAGTTTATGGGGGGCACAGGCACTCAGAGAGGAGCCGCTGCCCCTATTCCCTGGATGATATGAAGGCCCAGACCAGAACGGGGTGGACAGGTGCTACTGGGGAGCCGCTGCCCCTGTGAGGGACGTGGTTCGACCCACAGCGGTGGGATGGGTATACAAACAACATTCTACAGTATGACACCTCCTTGGGTGGTGTGGTTTGGCAAAAAAATGGGGGTAACAGCGCACAAGTATTCTCCTGTGAGAGCCGTGCTGGTCCCCAGGGTGAGTGGACTTTCCCCCTCACTGATTGGGGGCCGGAGATTATACAACACCCTGGGCATTCCAAGAGTTCTGGCGGGAGCCATTTATGTCCAGCATGAGGCTGTATGTAGGGTAGAATCCCTTACCGGTGTTCCTGTGCACAAAGAGGCTCTGTTGCGGGCTGAGACACAGCACGCCGTGTAGACCGGAGGCCCAGATGCAACAGACTGCTTTTATCGGCAGGCACACCCATAGGTTTGCGGTCCCACCTTCGTCACCAATGTGATGAAGCTGTGTGGCCTGGGCCCGTGGCGCGGCGCACAATAAGGGACACACACACTGCTTATGGTTCACAGGCCCCGCTCCGGTCTGCCTGCAAGGGCGCTAAGTCAGCCTCTTTATTACTTCCTCCGTGTCATGACGTAGCACGTCATGTCGCCGTTCACGTGACACCACACAGAGGCACAGGAAGCTACCATATCTGCTCCCAAACCGAGCTCTGACGCATTACCTCGGCGTCGGCTCTTGCTCGTCCCAGTACTTACTTCATGATGCCCCTGCTTCTGACACAGGACTTTCTTCTATTTCTATTCTTTGTATAACGCCTCCCCTTAACCCTCAACTCTCAGTTTAATTTTTCCTGCCTTTTCTGTTCTGGGTGCGGAGCACCATGGAGCTCCGTTTGCTGGCCCCCTGAAGGGGCTGAGATGCAGAGCCTCGATTCTCCTGGAGGTGCAGCGTGCTCCCATTTCCCCTGCGGGGATTGGTCTCCAGTTGAATGTGGAACCTCTCCCAGTCGTGTACGGGGCATCGTGGCCGGCATGTGAGGCATCACTACCTGGGTCATTCGGGACCAGGCCGAGGTAAGAGGTTGCACTGTTGTGATATGTGTGGTTCAGGGCCCTGCAATTACCCTGTATTCAGTGCTAACCTAGAGGAGGTTTCCTGCTTCGGTCCCCAAACCTTCGGGAAAATTTTGCCTGATTTTGGACCTCAAGGCTCTTAACTGCTTCGTCCACAAGGAACTGTTCAAGATGGAGACTTTGCAGAACATTCTCTCAATATTTTGCAGGGCGGACTAGCTGACGTTCCTGGATCTCAAAGATGCATATTACCACATGTCTCTCTGCCCCTGCCAGATGAAGTTCTTCCGGTTTGCTGTGGAGTTTCAGCATTTTCAGTTCCGAGTGCTCCTGTTTGGGTTGCAGTCAGCCGCCAGGGTGTTCACCAAACTGGTGGCTCCGCTGATGGCACATCTACACCTGAGGGGCATTCAGATTTTTCCCTACCTGGACGACTGGTTGGTCATGGCGGCCCTCCGGCAGACAGCCCTGGCACATCTCCAGCCGGTTTGCCAGGCGTTGCGGGACTGGGGGTTTCTGGTGAACAGCCAGGAGTCTAAACTGGAGCCCTCTCAGGATGTGGTATTCATCGGGGCTCAGATTTGTATAAGGATGGAGAGGGTTTTTCTGTCACAGGAGAAGGTCCAGCACCTGCTGTCTGTCCTTGGCAGGGTTCTCAGGCAGCAATGTGTTAGAGCTCACCATTTGCTCCTGCTTCACGGACACATGGCTTCTTGTGTCTTCCTGGTCCCTGGGTCTCGTCTTCATCTGCATCCCCTGGTCTCTTATCTGCTCACCCACCGGCTCCCGGCTTCTCAGGCTTATGAGGCCGTGATCCCAGTGTTGCATGCTTTGAGGGATGATTTACTGTGATGATTTCGGGTTCCAAGTCTCCAGGCAGGGGTGTCCCTTATCATACCCCTTTTGACCACTCTTACTACAGATGTCAGCGGGAGGGGTTGGGTGCCACGTTGGGCGTCCTCTTTGTCGCTCGTCCAATTTGAAGGAGTTGTGTGCCATTCTCCGGGCCCTCTTGTACTTCGAGATGTTTCTGGAAGGCCGGGTAGTGATGGTCCAGACAGACAATACCACAGCTTTGGTCTATGTCAACCGCCAGTGGGGTCGGGCTGCTCCTTGAATGCTCTGGTGGCTCAGATAGGTTCCTGGGGGGAGTCACACTTGTTATCCCTGGTGGCCTCTCACGTCAGGGGGATGGACAATGCTTGGGCGGATCTACTCAGCTGCCGGTTCCCCACCTCTTCAGAACTGATTCGTTCGGACAGAGTGTTTGCGGAGATCTGCGTAAGGTTTGGGCTCCTGGTTCTAAATCTCTTTGCCTCTCCAGCCTCTGCGAAGGTACCTCTCTTCTGCTCCTGGGTTTCTGACCAAAGGGCCTTGGGGGTGGATGCCCTGCCTGTGGAGTGGCCTTAGGGTCTCCTTTTGCATTTCCTCCTCTCCCCCTTCTTCCCCGAGTGGTTCAGTGATGTTGGTTGCTCCATTCTGGCATCGTCAGAGATGGTTTCCCTCCCTAATGGAACTTAGGTCCCAGGAGCCTTGGTTGATTCTGAGGTGGCCTTGTCCCCTGCAGGTGGGTCTGGGGTTCGGGGTCAGGCAGATTCAATGGGTGGTTTGGCTATTGCACAGTCTCAATCTCCCAAGGTTTATTGGGTTCTGTGGTCGATTCTATCCTTAATACTCGAAGGCCTTCTACTCTGACGCATAGGACAGGTACTGGGGCCACTTTCGGGCTTGGTGTGGGCGGTCTGGGATCCCCCTATGGTCTGGTCTGCTGGCTCTTCTCCAGTTTCTCCAGGAGAGTTTTGACAAAGGCCTGGTGACCTCCACACTTCGCTCCCAGTGGGCCTCCATTAAAATCCTCTTGGGGGACTCTGATGGCCACCTGGATGGTGAGGTCTTGGTGGAGAAGTTTCTTTGGGGTCTCTCTGCTTCCCGTCCTTGTAATTTAAGTGCCTTCCCCCTTGGGATCTCCCTCTTGTCTTGAGGTTCCTTCAGGGGCCTCCTTTTGAACCCCTGTGGGAAATTGATATGAAACACGTTACTCTGAAAATTGCTTTCCTAATTGCTATCACGTCTGCCAGTAGGCTGGGGGAGGTTGGGGCTCTGTTATGTCGACCGCCCTTTTTGAGAGTTCTGCCAGACTGTGGTTTTGCGATGCGATCCAGAGTTTCTGCCTAAAGTTGTGTCTTTTTCACACTTCTCATTATTTGGTTCTCCCTGCATTTTTTCAGGATCCGCAGACGCCAGACGAGGTGGCTTGAAAAGTCATTGATGTGCGTCGGACGGTTTTGGAATATTTGGCTTGGACTGTCCCATTCCAGCAGTCTGATAGTCTCTTGGTTACTTTTGGCCCCACTGATGCGGGGCAGAAGGCCTCTGTGATTTCCCTTAGCTGCTGGATCAGTACAGTTGTCACCATGGGTTACGTGGCTTCTGGTCTGCCTGTGCCTGACCACATTTAAGGTTGCTTCCTGGGCGGATGCTCGGGGGTTTCTCTACAGGAGATTTGTAAGGCTGCCACCTGGCCGGATCAGAGCAACTTTGTCAACCACTATCGGTTGGATGTCTCCCATTCCGGGGATGCTTCTGTCAGGGTTGGTGTTTTGTCTGTTGGGATGTGATTATTGGAGTCAATAAAGTTGTGCTTTTTGTTGCTGCACTTCTGTCTCTGTGTCTCATTGGGACCTCTCCCCGTTGCTGCTCTGGTATGCCTCATGAAGTAAGTACTGGGACGAGGAAGCGTGGACGTGGAGGTAATGTTCTGATTACTTACTGGTAATCATCATTACTCGTAGTCCTACTCTTCCTCATCACAGTACTGACGGCCCTCCTCTCCCTCCCTGTGGTGGGGGTCCCATGCTCCGACCTGGATATTTTAAACTGAGAGTTGAGGGTTAAGGGGAGGAGTTATACAAAGAATAGAAATAGAAGAAAGTCCTGTGTCGGAGGCAGGGACCGCAGGAAGTAAGTACTCTGACGAGGAAGAGTAGGACCAGGAGTAATGAAGGTGGGATAGGACCAGTGCTTGAACAGTGGATCTAAAGCTGTCTGGAGGGAGAAAGGGCTTGATTTTCCGCTGGAGGGAGATCTGGGGCCCCGCTAGCACATGTCCTGGGAGGGAGCCCCGCTTGGAGAAAAAAATGAAAAACAAATATTTTTTCCAAAATATTTTTTTTTTATTTCTTTTTTAAATCACTTTGCCTGCATAAAGAAATTATTTCTGTAACAGAAATAATGTCTTTATGAAGACAGAGTAACTACAAAAAGAAATGTTCTTTTGGAAGTCCGAGGGCTCCACCTACCCCATGACATGGAAGACCCCAGGCTGGAGGCCTCCATATCATGTGGTGGGGGAGCCCTATGACTACAAAAAGAAATAGTTTATTTTTGAAGTCACTCTGCCTTCATAAAGAAATGATTTCAGTTATGGTTCGGTCCTTAACAGAAATCATTTCTTTATGAAGTCAAAAGAAACAATCTGCCTCATTACAAGTTTGGCAGTAGCCTTGCCGGTAAAACCGGCATGCTGCCGCCCAACTTGTGCTTTTTTCCAGCACCCACGAATGGGCAATTACCGGGTCATTACGGCTCCACCTGACCCGGTAATTTGCCATTCACAGGCGCCAGGAAAAAATGCTCCCCGTTCCCATTTGATCCCCATATTCCAATGGGAATGGGGAGCTTGGATGCACCGGCACCATTCAGAATGCTGCCGGTGCATCCAACATGCTCGGCTCGCGGGTGCCGGTACGCCCGCCAAGTCAGACCTGGCGGGTGGGAAGGCACCCGCAAGCAGAACCCGTAGTTTGCCGGTCTGGTAACAACAGTACCGGCAAGCTTACCGGTACTGCTATTACCGGACCGATAAACTTATACTGAGGCTCAATTTCTTTTTGAAGTAATAGGGCTGCCCTCAACCCCATGACGTGTGCATGTGTGAGTGTATTGGGAAAGAGTGTCCACTAAAATGTGGAGGTGGCTGCCTGTGTGAGTGTATGGTGAAAGGGTGCACACAAATGTATGGGTAACTGGGTGTGCGTGTGTGCGTGAACAGTGAAAGGGTGCACACTTAAATGTATGGGTGGCTAGCTGGGTGTGCCTGCAGGGTGAAAGGGTGCACACTTAAATGTATGAATGGCTGCCTAGGTGTGCCTGTATGGTGAAAGAGTGCACACTTATATGTAAGGATGGCTGGGTGTGCATGCATGTATATGGTGAATGGTGTTTGTGCTTGTGTTCAGGGGCGCAAGAAAACCTACATTTCCGGGGGCTGATCCTTCAAATTTTGGGAGAGGCGCTAACTTCACGGGTGGTGGGGGAGGCAAACTTATTTGTGTGGGGGCATCTAACTTCTTAATGCATTTTAATGAGACTATTCTAGTGCAGCTTCAATGTTACAAGCAGTTAACTCTATACTTTAAGTGTGAAAGCACCCTCTTATGAACTGTTGTGACAATGAAGGGTCCCCTGTTCCCTTTCTACACTTCCCTGGCATGAAAGTACTAAGCCCACATCACAATTTCAATTGCCTAATAAATTTGGCATTTGAATGCAGGTACTAACAGTGAAATGTTTTATGTTAGTAACTGATGGGCCCTTGTTAACAGCGAAACCCAGGTGCCATTTAACATCTGTCTCATGTTCTGTCCGGCAACTTCGCTGAAAGTCAGCCAGGTTGAGTCAACATAGCCCAACATTTCTGGGGCTGAGTGTTGCAGCCCAGTCAACTGAATTTTGTTAAGATGCTACTTGTGTTTAATGCCTTAATTACTTATTGGTAATCGTCATTACCCCTAGCCCTATTTTTCCTTGTCCCTGTACTTATGTATGAGGCAGTACTTGTGTATGAGACAGTATGCCTCATACACAAGCACTGGGATGAGGTAGAGGTACATGGAGGTAATCCCTGACTTAGCTACCTGTATCTTCATTACTCCTATTGCCACGCTTCCTCATCCCAGTACTTAACTATGAGGCAAGGAGCCTCAAACGTAAGTTCTGGGACAGGGAAGAGGGACATGAAGGTAATTCTGGGCCAAGCAGCTGATTTTGGAGGTTGGGGTAGGACATAAGAGAGAGAGGGGTCTGTGGGCGGTGGGATTGTGCGATAAATCATAATGGTTGTCCATGTCCAGGCTAAGCAGGCATGATATGTGGTATTAGTGGCTAGAGAGGCATTTTGGTGCAGCCAGTCTAGTTATTCCTCAGTTTGGTATGACTTTTCTTTTTACTGCGCAGTCCTGCTAAGTGTAATTACCTGGCTAGATTGGCATTTGGGTGCTGGCAGTCTAGCCATTTCTTACTGCAGCATTGTATATTTTTTGGAGCATCTGTGATAAAATGATATGATATAAATCTATTATAACACGCCAGTACACAAGTGTTTCTTGGCGCGACAAGCAATGGAGTGAAGATGGAGGGTGGAAAAGATAAATTATCTTACTAGGTCTTGTGTCATTCAAATCGTGCAAGTGTGAGAATGAGAAATGCAAGGGGAAAGGGAGGGGGGAAGTGCAAGGAAGAAGGGAGGGGAAAACAGGGCAAGGCTCCTAGTAAGTGCAGCCAGGACAGTGCAGCTCTGGGTAGTGCAAGGATAACAAGGGACTGTAGGGTTACAGTTACAGTCCCTAAGTGCGTGGTAGGCTGGAGGCAGTGCATGGGTGACTGATCAAGAAAGAGCCTGGACTCAGTGAGACTCGCCAAGCAACCAGTCAGTACAGCAGACAGGTAGGTCAGCAGGGGAGGGAGAGAGCGAAAGCAGAGGAGAAGAGGAAAGTTTTGAGCTGCTTCCGGAACATCAGGTAGTCCGCTAATGTTTGAGAGGGGCAGGGAGGCCATTTGAGAGGGAGGCATTTGTAGAGGAGAGAGATCTACCTCCACTCTCTGCCTAAAGAAGCATCTAGCCCCTAGAGAGTTGGAGGTAACCGGGGGAAGGGCCAGAAAAAAATGGTATTTTGGAAGAGAGCGTTGGATGTAGTGTGGGCCCAACCCCAGAAAGCCTTGTGGACAATGCAAAGGGTCTTGAACTTGATTCTTACAACTACCGGGAGCCAGTGGAGATTTCAGGGCTGTAGAGATATGATCCCTGGGCTTGTGGCCAAGGATAAGTCTTGCTGTCCTGTTCTGGATTAGTTGCAGAGGGCGGAGAGAAGAGGAAGGCAGCTTGAGAAAGAGGCTGTTGCAGTAGTCCAGCCTAGAGAGAAACAGGGCTCTGGAGACAGTGAGCTTCTGGGGGAAAGTGAGAAAGGGAAGAGTCCCTTTGAGGAGGAGCAGCTGGTAGGTAGTGAGACTTCTTGGTGACGTCTGAGATGCGAGGAGAAAGAGAGAGTGGAGTCGATGATGACAAAAGATTTTTTGCCTTGCAGGATGGCGAAGGAAGGGGGCCCAAGGTGGGCGGCCAGAGTGAGAGAGGGAACCCAGGGGCAGGGGTCCCAATGAGAAGGATCGCTATCTTAATGGCACTAAGGTAGAAATTGTTGGAGGTGCACCAATCCTGAATCACGGACAGACAGTCAGGAATGAGCAAGAGATGAAAGGAGCCTGAAGGAAAGCTGAGTGCCATCCCCATAACACTGAAAGTTAGAGGAGAAGGTAGAGATCAGGTGGGCTAAAGGGGCCAAGTAGAGGTTGAAAAACCAGGGCGAGAGGATAGAGCCTTGGGGAATGCCATAGGTAGAGAGAGAGGTGGTGGAGAGAAAGGGACCAAGTTGGACCTGGGAGGGGCAGTCCAAGAGGAAGGAGGTCAGCCACTCCAGGGCCTGATCCTTGATATCCAGGTTCTCACATAGTGGATTGATCAGGATGGCGTGGTTGACTGCGTCGAAAGTAGAGGGAAGATCAAGAAGGATTAGGACAGAAGGAAGGCTGGAATCAAGGTTAGAGAGCAGATCTTCACGGGTGTTCAGGAGAGAAGTTTCTGTGCCTCTGGCAGCTCTGAAGCCAGACTGATGGTCATGGAGACAACCAAAAGATTCAATGTAGAGAGTAAGCTGGGAGATGGCCAGCTTTTTTCCAAGAGTTTGCCCAGGAAAGGGGTGATGAAGATTGGGCGATAGTTTACTGGACAGGTAGGATCGGCAGACGGCTTCTTGAGGAGTGGGTGCACAAGGGACTGCCTAATGGGAGAGGGAACCGTTCCGGTGATGAAAGACTGATTACAGAAATCGGCCAAGGTGCAGCAAGGGTGTCAATATGGTCCTTCATGGTTCTGGAGGAGCAGGGGAGCAGCTGTATGGATGACACTTTCATGGATCAGACTTGTCTAGAAACCTTGTCAGGTGTTGTCAGAGAGAAAGAGGAGAAAGGAGGAGGAGAGGTAGAGAGGGCCAAAGGGAGGCCGAGAGAGGAAGAGGGAGAGGAAGAGGAGATAATTGACAGGATGTCCTGAGTTTTAGCACAGAAGTGAGAGGCCAGAGCCATGCAG
This sequence comes from Ambystoma mexicanum, assembly GCF_040938575.1. NCBI lineage: Eukaryota > Metazoa > Chordata > Amphibia > Caudata > Ambystomatidae > Ambystoma > Ambystoma mexicanum. The sequence goes on along the minus strand of NC_090925.1, from coordinate 830,142,749 downwards.
AGGGCCTTGGAGGGAACAGGAGAGATGGAGACCGCAACAGGATTGACCAGTTCCGTGCAGATTTTAAAGAGCTTGGCCGTGTTGTTAGAGGCAGCAGAGATCCGGGCTTCAGTGTGTGCTCTCTTCTTGATGAGTGTTATTGCTTCAACTGGCATTTTTGTGCCATCAGTCTAGGTATGTCTAAATGTGGCCTGGCATGCTTTACTGTAGTGTTAGGACGTGTCTACACTGGTCTACATTGTGCAGCCAGTGGGACCTGTTTTCAATGTGGCATGACATTTTTAATAGCAAAGCATTCATGTTGCTGTGCACTGTTGGTGACTAGCGTGTATTGGATTTGTGTTACCCTACAAAACAATTGCAAACACTCTGGCTTTTTAGCCAATTATTCTCAAAGTGTGCTGTATATTGCATTAAAACACATATTTATATCTTTCTCCTGGTACAGTGTGCGGCATACTCCTTCAGCAGCATGTTCATGCGTATTGTGCAAGCGTGATAATCTAGGCCTGCCCAGTGTGTAGCACGAACCGTGATTTGTTGCTGAGTTGGGGGGGGCCCCATCAGAATGGCTCGCAGGGGGGCCCCCACATTTTGTGTTACGCCACTGATGTTGTGTGTAGCTAGGAGGTCTCCCAGCTGCTCCATGTATAGAAAGAGGATCACTGGGAAAAGGATGGAACTCGGCGGGACTCCACAGGTGACGGGTAGCATTGGCGATCTAGAGGGGTCCATCTGAACAAACTGCTGGCGGTTGACGAGGACAAGGTTGCTGATCCCCATGCGCCGATGTAGGGTGTCCATAAGTGCCTGGTGGTCTACTGTGTCGAAAGTGGATGAAAGGTTGAGTAGAACCAGGAGGCAGGGTGGCCGTCATCAAGGATGTTGACGGCGTTGTCGACCATCTATATGGTTGCTATCTCTGTGCTGCATCTGGGTCTGAACCTGAATTGGTAAGTTTGGAGGAGATTGTTGGTGTTGATGTGTTGTTGCAGTTGTGCGGCTACTGCTTTCTCGTTGATCTTACCTAGGAAGAGAAGATTGGTGATGGGGTCATAGTTACCTAGGCTGTTGGGATCCAGAGTGGGATTCTTTAGTAGAGGGGGGATTTGTCCTGTTTTTAGGGTCGATGTGAAGGTGCCTTGAGTTAGGGAGCTGTTGATGATCTCCAGGTATTAAGGAGAGCTTCTGCAGGGAGGGTCTTGATGATGGATGCTGGGAAGATGTCGTCTTTATATAATGTGGCTTTGAGGGCGGTCAGGGTTTCTACCAAGTCCTCTGTCGAGAGTGTCTTGAATGTTGTTCAGGGTGTGGATATTTTGTGAGGAGGGACGCAAGGTGGGTCTGTGGATGCAGAGCTGGTGTCTATGTGCTGGCGAATCTTGATGATTTTGTTGATGGCGGTGTTGATAGCAATTGATTTTTCGATGGAGTGTGGTATGGCAGTAGCGGGTTGATGCAGTGCATGACCGCTTTGAAGAGGGCTCAGCTTTTGTTGTCAGCTACTGCTATGGTGTTCTGATAGTAGTAGGCCTTGACTGTGTTCATTAGTTGTCAGAGGGTTGCTTGGAGTTCCTCGAGGAGCACCAAGTCAGATGCAGTCCTGGAGCATTCCCAAGTTTCCTCTTGTTTCCTGATGACTCTCTTGCTGAGGTTGAGTTGTTGCATGTACCAGGGTGCTGACGGTTTTGGTTTGCAGGTGCATTGTTTCAGAGGCGCATATCGGTTGATGGAGGCTGAGACAGTGGCATTGAGTGCTTCCAGTAGAGAGTCGCAGTTCTGTTGGGGGGTTTGGTCCATGTGAGTGGGAGGTTGGTGAGATCTTCCAGCAGGAAGTTCTTGAAGGACCTGAAGGTTTGTCTGATGGGTTTCTGCTTGGAGTGCATGACTGCAGTGGTGTACAGGATGTTGAAAGACACGGGTAGGTGGTCAGACCAGTCACGCGGGAGAGGAGAGCTGTAGTGGATGGAAGACAGTGCAGTGATGATTAGGTCGAGGATGTTACCTTTCTCGTGTGTTGGGTCTTTCGTGTGCTCTGTGAGGCTGAGGGTGTCGAGAAGGCTGAGGAGAGCGTCTTTCATCAGTTTGGTGGCCTTGTTGCCTGGGAGGTTGAAGTCGCCTATGAAGATGATGTTGGCGTGTGTGAGGGACATGGTGGTTGGTGAAGTCTTTGATGAAGGCGGTGTTGGGTTTGGGTGGTGTGTAGATGAGGTGGAAGGTGACTGTGTCCATAGGGGAGAGCGGAAAGTGGCAGGAGAGAACTTCAAAGGAGCCAATGTTGTCTGAATTTTTTAATTTTTTTTATTTTTGGTATTTGCAACTGGTTATACAACAATAAAAAGAAAGAAAATACAAGGTCGAACAAAATGCCCCCGTGTCCGCCATCCCCACCACTCCCCCCTCCGTCCGGTGATATCGTTGTTCGGCTGCGCCTTTGTAATCATTGCATGTACCTGTTGCGGTTTCATTCTGAAGTATGGGTGGTACCATTGGCGTTGGGTCCTGAAGATGAGTCTGATGAGGATTCATTGTTCGGGGTTGACATTAAGTAGGTGATGTAGGGGCCCCAGATATCGGGGGGGCGTGCATGCAGGGGCAAGAGCCTGATAAAATTTGTTTCTGTGTCTTGGCAATATGTTATATCAATCAGCCATTGTTGTATTGTAAGTACCGGTCCTTTCCCCCAGGACATTGCGATCCTTCTTCGAGCCAGTAACAATAGTAGTCCTGCTAGTTTGCGTGCTGAGGTTAGAAGATGTCTCGTTAGCCCCAGAAGTGTGATCTTGGGGTCCGGCTCTAGGGGTGTGTCTATGATTGCTGCTGTCTTCTCTAGTACTGCCGTCCAGAATTGGTGAATGGCCGAACATGTCCATGCGAGGTGAAGAAAATCTGCTAAAGCGGCATTACATCGGCTGCATGACGGGGGGGATAGTGGGGTGATGGGAATGTAACCTGACGGGTGTGTGGTATGCCTGATGTACGTATTTCAGATGTATTTGTTTATATCTTGGGTTTAATGAAACCTTTTGGGTTTGGGCTAGGATATAGCCCCAGTCTTCCTCGGGTATGGTCGTATGTAGGGTTTTCTCCCATCAATCTTTTGGTGCTGCGAGTGGCAGAGTCGTATCGGATAGAAAGGTTTTGTAGATGGACGATACAAGCCTGCCTTCCCCCTGTGACTGGATTACTCTGTGTAAAAGTTGCCATGTTGGTGGTTGCTGTGGAAAAGAGGGGAAGAGGGCCTGCAGAGTAACCCTGAGCCGGAAATATATGAATGTATCTAAGGCAGTGGTGGCGCCTCGGGTTTTGGCTTGTTCAGGTGTGAGAAAGTACTCGCCTTCAAACAGGTCACCCATGGTGTGTAACTGTAGCTTGTTAGTCCAATTCAGATAGACTTTCTCAGAGGTCAGTGGGATTCCGGGGATAAATCGTATTGGTAGGAGTGGAACCTGACCTGTATGTCGCATCTCTGAACTATTTTCCGCCAAATCGCAATAGTGGAGAGCACTGTATTTAGGGTAGCGTGTGGTGTGTGTGTTTGGCCTATAATGACTGCTCTCAGCAGGTTCGGTGACGCTAGGGCCCGTTTGAGTTGGACGTGGGGACGAATAAAGTGGACTGCGTACCAGTGGCCCAGGAATTGGGCCTGTGCTGCCCAATAATAGCACTCTAGTTCTGGAAGTGCCATGCCTCCTTTCGGGACTGGTTGGATTAGTGCTTTGTACACTATTCTAGCTGGTTTGCCCGCCCACAGTAATTCTAGCACCAGGCTTCGTATGTGTTGGAGGTATTTTTGAGATACTAGCAAGGGGAGATTTGCAAAAAGGTATAGCAATTTGGGGAGGATCACCATTTTGACCAACGATACCTGGCCCCAGAGGGTTAGTGGAAGCGATTTCCATCTATTTATTTTTTCCTGGAGATTTTCGGTTACTTTACCGTAGTTATCTTGAAAAAGATTTTGATGTGATATGGACAGTTGGATGCCTAAATACCTGATGTTGCAGTATTCCCATTTGAAGCCGTAGTCATCGGGGAACTCCCGGGTCTCTGGGGTCAGGGGGAATATTATTGACTTACTATGATTTATTCTCAGGCCGGAGAAGGTGCTGAATTTAATGATGTCCCGCATTACTGGGATTAGGTTCTCGATCGGGTCTTGGATGGAAAAGGCGATGCCGTCCGCATATAACGATATAATTAATTTGTGTGGGCCAAAGGAAAGGCCTCTATGTTTGTGTTGGGCGCAGAGGTCTGAGGTGAGGGCTTCCATTACCAGCGTGAACAGTATGGCAGACAGGGGACAACCCTGCCTGGTCCCTCTCATTAGGGTTATGGGTTTCGATCTAGTTCTGCTGAGGGTTATGTGCGAGAGGGGTTGGTTGTACAAAAGCCTGACCAGCCTGATGTAGTGGTTGCCACAGCCCATTCGTTTTAGGACTTCGAAGAGGAAGGGCCATTTGATGGAATCGAAGGCTTTTTCGGGGTCTAGGAGGGTCGCTACCGCTTGGTGCGATGGGTGTAGCACCTCTATGACTCAGAACATTCGCCTGATACCAAACGTTGTGTTCCGGTCAGGGATGAAACCTGCTTGGTCAGCTAGCACCAGCGCGGGCATCAGGGAGAGCAGTCTAGTTGCAAGGATTTTGGCCAGGATCTTATTGTCGAGATTGATCAGTGAGATTGGCCTGTACGAGCTGCATTCTTCGGGGGGCTTCCCAGCTTTATGTAATAGGATCACATTTGCTTCACGGAGAGTCGGAGGTAGGTAACCTTTCTCAAGCGCTTCCTCAAAGACCTGCAGCATTAGTGGGGCAAGGAGGGAGGCAAATGCTTTATAAAACTCAGGGCCAGGAGCTTTAGTGTTCGGGAGCTCTTTTATTGCTTCAAGGATTTCCTGTGAAGTGATAGGTTGGTTTAGTGGCTCTCTTAGCGCATTGTCCACCCAGAATAGTTTGATGTCCCTTAGGTAGCGCAGAAGGACCTCCTGGCTGGTGGTGTAATTAGATGTGTACAGATTTTGATAAAAGGCTTGGAAGGTTTCTGCAATTTCTTTGTCAGTATGTACAAGAGTGCCCTGGGCGTCTCGAATTTGTTCTATCGACGTGGGTTTTCGGTCTGCTGTTATCAGCCTTGCAAGAAGGGCCCCTGGTTTCTGCCCCTTTCAATATTGCCGGATTCGGTGGCCTTGAGAGAATAATTTTATTTTGCGGTCTGCGGCATCTTTAAATTTGTCCAGTTCTTATTTCAACGTGGCGATTATGATTGGGTTGGTAGGCGAAGGGTGTTGTTGTTCGAGTTCTTTTAGGCGGGTTTCACATGAGGAAAGTTCCTGTGTTATGAGCTTCAGTATACCATGTTCTTTAGTTATGCACACTACTCTTAGGTAGCATTTTAGGGATTCCCATAGGGTTCCAACCGACGATACAGAATCTCTGTTTATATCAAAATAGGAGACAATTTATGTGCAGAGTTCTTCTGCAAATACTGTGTCTAGTAGTGCACCAGGTTTGAATCTCCAGTGTCGTCTCCCCTCCAATGGATCGGAAGGGGTGCATTCAAGTGTGACTGCCGAGTGATCAGATATTTTTCTTGGGAGGATCTCGCATTGGTTCCATTGTAGTTCACTGTGTGCGGACACCTATTCGGGAACTCGTTTTATGGACCCAAGAGTGAAAAGTGTAGTCACGGGTGAGCCTGTTTTGACATCTCCAGATATCCTCCAGGTAATAAGCTTTGCAGATTTCAAGAATCTATAGTGCTGCTTTGGGGGTAGGGGAAGATGTTGCCAGGGACCTATTCCACTCCGGTACAAGCGTGGTGTTTAGGTTCCCGGCCCAGATGATCGTTGCCGACCCTGCTCCCTCTGGGTTTGTCATTATCCAGTCGAAGTTGTTTGTCCCGTCGGTGTTGGGGCCATAGGAGTTCACAATGATAACCTCTGTTCCTTCGAGGGTCCCACGAACCAGGAGAGCTCTGCCTTCTGTGTCTTTGCTGGACGATATTAGCTTGAATTTCATGCTCTTGCTGATTATGATAGCCACCCCCCTGGAATATGAGGAGTACAAGGAAAAGTATCTTTGGCAGGTCCATTCCCGGGCCCAGCAGTTCTCATTTCCTGGGAGGAGGTGTGTTTCCCAGATGAGTGCGATGTCCACCTTATGTCTTCGGAGGTATTGGATTACTTTCCTTGACTTGGTCGGGTGATTGCCCCCTCTGATGTTCCATGTGGTTAGCTTGAATATTGCAGGTTGGTTATTCTTTTGCCCGATTTATTAGCCATGTTGTTGGTGATTGAATTGGACCACTGTTTAGTAGGTTGGTATATAAGTACATTTCGTCTTTGGTTTGGCGCGTTTCTGATGCAATCGACGGGGGCGAGTGCGGGCAGGCGGTGGGGCACGGGCCCCTCGTTGGCATGTTTCCTTAACTGTAAACAATTTCCCTCCCCTACACAGGCAACCCTCAACTCGCCTGTTAAATTTCCCCTCCCAAAACCCTGTAACATAACTGAGCTGCGCTTGGAGCGCTAGTGTCCTTCCAAGGACGAGTGCACCCTGTACCCAACGCTGTTGAAGATTCCAGGGGGTCGATTGTGCCTATTAAAGTTGGTCATTGGCCAGTGGAGGGGGGCGTCACGGTGGGTCTCCGCCAGCCCTGTTCCGTCTGGGGGGTCTTGGGTTGTTAACTGTGGGCTTGCAGCCAAGTTTGTCGAGGAAGGAGTTCGCTTCCTCAGGCGTGCTAAAGAAATTGGGCCTTTTAGTCATGTTGGATGAGTAGTTTGGCTGGCTATAACATTGAGTAGAGCATTTGGTTGTCCTGTAGCCGTCGTTTCACTCTGGTGAATGTTCTGCGTTGCGCCTGGACCGCTGGGGAGAAGTCCGGGAAGAACTTTAGTTTGTCACCATCGTAATTCAAATCTCCTTCCCTCGCCAGACATAGGATTGTGTTGTGGTCTTTGAAATTAATGAGTTTGGCGATGATCGGCCTCGGGGCTGCACCCGGAATGGGGTGACTGGTGGGCACCCTGTGGCCATGGTCTACGACGAACAGATTTGATAGCGCAGGGCCTCCAAATAGCGTTGTGCAGACAGCTTCTACAAAGTCTTCCATTTTCTGAGTGGATTGGTGCTCTCTTACCCCTATTACCCTGATGTTATTGCGGCAGGATCGCCCTTCAAGATCCTCATTCTTAGCGATGACGGTCTTCATCTGAGTTTCTAGTGTCACCAACCTCGTCGTCATGGAGTGTGTGTTATCGTCAAGGTCCGAGATCCTCTGCTCGGCTGCATCGAGCCTGTCGCCATGTTTATCCAGGCGGTGTTGGATTTGGTCGACTTTGGTAGATAGTGTATCGAGCTTACTATGTATATTACCAATGCCAGTTCTGAGTTCGAGGAGGATCCCTCTAATATCCAAAGTTTGGTCGGAATCATTGTCCTAGGGCATGTTGTCCCCGGGATTCTCCGGGCGGTCGTTTGATTTGGGGGTTTTGCACACCGCTCCTGACTCAAAGGTTAATTTTCTTTGCGCTTTGTCCATTTTCCCCATTCTGGGTGCTCTGGCGTCCATTACCTTGACGTGTCCCTCTATTCTCTGACCACTGCTCGAGTGTGGCGGCCCGCTGGGGAGTGGTTGGTGGATTTCGTAGACCTTGCGAGTTGCTAGCACTTAATGATCGCTATGGACCTTTGCAGGGAGCCGGCAGGTCTTCTATGTGGGTATCACTATACTCAAGGTTTTAGTGGCTAAATATTTCTGCCTTGGATGATTTGACCGTGTCCTCAAGCCCGTCTCCGTGGGGCCCTTCCGCACCATGTTGCTTGCGCCGGTGTAGGGAGTGTTGGGGTAAAGCCACAGTGGGCACCCACTGTCCCCTGCTGAGTATGTAATGTTGTGTTACAGCCTGGACCCAGAGTCGCTTCCGTCTGATGGCGCAGCTCTGCTTGCCTCTTTATGGGGGTAGCTGCTCAGGGACAGGGGCGTCAAGGCCGTGTGTCGCCCAAGAGTAGGCCAGCGCCGGCCGAGGTGGATGGGAGTCCACCGTGGGCCTGCGCTCCATCCAGGGCCCGTTTAATACAGGGTGGTGGGACGCTCACCTCTGTTTATGCATGCTGTTGGTTCACGGTTCGCCGACCAGCCATCTGTTGTTTGCGGCGCGCCGGCCGCCGACAATTTGGAGGAGGCAGCCACGGTGGAGTCGCTCCCGGTATCGCCCCGGGGCACGCAGATGTCATGGCTCAGCGCGCACAGAAAGCGTAGGTGCCCCCCGGGGTCGCGTGTTACCAGGGTCGGATTGGCACCTCAGCCATTTGGCCCGTGGCCGGGCCTAAATCGTCCCCGCGGACTGGGGGCCGGTTTCTGGCCATGCCTGGGCCGGTTTGGAAGAAATGAAAATTGGAAAAAAAAAAATATTTTTTCAAATTTATTATTATTTGTTATAAAAAAAGCCTTTCATCCTTCTTAAGTCGATAAATGAGTACCAACACTGGTTTGGTGATATTATATGCATATTTGCTCTATAAAAAAGAGCTTAAGCACAAGTGCTGTACAGTAACATATTATCATTTGGCCTTGGACGTCTGCTTGGATTCACAGTAATTCAGTGTACTTGGGAACAATGCTATTTGATGCCACTTCCTGTTTTGTCAAGGGATGAAAGGTTGTGTATCACCACATCCTGGGATGTCACTTTGGGGTGGGGTCAGATGACATCACTTCTGGTGATGTCATCAGAGGTCAAGGGTCGTGAGGCAAAGGGTGGGACACTTTTTTGAGGCGAGGGGTGGGCTACTTTTTTTTGAGTGACTGGGCCTATTTCTTGTCCCAGTCCGACCCTGCGTGTTACGGTCCTTGCTAGCGTCTACTCCTGCGGGTGTTCCCGGGGCAGCGGTTGGATGTTGCAGCATTCAGGGTGGTTCTCGGCCACGAGGCCGGCCTCCCCTCTCAGCTGGGCCGGCTGCCGGCGCAGGCCGCTCTCACGGTCTTCGATGTGGGGGCTGGCCGAGTTGCATCCCGAGTGTCCGCCTGCCGGCACCTGACTGGGCAGTGCGTTACTAGGCGGCAGGCATATGGGGTACAGGTCGTCTGCTCGCCCCTGCGACCGCTTTCTTTGCTGTGCCGGACTCCGGCCGGGGTGGCGTCGCAGTGTTACCACCTTGCGTGGGAGGTCTGCCCTGTTGGGCCTCGCCTGACACGACTTCGCCTGATTCGGCACGTCTGGCTGGGTCTCCGGACCCGGGATCAGGCTAACACCTGCACACCTTGCCCAGATACGTGTATCACGGCGGTGGCCGTGAGACACGTATCTGATTGAGCCCTGGAAGCAGTTATTTCAGGATTTATTACGGGTGCACTGCTGGAGCTCAAACAGGAGCGGCTATCTTGGTTAGGACTCTAGCGCCCTCTGTAATGTTCTCAGAGTTTAATGCACTGGAGTAAGGATCCATACAAGGATAGGGAAAGCACTTCTACCCCAAGCTCCAGCTGGGGGTAATGCTCCAGCTACACATGTTTGCAGTGTTGCACAGAATCACTTGTGCAGCAAAGTCCTGTCTGTGCTTTCGAGGGAGTTTAGCAGCATGTACAGTAACCTTTCCAAAGGCTGGATGCCACCTGAAACCCCTATTACACCATCTTTTGAAGCACTGGAGTCCAGCCTTTAAGAAATGCAAGGCATAGATCCTGAACTCTCCAGATGTCAAGTAGTACCTAGCATGGTGGAAGGAAAAAGAAAATCCAGTCGAGGGGATCAATCTGAAGCCAGAGGACCCAATACTCCCAACAACGGATGGCAGCATTCCGGGCTCGGGGGCTCCTCTCTAAGATCAGACAGACATCGAAAGCCCTGTGCCCCCGATGGCAGCACGGAACTCCTCGAATTGGAGGGAGCTCATGGCCATGTTCCATTTCCATCACCAAGTGGAAGGAAAGCGGGTTCAGGCGAGGATAGAAAACAAGGTGGCGAAAGCCTATGTGAATCGACAGGGCAGTACCAGATGCCATTCTCTGAGCACCATTATCAGACCATGTGTTTGCTTGTGCAGAAATGCAAGTGTTGGAGGTCAAGTGTCATATCTTCCAGTTGAGAAGGATATTTCCTACTTGGTTTTGCCAACCTTTGATTTTATATTAATTTCTATGTATTGTTTCTCTTATGTGATGTGCATTATTATATTCACAGATAAACGTGTATTCACACTACCCGTTTGGCTTTCTGTGTGTTTCCTTCCGGCATTCTATATTAATGATTTGATCATTTGTCTTCAATTATGCCTGGGTGTACGTATTAGGCTTTGAATTATGCAGTCAATATTTGTCTCACCGGCTGGTAGCAGTTCTCTTTCTCTGTTAATTACACTCATATCTGCCCCCGGCTGCTACCGGTCACTTTTGTAGGGCAACCAAACCTCTTTTGGTCTGAAGGATATTTCCTTTGTCAGTGGACTTCCAGCTTTGCCCAAAGAACTTCAAAATGATTTTGGGGCAACAGGGTTCGCCAGCAATTGAACTTTTAGCTTCAGAGTAAAACTCACTGGAAGGTGGTGTGGTGTGGTGTGGTGTGCAGCACTTCTGTCAGAATCCAGAGTGTGAATAGTGCATGCACTATCCACACCATGGTGCATCAATCTTCTTTATGATTTTACACCAACAATGTTTCTACACCGCAAGGCATACATTTGTTTTCAAAAATGGATTAGTAGAGTTTGCTAATTAAAATGTTTTTGATTAGTAAACATACCCATTTGATTAGCAATTTGGTACTAACATTATTAATGTCAACAGATATCATTCGTACCAAAGACATGAAATGACCAACAATACAGCAGTTTTGCTTATGGCTGAAATAAGGAGTCGGACCTTGCAAATGCTTTAAACTTCAGCTAGACCCGCAGGTCGGGTAACTTAGTTTACCTTTCCAACCTAAGAGAAATGTCACCCATAGCAACGGTGGGTAACACATTAAAAATGTGTTTTCTGTAAAATGGTGCATGTCACTACAAACAGGCTTTATGTTTGGCACACTACTGCCACCCAGAGGCCAGCCATGCACAGTGAGACATTTACTGCAAACAAAGTAAATTTAAATAAAAGTTTCAAATATCTCTTGTAAATGCTACTCGCTCTTCATAAAATCTACTCGAGAGGGTGGAAAGATTTTGCAAGCCATAGTTGAGTGTCTGCAAAATGTAAAAGGTTTGTTGCATGAATAGACGCAAATAAATAGATATGATTAAAAAAACTGAAAGCAGTTCAGCCAGCTGTCTCCTGAAAGTGGTAATATCTAATACAATCATAAAGCAAAGCGAGCTCTAGAGGCTAACTACAGTGTTTGGTATTGCAGTAGATCTGTAGATGTACAGACTGGATGGAACTATTGATCACTACTTTGCATAAGCATTTAGTTCCTTTTGTGTATTCATTGTGTAAGAGGAAAGAAAGACTAAGTAGAGTGGATTGCGTAGCAGGCAGAGAACTGGCCAAACTAGGTGGAATATTGTAGTTTGTGATCATCTCACTTTCACGGTACGTGGTATAAAGCAACAGGGTGATAATATAGAATGTCAAGGAGTAGGGTTCGGTCATGGGTTGAGCACCAGTTACAAGATGTATACAATCTGCATCTTACAGAACTAGTTTTGCCATTTGACATGAAAAGCATTTGATCATGTGATCATGTATATTTTCAAAGGTTCACTAGTCGACATGATGCTTCTTACCAAACAAAATGAAACATAGTTGACACTATGAAATTCAGATACACTAACCTAAACTTTACTTTAAAGCATTGAGATGATGCAGTGTTTTACAGTATCAATACTGTAATTATGCATTATGTAACAACTTACATGTTAGGAATGGAATTGCATCACTGTCTTTTTAAAAGGTATAAAGTTGACACATACTGGCCTTTGCCAGACAGGATATAGAAAGCTTAATAAAAGTATCACCACGATTACTTCTGGTTTGCAATTATTTGAAAAAGAAATGCTTGCCTGACACTCCTACACATGCCTTTAGTGGAGGAGATGATTACTGTGAACAGAGAAAAGAGGGCGAAGGCAGCACAGAGGGCAAGAGAGGACTGCAGGGTGCTTTCATTGAAGAGGGCAACTTAAATAGCTCACTTTGCTACACAAGTGCTCATTTGATTAGCAAACCTAAGGAATTGCATATTTGCTATGCGACTCTGCTTAGGAGTAAGCCAGTCTGACTGCTGCTGTTTGGAGCAGGATGCCCTGGTTTCTGCTTCTTCCATGAATGAGTTCATTAGAAGCCACTATCTTTCACCACATCCACCTTCCAACTAGTACCAATGTATTCCACTATCAACAACGCAGATGTATGCCTGGAAGCTGTTCTAGAAGCTCTTCTTGGAATGGGCATCTCAAGAGGTGGCACTACAGATGCAGAAGTTGCCTACAAGATAGAAACATTCCGAAGTCAGTGGTCATCATTCAGTACATGGTGTTTCACAAATAGTCTCACCCATGGAAAGCAAGGTCAGAAGAATCCTAAAATATATCATAGACAGAATAATAATGGGCCTGTCAGTCTCTACACTTTGCACCAAGTGCGGCCCAGGTACAGCCATGGCAGAGTCTGAACCAGTACGGTTATATATTTTGAGCTGCAGAAACCTCCAAGAAAGCCATTTGCCAGAGTGGACTCTACTTCTGGTTCTGAATGACCTACAATTGCCCCCTTTTGGGTCAATGCCAACAATGGTCATAAAGCTAATTCCCTGAACAATATTTATTCTAGTGACAATAAAGTCAGCCAGGCAGATAGGAGAGCTGGCATCCTTCATGATGGCAGAACCACATCTGTGATTCACACCAGAGATGGTTACCTAGTGGACAGGGCTGGAATCCATGACCAAGCTATGCTCACAACCCCCGCCTTGTTATGAGTCCTAAATCCTGAACCCAAAGAGTCAATAGATGGATCAGCTAATTGACTTGATGTTGCTTTGGATATCAAGATCTACCTCTTGAGGATGTCCATCTTCCGGAAGATAGATTCCCTATCTATACCTTTTGGATGTATAGCTCAGGGTAAGAAACACTCTACGGATGCTCTTAGCTGATGGATCAGCTCTTCAATCATAATGTCCTATGAGAAAGCTATAAAATCTCAGCCTAAGACTATACATGAGCAGAGGTATAGGGTGTCCATTAGAGGCATTTGCATCCAACCCTCCTGGGCATCTTCCATACAGTACTATGAGCTGGAGATTGGGGGTTCACTCTCAGCAGAGTTTGAATCAGAAGATCTAGGAACCAGCTCAGCTTAAAGATTTGGAATACAAATGACTCATTTAAGCAGTGTCAGTCGTTTGTGGTATTTTTATTAGATGGCTCTGAAGGTACGGCTTGTGGGGTCTTCATGTACTGAGGACTGTGATGTAGAAGGAGGGTTCAGAGGTAATTCCAGACCATGGGCCTCATTACAACCTTGCCGGTATCCTGGTGGTAGGGCCGCCAGGATACCGGCAAAGGCTGTTACTGTTTCCGTCACCCGGTACATCGGCATTGCTGCTGAATTATGGGTGCCGGCGTAGCGGTGTAGATCCGCATTCATGGAGTCACATAGAACTCCATGAGGGGATTGCCACCAAACAAGTGCTTTTTTGGCCAGTAGAGCAGGTGCTGGAGGTAAGCCAGGTGGCTTACCTCCAGCATTTACCTGGAGGTGACCCAGGTGCCCCACTGGCACTCCCATAGTCGGGCGGTCCGATAACATGCCGGTATCCTCGGATACCGGCACTTTTTACCAGACAGCCCGACTCAGAATGAGCCCCCATGTATGGTAGCAAAACAAAAGAGGTGATGGGTGGAAGGTTTAGAATTAATCTTAACATCTGGTGTCGCCCTGGGCAACCCTCCAGACCATTGTTCTTTTCCTGCCAAGCCATTACAGGAAGGGTTAAGCCCATATGCAAATCAGGCTTGGTCCCACCCCAAATGGAGCAGTCCACCCTGAACTGCTTGGTGATATACCTTCTGCACAAAACCACAAGCACCCCAGACATATTTCGGCCTCATTGGGTATCCTCAGTGAGGTGCAGCTTGGGTTTCTAGGCCTAGCAAGCACAGACCTCACTTCTGGGTATACCCATCCCTCTTGGGCTGACTACAGCAAAACAAAAGAGGTGATAGATGGAAGGTTTAGAATCTTCGCCTATGTATGGCAATCATCATTACTTCTAATACTCCCAATTTATCACAGTCCTTACGGCCCCCTCTCCTCTCCTTGCCTTTTATGTGGCAGCCAGGGTGTGGGTTGAAAGGGTGGGGATTATATCCCTTGAAGAGACCATCCAAACATTCCAGTAATTTCATAGGGTCTGTCTGGGAAGGCAGTTAGTCTTCATGTAGTATAGCCTGTGTGAATCTGTCAAGGGGGGCTGGGGACCCCTCTCAACCTGGGGCAGAAAGCCTGCCAGGAGGTTGCCAGGGCTAGTTCTGCCCCAGGGGCAGGATTAAAGAATTGGTAGGGCCCCAGCCTCTTTTCCCCTGTTATCTGCCTGGTTGCAAGTGAGAAGTACCATTTCTAATCCCATGGCTGCCATTCACCATGCTGGCCAGTGTTCTCTGTTTTCTTTCAGACCCCTCAGTGGCAAATCGGACACTATCTGACCCAAAAGGGAGAGAACCACTGCAAGGACTCCAGTTACCATAACTCCTGGTGGCAAATGATGAACTAGCCAACATATGAGAACAAGAGACACCAACATGAAGGAACACGTTACTTACCTGTAACTATTGCTGTCCAGCATGGTTCTGGCATGGATTCACATTCTCATGAATATTCCCTGTCGTCAGGCAGGGAATCCTCGCTAAAAGACAAAACTGTTTCACTTTCACTTACAAACTGTATTTCTCCTCTAAGCCAATCACTCAACTCTGGGTAATACTGCCCCCAGCCAATGACTGTCCTCTCACTAAGCCCCTCCTCTGGCAGTCATCTTCAGATTTGGTAGCACGTACAGTGGCGGTATGACCAAGCTGAGCCACAGATGGGCAGGAGGGAGGGTTCGCATGTGAATCTATGTCAGACCCATGCTGGAGAACAATATTTACAGGTAAGTAACTCATTCCTTCTCCAGCATGTGGTCTGGCATGAATTCACATGCTTATGAATAAAGAATACATAGCAGTACAACATTACACAACCACGGGAGGTGGCAAGGCTCAACAGAAGCAATTACTCTTACCTACGGAACAGGCTCACCTTCATGCAACCAGGTTGCGTAGCACTGCTTGTCTGACCATGGACTCCTCTCTGGAATCCCTGTTAACACAGTAGAATCTTTTGAAGGTGAGCGTGGAGCTCCACGTAGAAGCCTGTTAGAGAGAATTCTCAAAAATATGCTAATTCCCTTCTACCTTAGAGACACCCAGTTCTTTTTGCTGGACTTTAGGACTTTTCATTTTTATCCCGGAGAGAGAGAGACCTTTTTCCCACTCTCTCATGTATTTTTATGTGATTTGAAGACTGCGTTTCTTTTGGTTTTGCAGTCTGACAAACTCCATAGGCATCATCTTTTACATTGTGACACACAGCACCTTCAGTGCATTGGCACATGGAAGTCTCTTAGATTTCCCAAAGGTTAAAATACCTTCTCTCTGTTAAACTACTGTTTCCAAGAGCAGTGAAGTGAAATTGACTTTACTTACATATGTAACGTTCTAGACCCAGCACACACTATCTTACAATAGGGTGCTGTTGGGGTTACTTAGTATCCCTGTTGTCTAGTTTCTCATGTAACATTTTAGTTACCCTTTCTACAAATTAATGGCTGGTGGCAGTGGTTTACTTTTTCCTACCATTGTGTGTTTCTACCACGGGCTGCAATTGCAGCTGCAGTAAAGCACCCATGGGTGCCCATTTTGTCAAAATGGGCCCGGTCTCCTTTTTTCGCCATTTCTTGTTGGAAAGGTACTTTGTGAGATTTACTCTGCGCGCCAAATCAGGTTTGGTCCCTTTGTCTGTTTTGTCTTTGGCGGGGTTCACTGGTGAAGCCCGCCTCTGGCTCCAGTGTACCATGCAGGGCAGGAAGTGAGTGAGGTGCCCAAAACTCCCTGTGCTTAATCCCCTTGGTTACAGGAATGCACCCCTTGGAGGACAGCCACCCTGCCATGTGAGTGACAGCTAGGCTGCAAATGAATGGGAGAAACCTGCATAAAAGGTGAGGTCGTTTAGACAGAAGGCAAAGTTGACCACTGGATGAAGGAATCAGAAGAACTTGCAAGAGATGGTTGCTGCAACTCCTGGACCGTTGGTTTGCCCGGTGAAGCCCTGCTGCAGTGCTGAAGCTCCAAATTCGCCTCGACTAGAGAAGCCCTTAAAGGACGACTGCTCCCCTTGGGTTGGAAGGACCAATCAATCCCAAGAAAACGTATCTGGAAAACATCTCGAAGCTGGCTGTACTTGCATTGCTGCTGCAGGAACCGAGTGCCAGGGAGAGGAACACCAGAATTCAGTGCATTGTTTTTAAGTCGGACCCGAGCTCCAGGAAGATACTCCGGTCTGCCATGAAGCAGGACTAACCAAGCCTGAGCCACCTCAACAGAGTGCTGGACCCCAGAAGCAAGGAAAGCCCACAAGGTATACGAGAACCGCAGTGGTGCTATTCGCGAGAAGCTGAAACCGTGAAGTGCCGCTGATCTGAAGTTTGCCCATTGCTGCCGTCGACCTTCGAATCGTAGTGCAGGAGTCTCCAGATGCCCTCCCTCTTGTCCCCACGACAGAGGCCCAGGAACAACAGGATCTGCCATACTACAACAGGAACAGAAGCCAGCTGCAACCAATTTCTTCAGATCTAAGGTACTGTAAACTAAGGGGTACTTACCTCTTGCTGTGTAACTTGTTAGCCCTCAGTTGATACTTGCCTTTGTTACCTTTTGCAGAGTTGCTTGCAGCTTTGCCCATCACAGGCCTCCCAGCTTGTGGCCCAACAGTAATTTCCTTTTCAACAAAAACTTTCTATAACACTGTGAAAAACGTTTTACTTACCTTCAAGAAGAACATCAGCTCCCCTAAACTCTGCTCAATTGACATTGGCTGTCATGGCTCCCTGATAGACTCTTCTACCCTCGGACTTTGTGCTTTGATCTGTCTCTCCAAAAAGTCACACATTCTTTACTTGTGTAGCTGGGAAAGGGGTAATCTACATTGCATTGGGGGGAAGGGGGATGGTAGGTTTACAAGTGCTTACCTGTTTGAGAAACTTGTTAACCATTGTTTTCTCCCTTAACCTTTTCCTTTTGACACCAAGCTCAATATTGCTCTAAATCTACCAGTGCTATATCAATGTCCACAGTCACCTAGTTATTTAAGTCGCCTCAGGGTGTAGGAAGTGTCTGTGTGCCATCCCAAATGGGTATCTGCTGATTTATTGAAACTGAGAGTGTGGGCCTCATTACGACCCTTGCACTCCCGGAATGAAGGGGGCCGGTACGGGACTGGCGCCCTTCATTCCGGGGGCGCGTATTACGAGGTTCCCTTCGCGGGACCCGGATCAGACGTCTGGTAAAACCAGACATCTTCTCCATGCTCCATGGCTGCCTCCAAACTTGTAATGAGGCCCTGTGTATTTATTGAAGTATATGGTTACATATGTGCTCCCATCTAAAGAAGGCTTATTCAACCTGACTGTTACATTGATAAATAATTGTTTAATTAAGAAACCTTGAGTGTAAGTGTTATTTGGATACTTGTGACTGTGAAAGTCTATGTTACAACCATACAGCTCACATTGACCCCTCTTGAGATACGCCTGGCTGTTCAATCACTCTACCAACTTGTGTAGTACATGCTTATACCAATGGTTGGGTTAACTCTTGCCAAGAGGACAAGGCTGGTGCAGTCTCCAACAGGGTACTGCATACAATGTTGCCTAACACTGGTGGCAAGCGGTGAGGATCTTTTGTTGAGTTGTTACATTGAGTATTTTGCTTTGCTTGTGTTCAACTAAACCCCCACAATGCTAAGCTCCATCTGAACAGCAATTGTAACATGCCAAATATGGATAACTTCAGTCAGGAAGCACTGATCATTTTAACAGTAGATCAACTGAAAGAAATGTCTAAAGTCAGGAATCTTACTGTAAAAGGAAATAAAAATGAATCGATTACAAGGTTGTTGAATCACCAAAGTTTGGGTACTAGACCTGTAACACCTACTAACATACATGTGGACATTGAACTCTAATGTCTTACAGGAGGTAGAGGAGTCCCTGAATAGGAGCCCCTCTTTGCCTCAGCCTGCCCTTTTGCCTCAAACCATGTCCAGTCCACTGGGACCCCACGAGGTCCATCACTGAGTCCAGAATATGTGTCTCTTGAGGAAATGAGACTCGAATTGGAATTTAAAAGGTTGCAAGCTCAAGCTGAAGCCAAACATCAAGACATCACGCTCAGGGAATTGGAAATGCAACATGCTCTTGAAATGAAAAGATTATCTCTTGAAAATGTGTCCCACCCAGAGTAATCTAGGTCTTCCAGTCCCAAGAGGCCTTGCTTGCCTAAGGAAGCAGTGAGTATGTATGATGTGAAACTTGATATTTTGGATTGGTTGGGTGCCTTTGAGTACAATCATGGGATTCAGGGTCTCACAGTGAATCAGTTGATTCCTTGGCTTTTGTCTAGGCTTCCCCAGGTTGCAACTGATTCTCTAATGGAGGTGGGTGAACTCGAAAGACAGGTGTAGGAGAATGTGAAGCTGGCTTTCATAGCCAGATTTGGGAAAACTCCTTCCCAGTACCTTAAGAGGTTTAGTACCCTCAAAAAGACTGATGGTACCCCTTGGGCTACCTGGGTGTGTGAATGTTTGAAAAACGTAGATGGTTGGGTTACGGGTTAAGGAGTGAACTCCTTTGAAGGAATGAGAAATCTGTTTTTGTTACAGTCTATTTTTGATGCCTGCTCTCCTAAACTGAGACAGCACTTGGCTGACTCAAAAGAGATTGACCCCAAAAAGTTAGCAAAGGCTGCTGACTTGTGGGTTGCCAACAGGGCCACTCACAGGGATTCTGGGGCCACTCACAAAACGGATAAGGGGAAGTAGCACAAGAGAAATGGAAAATAGAATTCACATTCCATCCACCCAAAAGAGGGCCACAAACAGAAAAAGGGTAAACACCATGGGAAACCAGGCCAGTCTAGTGAAACCTCTGGTGCTGAACCAGAGGCAGGTCAGCAGAAGCCCCCATTCCAAAGAACATTTTGTAAATGTTATGCTTGTGGGTCAACTGACCATGCGAAAGGGGATCCCAGAAGCAATGGTAAACCTTCAGGGGTCCACACTGCCTCCTTAGCCTTCATCCCTGAGGAAGAAGTTCATATGGCAAGTGGCAACTTTCAACTATTGGCTGAAGACCCGATGGGTGTCGCAGCCAGTGTTTCTTTAGTGTCCCCAGGTCTCTGGGAACAGCAAAGTAGATGTGTATAACTCTATTCCAGAGAACACAAAGGAATACTACAAGGACAGCATACCTGTAAATGGACAGTAGGCCCCTGCCATTAGAGACACTTGGGCCAGCATTACAGTAGTGGATGAAACTTTTTTCAAGCCTGAGGATGTTGCTTAGGCACCTAAGGCTCCCACTAAACTTGCTGGAGGCCCACTCCAGATGATTCCTAGACTACCAGCTCTCATCCAGTGCAACAATATGACTGTAAGGATACCTGTCAGTGTACAAAGTGAGGTGCCTGGGAGAGTCCTGTTGGGGAATGAATTAAAGACTCTTGGAGTTGTATCAAGCATCCCCAGGCCTCCCAGTAAAAGGAAGCAGGAGCAGACTAGATTGGCCAGAGAGGCAATTTTAGATGACTCTCAATGGGAAGTTACAGAGGTACCTATAACTTGCAGTCCACAGGAAGGACACCCTTCTAATTCCAGGAAAAAGAAGGAGACAAAGGGGAAATCCAAGGTCTCAGGAAAGAAGAAAGGTGTCACACCTGTTCAAAGGACCAGGACATCCCTGAAAGGACAGTCCAAGGTCACACCTGTGACCCCTCCACCAGCTGAGGCTGAGTGTGAGGAACAACCTGAAAATGGTGAATCAGCTACTGGCGAAACAGAGCAGGAAGAAGTCCTTCTCTATGTTCGAAATCTGGACCCTAAAGACCATCCTGAGCTGCAGACTTTGCTTGCAGAAGGTGGACCATCTAGGGCAGACTTCAGCAGAGGTCAAAGAGAGTGTACTACTCTTAAAGGACTTTGCCAACAGGCAGCTTTCCAGCTGGAAGGGCAAGAGCCAGGGAAGCACAGTCTGTACTGGCAGGATGGCCTCCTTTATATTGAGTATATTGAGTACCCCAGGTGACTACAGAAGACATGTAGTGCCTCAGGTGGTGAGACCCCAGTTTCTACAGTTGGCCCATGAGATTCCTCTACCTGGTCACTTAAGTTTTAAGAAGACCAACAAAATGATTTCTCTATATCTGTACTGGCCCAAGATGGGGTCTGATGTAGATACATTCTGTAGAAGCTGTCACACTTGTCAGACTTCTGGCAAGAGAGGAGCCAAGAATGTGGCACCCGTGGTGCCCCTCCCAGTGGTGGGAGTTCCTTTTGAGAGGATAGGGATTGACATTGTTGGTCCCCTAGACCCTCCCACATCTTCAGGCAACCGATTTATATTGGTTGTGGTAGACCATGCTACCAGGTATCCTGAAGCCATACCTATGAGGACTGTTACTGCCCAGGCAGTGGCTAAGGCCCTCCTTGGTATTTATACCAGGGTTAGTTTTCCAAAGGATCCTCCCCCTTCATCTGCATTAACCATCTCAACGGTTGGTGGTATGATTGAATTACAAAAGTAGATCCATACAAGTATGGTCTAAACTTCTTCAAAGACCACACAATTGCAAAACATTATTTTTCAATTATTGCCCACCTTGTTTCACTGTCCTTCAGTTTCCTACTGATGAAGCAGATAGGGTGTTCCATGCCTTTCTCATCCAGCTGACTCAGAACTGCATCTATTCCTGTATTGGAAGCATCGGTTTGTACAATAAAGAATTGGTTGTTGTCAGGAGCTCTCAAGAATGGAGCTTGACAAAGGGATTTCTTAAGTCCTTCAAAGGCCTCGGTGCACTCCTCATTCCACCTGACCTTCTTGGGGAATTTGGGTGAGGAGATCACATTCGAGGGAAAAACTATGGTTCCATAGTTCTCAATGAAGTTCCTATAATAACTTGTGAGACCTAGGAACGCTCTCACTTGGGTTTGAGTAGTAGGGGTGGCCCAGTCTTGTACAGCTTGTACTTTACTAGGCAATGGGCCTCATTAGAACCCTGGCGGTGATGGCATGAACGGTGCCGGTAAGGCACTGGCACTGTTCATACTGTCCCACCACATTACAGGTTCTGCTCGTGGGTTCCTGACAGCCCGCCAGGTCGTACCTGGCGGGCTGTGTAGCACCCGCGAGCATAACTCGTAATGCCGCCGGCATCGTTGTCAACGGTGCCGGCGCATCCATGCTCCCCGGGAGCCCGGCAATACCGCCTTCCGCGAATGCGCAATTACCGGCCCATTCATCTCGTAATGGGCCGGTTATTGCCCAGTCGCGGGAGGCGGTGCCGGTAGTGAGCATGGCAGTAGCCATGCCTGCCATACAGGCACGGCTACCGCCATGCTCGCAATGAGGCCCAATGGCCTTATTTCACCCCCTCCTACCTCATGTCCAAGGTAGACCACTTTACTCTGACGAATTGGAGGGAGCTCATGGCCATGTTCCATTTCCATCACCAAGTGGAAGGAAAGCGGGTTCAGGCGAGGATAGAAAACAAGGTGGCGAAAGCCTATGTGAAACGACAGGGCAGTACCAGATGCCATTCTCTGAGCACCATTATCAGACCATGTGTTTGCTTGTGCAGAAATGCAAGTGTTGGAGGTCAAGTGTCATATCTTCCAGTTGAGAAGGATATTTCCTACTTGGTTTTGCCAACCTTTGATTTTATATTAATTTCTATGTATTGTTTCTCTTATGTGATGTGCATTATTATATTCACAGATAAACGTGTATTCACACTACCCGTTTGGCTTTCTGTGTGTTTCCTTCCGGCATTCTATATTAATGATTTGATCATTTGTCTTCAATTATGCCTGGGTGTACGTATTAGGCTTTGAATTATGCAGTCAATATTTGTCTCACCGGCTGGTAGCAGTTCTCTTTCTCTGTTAATTACACTCATATCTGCCCCCGGCTGCTACCGGTCACTTTTTTAGGGCAACCAAACCTCTTTTGGTCTGAAGGATATTTCCTTTGTCAGTGGACTTCCAGCTTTGCCCAAAGAACTTCAAAATGATTTTGGGGCAACAGGGTTCGCCAGCAATTGAACTTTTAGCTTCAGAGTAAAACTCACTGGAAGGTGGTGTGGTGTGGTATGGTGTGGAGTGGTGTGGTGTGCAGCACTTCTGTCAGAATCCAGAGTGTGAATAGTGCATGCACTATCCACACCATGGTGCATCAATCTTCTTTATGATTTTACACCAACAATGTTTCTACACCGCAAGGCATACATTTGTTTTCAAAAATGGTTTGGTAGAGTTTGCTAATTAAAATGTTTTTGATTAGTAAACATACCCATTTGATTAGCAATTTGGTACTAACATTATTAATGTCAACAGATATCATTCGTACCAAAGACATGAAATGACCAACAATACAGCAGTTTTGCTTACGGCTGAAATAAGGAGTCAGACCTTGCAAATGCTTTAAACTTCAGCTAGACCTGCAGGTCGGGTAACTTAGTTTACCTTTCCAACCTAAGAGAAATGTCACCCATAGCAACGGTGGGTAACACATTAAAAATGTGCTTTCTGTAAAATGGTGCATGTCACTACAAACAGGCTTTATGTTTGGCACACTACTGCCACCCAGAGTCCAGCCATGCACAGTGAGACATTTACTGCAAACAAAGTAAATGTTAAATAAAAGTTTCAAACATCTCTTGTAAATGCTTCTCGCTCTTCGTAAAATCTACTCGAGAGGGTGGAAAGATTTTGCAAGCCATAGTTGAGTGTCTGCAAAATGTAAAAGGTTTGTTGCATGAATAGACGCAAATAAATAAATATGATTAAAAAAACTGAAAGCAGTTCAGCCAGCTGTCTCCTGCAAGTGGTAATATCTAATACAATCATAAAGCAAAGCGAGTTCTAGAGGCTAACTACAGTGTTTGGTATTGCAGTAGATCTGTAGATGTACAGACTGGATGGAACTATTGATCACTACTTTGCATAAGCATTTAGTTCTTTTTGTGTATTCATTGTGTAAGAGGAAAGAAAGACTAAGTAGAGTGGATTGTGTAGCAGGCAGAGAACTGGCCAAACTAGGTGGAATATTGTAGTTTGTGATCATCTCACTTTCACGGTACGTGGTATAAAGCAACAGGGTGATAATATAGAATGTCAAGGAGTAGGGTTCGGTCATGGGTTGAGCACCAGTTACAAGATGTATACAATCTGCATTTTACAGAACTAGTTTTGCCATTTGACATGAAAAGCATTTGATCATGTGATCATGTATATTTTCAAAGGTTCACTAGTCGACATGATGCATCTTACCAAACAAAATGAAACATAGTTGACACTATGAAATTCAGATACACTAACCTAAACTTTAATTTAAAGCATTGAGATGATGCAGTGTTTTACAGTATCAATACTGTAATTATGCATTATGTAACAACTTACATGTTAGGAATGGAATTGCATGACTGTCTTTTTAAAAGGTTTAAAGTTGACACATACTGGCCTTTGCCAGACAGGATATAGAAAGCTTAATAAAAGTATCACCATGATTACTTCTGGTTTGCAATTATTTGAAAAATAAATGCTTGCCTGACACTCCTACACATGCCTTTAGTGGAGGAGATGATTACTGTGAACAGAGAAAAGAGGGCAAAGGCAGCACAGAGGGCAAGAGAGGACTGCAGGGTGCTTTCATTGAAGAGGGCAACTTAAATAGCTCACTTTGCTACACAAGTGCTCATTTGATTAGCAAACCTAAGGAATTGCATATTTGCTATGCGACTCTGCTTAGGAGTAAGCCAGTCTGACTGCTCCTGTTTGGAGCAGGATGCCCTGGTTTCTGCTTCTTCCATGAATGAGTTCATTAGAAGCCACTATCTTTCACCACATCCACCTTCCAACTAGTACCAATGTATTCCACTATCAACAACGCAGATGTATGCCTGGAAGCTGTTCTAGAAGCTCTTCTTGGAATGGGCATCTCAAGAGGTGGCACTACAGATGCAGAAGTTGCCTACAAGATAGAAACATTCCGAAGTCAGTGGTCATCATTCAGTACATGGTGTTTCACAAATAGTCTCACCCATGGAAAGCAAGGTCAGAAGAATCCTAAAATATATCATAGACAGAATAATAATGGGCCTGTCAGTCTCTACACTTTGCACCAAGTGTGGCCCAGGTACAGCCATGGGAGGGTCTGAACCAGTAGGGTTATATATTGTGAGCTGCAGAAACCTCCAAGAAAGCCATCTGCTAGAGTGGACTCTACTTCTGGTTCTGAATGAGCTACAATTGCCCCCTTTTGGGTCAATGCCAACAATGGTCATAAAGCTAATTCCCTGAACAGTATTTATTCTAGTGACAATAAAGTCAGCCAGGCAGATAGGAGAGCTGGCATCCTTCATGGTGGCAGAACCACATCTGTGATTCACACCAGAGATGGTTACCTAGTGGACAGGGCTGGAATCCATGACCAAGCTATGCTCACAACCCCCGCCTTGTTACGAGTCCTAAATCCTGAACCCAAAGAGTCAATAGATGGATCAGCTAATTGACTTGATGCTGCTTTGGATATCAAGATCTACCTCTTGAAGATGTCCACCTTCCGGAAGATAGATTCCCTATCTATACCTTTTGGATGTATAGCTCAGGGTAAGAAACACTCTACGGATGCTCTTAGCTGATGGATCAGCTCTTCAATCATAATGTCCTATGAGAAAGCTATAAAATCTCAGCCTAAGACTATACATGAGCAGAGGTATAGGGTGTCCATTAGAGGCATTTGCATCCAACCCTCCTGGGCATCTTCCATACAGTACTATGAGCTGGAGATTGGGGGTTCACTCTCAGCAGAGTTTGAATCAGAGGTTCTAGGAACCAGCTCAGCTTAAAGATTTGGAATACAAATGACTCATTTAAGCAGTGTCAGTCGTTTGTGGTATTTTTATTAGATGGCTCTGAAGGTACGGCTTGTGGGGTCTTCATGTACTAAGGACTGTGATGTAGAAGGAGGGTTCAGAGGTAATTCCAGACCATGGGCCTCATTACAACCTTGCCGGTATCCTGGTGGTAGGGCCGCCAGGATACCGGCAAAGGCTGTTACTGTTTCTGTCACCCGGTACAGCAGCATTGCTGCTGAATTATGGGTGCCGGCGTAGCGGTGTAAATCTGCATTCATGGAGTCACATAGAACCCCACGAGGGGATTGCCACCAAACAAGTGCTTTTTTGGCCAGTAGAGCAGGTGCTGGAGGTAAGCCATGTGGCTTACCTCCAGCATTTACCTGGAGGTGACCCAGGTGCCCCACTGGCACTCCCATAGTCGGGCGGTCTGGTAACATGCTGGTATCCTCGGATGCCGGCACTTTTTACCAGACAGCCCGACTCAGAATGAGCCCCCATGTATGTTAGCAAAACAAAAGAGGTGATGGGTGGAAGGTTTAGAATTAATCTTAACATCTGGTGTTGCCCTGGGCAACCCTCCAGACCATTGTTCTTTTCCTGCCAAGCCATTACAGGAAGGGTTAAGCCCATATGCAAATCAGGCTTGGTCCCACCCCAAATGGAGCAGTCTACCCTGAACTGCTTGGTGATATACCTTCTGCACAAAACCACAAGCACCCCAGACATATTTGGGCCTCATTGGGTATCATCAGTGAGGTGCAGCTTGGGTTTCTAGGCCTAGCAAGCACAGACCTCACTTCTGGGTATACCCATCCCTCTTGGGGTGACTACAGCAAAACAAAAGAGGTGATAGATGGAAGGTTTAGAATCTTCGCCTATGTATGGCAATCATCATTACTTCTAATACTCCCAATTTATCACAGTCCTTACGGCCCCCTCTCCGCTCCTTGCCTTTTATGTGGCAGCCAGGGTGTGGGTTGAAAGGGTGGGGATTATATCCCTTGAAGAGACCATCCAAACATTCCAGTAATTTCATAGGGTCTGTCTGGGAAGGCAGTTAGTCTTCATGTAGTATAGCTTGTGTGAATCTGTCAAGGGGGGCTGGGGACCCCTCTAAACCTGGGGCAGAAAGCCTGCCAGGAGGTTGCCAGGGCTAGTTCTGCCCCAGGGGCAGCATTAAGAAGTTGGTAGGGCCCCAGCCTCTTTTCCCCTGTTATCTGCCTGGTTGCAAGTGAGAAGTACCATTTCTAATCCCATGGCTGCCATACACCATGCTGGCCAGTGTTCTGTTTTCTTTCAGACCCCTCAGTGGCAAATCGGACACTATCTGACCCAAAAGGGAGAGAACCACTGCAAGGACTCCAGTTACCATAACTCCTGGTGGCAAATGATAAACTAGCCAACATATGAGAACAAGAGACACCAACAAGAAGGAACAAGTTACTTACCTGTAACTATTGCTGTCCAGCATGGTTCTGGCATGGATTCACATTCTCATGAATATTCCCTGTCGTCAGGCCGGGAATCCTCGCTAAAAGACAAAAATGTTTCACTTTCACTTACAAACTGTATTTCTCCTCTAAGCCAATCACTCAACTCTGGGTAATACTGCCCCCAGCCAATGACTGTCCTCTCACTAAGCCCCTCCTCTGGCAGTCATCTTCAGATTTGGTAGCACGTACAGTGGCGGTATGACCAAGCTGAGCCGCAGATGGGCAGGAGGGAGGGTTCGCATGTGAATCTATGTCAGACCCATGCTGGAGAACAATATTTACAGGTAAGTAACTCATTCCTTCTCCAGCATGTGGTCTGGCATGAATTCACATGCTTATGAATAAAGAATACATAGCAGTACAACATTACACAACCACGGGAGGTGGCAAGGCTCAACAGAAGCAATTACTCTTACCTACGGAACAGGCTCACCTTCAAGCAACCAGGTTGCGTAGCACTGCTTGTCTGACCATGGACTCCTCTCTGGAATCCCTGTTAACACAGTAGAATCTTTTGAAGGTGAGCGTGGAGCTCCACGTAGCAGCCTGTTAGAGAGAATTCTCAGAAATACGCTAATTCCCTTCTACCTTAGAGACACCCAGTTCTTTTTGTTGGACTTTAGGACTTTTCATTTTTATCCCGGAGAGAGAGAGACCTTTTTCCCACTCTCTCGTGTATTTTTCTGTGATTTGAAGACTGCGTTTCTTTTGGTTTTGCAGTCTGACAAACTCCATAGGCATCATCTTTTACATTGTGACACACAGCACCTTCAGTGCAGTGGCACATGGAAGTCTCTTAGATTTCCCAAAGGTTAAAATACCTTCTCTCTGTTAAACTACTGTTTCCAAGAGCAGTGAAGTGAAATTGACTTTACTTACATATGTAACGTTCTAGACCCAGCACACACTATCTTACAATAGGGTGCTGTTGGGGTTACTTAGTATCCCCTTTGTCTAGTTTCTCATGTAACATTTTTGTTACCCTTTCTACAAATTAATGGCTGGTGGCAGTGGTTTACTTTTTCCTACCATTGTGTGTTTCTACCACGGGCTGCAATTGCA
This sequence comes from Ambystoma mexicanum, assembly GCF_040938575.1. Taxonomy (NCBI): domain Eukaryota; kingdom Metazoa; phylum Chordata; class Amphibia; order Caudata; family Ambystomatidae; genus Ambystoma; species Ambystoma mexicanum. The sequence goes on along the minus strand of NC_090925.1, from coordinate 830,115,025 downwards.
GCTGCAGTAAAGCACCCATGGGTGCCCATTTTGTCAAAATGGGCCCGGTCTTCTTTTTTCGCCATTTCTTGTTGGAAAGGTACTTTGTGAGATTTACTCTGCGCGCCAAATCAGGTTTGGTCCCTTTGTCCGTTTTGTCTTTGGCGGGGTTCACTGGTGAAGCCCGCCTCTGGCTCCAGTGTACCAGGCAGGGCAGGAAGTGAGGGAGGTGCCCAAAACTCCCTGTGCTTAATCCCCTTGGTTCAGGGACGTCATTTGGGGGTCGCCAGAGGTCGCAAGAGCGACCGCTGGCGATTGGCCAGCGACCCCTGTCAATCTCTTGCGACCTCTGGCCATTGACCAATCAGAGGAGGAGGGGGCGTGGCCACAGCGTGCTGCGACGCTTGTGTTGGCCTCCATTTTTATTATTTCACGACGCGTGTGGTGCTTTCTCGTCTTGCTGCTGCCAGCTGAGGCTGAGTGTTGTGTCCAGCTGCATCCTCCACCCACGTCGATCCACCCCCGCTGAAGGAGGAGGCCAGGCCAGTGACTGTGACTGACTGACGAGGTGAGTGACTGAGTCGAGACTCGAGTCGAGCGTGAGCCGAGGTCGCCGCCGACGGCAGGCAGGCCTCAGGCCGCAGCTCACCAAATTCATTTTACTGACGACGTGCAAATATGTGCCGGCGGCGGCCTGCAAGCTGCCGTCGGCATATATTTGCAATGTAGTAAAATGAATTCGGGTGCCGACGGCAGGCCTCGGCCGCAGCACCAAATTCATTTTACTGACGACATGCAAATATGTGCCGGCGGCGGCGTGCTGCGGCCTGAGGCCTGCCGTCGGCACCCGAATTCATTTTACTACATTGCAAATATATGCCCAATCTTTTCAGCCACCCAACCGATAAGGTCGAGTTTGTCATAAAAATGATTTTTGAGGCAGTCATATCTCTGCCTCCCTGCTTTATGCACTTTGCATTGACCCGTCAAAGGAATGTTTAATAACAAGCAGAAACTGGGATGCGCGCCCAATCTGTCCCCACGAGATGGGCTGTGTTTCGTCCATCTCAACACAAAAGCAGGCTGCGCGCCAAAACCAACAGGGAGTTAAATGCATACAAGAGTCTCCAGGCGAGAAGCGGCATGCCCCAGGCCTCACCTTTGTAGGGTGGCTAATGTATTTGCTGAAGCCACTCCCTCCGTGTGCTCTGGTGCAGACAAATATGCCGGCTGCGTGACTGGCTACTATAGGGCTTCTGGCTAAGACCAGAATGTTCCGTGTTTTTTTCTTGTAAGCGAATTCCTTCAATTGATTGTTATCGGGTACATGTGAGGGTATGTTGCTGACTGTGATGTCACACCTTGCGCACCCCGCAGTCCCCCAGGCAACATTCCCCTTCTGAAAGGGTTAGCAAATAAGCAGTTGTTTATTTATTTATGTATTTAGGCATTTGTATGAGTCGACCAAGCCAGTAGGCATCTAGGCGCTAGTTACAATCAGACAAAAGGACAAAAAAGGACAACATAAAAAAAGCCGGGGTACAGAAACTTAGTTAAAGAGGCAGGTTGTGAGGTTTTTTATTTAAATCTGTTGTATGATGGTTCGTCTCGCAGGTGGGCAGGGAGCGCGTTTCAGAGTGTGGAGGCATGGACTGTGAAGCCGGAGCCCCGCTCTCTTGCGGTTGAATGGGTGTAAGGGGTGAGGAGGCAATGTTTGATAGTAGGGGCCTTTCTGTGTCTTGAGAGTTTTTTTGCAAGTTAGGAGGGGGACAGTAGTATGTAAGAAGTCATATATACTGCGTCTCCTAGTTCCCTAGTGGTGACCCGGCACACACCTGCCTGAGTGAAGCACTGATCACTGGTGCCGCCTTTTCATTTTCAGTAGGTGGTCCGGGGATACAATCCCCCACCCTAAGTATGAGCAAGCAACCGAACCTCTAACGTGCAAACGGCGCATTTTAGAACACATTTTAGAGAATGCATTCGAACAAAAACGTGAAGGCCTGAAATGTATGGTGGGTGGTGGGTTGGAGTTAGGCCTATAGGAAAGGAGTGGTGGTGCGGGGTTTACTCTCCCCCTCATTTGGCAGTAAAAACATCAGTAAAAAAAAGCAGTAAATAAGAATTCGACACGTTTAAATTTGAAGATATCACATCGAAGCATCTCAGTAAGTGTCACATAACCTGTTGTACTACCTTGCCTCGGGCTGTCACTCTACTGCGATGAATTCAAGATTGCAGGTGGAGCCCTGATACTGCCCAGAGGCCCTGGAGTAGCTACGGCAGCAACAGTGCAGTTCATGTACAGGGCTTAGAAGCAGTGGTCAAAGTGTTATGTTATGTGATTCATTTTACTGACGTGCAAATATGTGCCGGCGGCGGCCTGCAGAGCTAGTTCCTAGGACAATGGTGCATAACATGCATCCCTCTGAGTTACAGAAGGTTAATGATGAATCGTTGCCGGGCCTGAAGTCATTCTCTAGGTCTGTCAGGTGCAAAGCCTCTGTGGTCCAGTTTGTCTCTGCATGATGCGTGCACCCCAGAACTCTAAAACTCTATTAAAAATTAATATGGTCTGGTGTTGCACAAATGAATCTTTCTGATATTTTGTTATTATTTTCAGACCTGCATCTTCGTGTGGAAGTTCCTTCCTTTCTGTGTTCTCAACGCCAGCAAACAGTACCACCATTGAGCAGCTGACATCCAGCCTTATCTGTGACCGCTGTGAGAGGTAAATGAACGTGAAGCAACATATTGAAAATGTACAGCATATGTTAATGATCTGATCTGTTATTCCATATCTATTTATGCATTGCAGCCTTGTCCTAGTTGTTTCAACACAAAAGATGGCTGTTTCTCTTCCATTTAATCAGAGAACAGCACACAATTAACTTCAAACTGTATGACACTGAACACATGCTTCACTTCAGTTTTTTGGGACCCACAGGTTTCCTTTTTTCTTAGAGGCAGAGTTTGAACAGGTTGCAACTGTTAATCTCTCAAATGTAAAGTATTACCCTGACAGATAGGACTGACCTAAAAGTAAGCTACGAAAATAAATGCTTGAAATCACTGCTTAGGTATGTACTCAGTGCTCCAGATAAGATTTTGAAGTGGGACTATTGTATTCCCTATTTTGTAAACTTGGAAGTAAAATGATTTTTAGGGAGTAAAAATGTAAATCTAGTTCCCCACGGCATTATTTTGTAAGCAAGTAAAAATGCTTTAACTGAAAAACTGAAAGGTTTTTCTAATAATTATGTTGCACCTAGTTACTCATACACATTAAAAGATCATGTGCATGTCTACCGATCGAGCAGTAATAATAGTACTTTCTTCCTTTGGAACTACGTGCGCTACCTCTCCAAACATCCATGGAACTGTGTGCGTGAAAGAAGGGCTCAGGGTCCACAGTGTTTGTTTCCTATTTTTTGTTGGGAGTATTTGTAATCTGTTTTTCTTTTTGGGGCGTACTCGCTTATTTTCAGGGAGTACAGTGATAAACTTGTAAGCCAAAGCAATACATTTCAGATTTGTCTCCTCTTTGGTATTCAGCGGAAGTGGTCCTCCAAAGAAGAGTGAAGCACAAAAGAAGTCAGGAGGACACTGAGGAATCCATCATTTGCTTGAACAATCGCTTCTGATTTAGCAGTACTAAAAGAACGAACATGTCTACATCTACAGGAAAACCCAAGGATCCAAAACAGAGGTCAATCGTTGATATGTTTTCTCCAAAAGCAAGAGGAGCTGGCCCTACTCCAGGCTCTGATTCAAGCAAGCGCAAGAGGTCTGATGATAACTCAAGTGGCAGTTCAAACACAGCTGCACATGTTGTCCAACCATCGGCCAGCACATCAACTCTTGCTGGCAGCGAAGCTGCTTCTTCAGGTGCAGACAGTGCATCTACATGTGCTGACATTGGTTCACTATCTCCACATGCTGACTCTTTGTCTACCGCTCCACCTTCCTTGGCTGACATAGCATCTCCTTCATTTGTAGTGGCCACTGAAGGCTCTTGTTCACATGCAGACATTGCTGTGACGGTTTCACGTGATGCTGATGACCCAAGCAACACTTCAACGTTCCTGGATAGCGCAGAGTGCTCTTTCAACCCTGATGTTGAGGATTGTTCTTCCCGTATTGGCATGTTTGATGATCCTCCCACTGGTGCTTGCTCTCCCGACATTTCACTCCTCGGGGAGAGCACAAGCAGCTCTTGGTTGCAGAGCGATAACAGTATGCAGATGTGTCTAGCTGAGCAGGGCATTCCAAGAAGATCTCCAGCTCCCAATTTAGATGACAGTGTGGTGACTGATCTGTCCCCAAATCCATGCAGTGACCCTGTACAGCCAAAACTTCCTACATACCCTGTAACTGGTTCCCGTAAGTTTAACGGAGACTACAAAACATATCCTTGGGTGGAGTATTCCGTTCTGAAAGATAAAGTATACTGCTTTGCATGCAGACATTTTGGTTCTAATTCTGGAGGAGGGGAGCATGCACGTGGCAATGTTCCATTTGTTGATATTGGCTTCGCTAAATGGGAAAAGACACGTCGTTCTTTAAAGATGCACTCAGATTCTGATAAGCATAAGTCTTCAGTTGTAGCTTGGGCAGACTTTAAGTGTGTACAACAGACTACAGGCCCTCACCACTCAATTGTGTCAATGCTAGAAAAGGTTGGGGACCAAGAGATTGAAGAGAATCGTCAACATGTGCTGCAGTTACTAAAGGTTGTATGTGTTTTGGGTCGTCAAGGACTTGCTTTCCGAGCCACAGATGAATCGCAAGACTCCCACAATAAGGGAAACTTCATAGCAATATTGCGTTTGCTGTCTGATAATAATGAACTTCTTAAAGTAAAAATGGCTAGACGATATGGGCACTACACATCTCCAGAGTATCAAAATGACATGATCTCAGTTGTGGCAAATCTTATACGTCAGAATATCGTTAGGAAAGTGACAAAGCACTTTGCAGTGTTGGTTGATGAAACCAAAGACATTTCGCATAAAGAACAGATGAGCTTTGTGATCCGATTTGTAGATCAAGATGGGAACATTCAGGAAAAAGCCATGGGATGTTACCACATGGAGAAGTTGGATGCCTCCAGTTTAGCTGCAGCCATTGACAAATCTGTATGCAATGCTGGCCTTGACTGGAAGAACTGTGTGGCACAATGCTATGATGGGGCATCAGTTATGAGTGGCTGTTTCAATGGAGTGCAAGCGAAAATAAAAGAAATTGCTCCACAGGCAGTTTACATTCACTGTCATGCGCATCGTCTAAACCTTGCGTTAGTGCAAACTATCACTAACATACAAACAGTGAAGGATTTTTTCTCAACTTTGCAGGCTGTGTATGTGTTCCTTTCACAAAGTTCTCCTCGGCACGAACTCTTTGTAAAATCTCAAACAGAAAGCGGTCTGGAAGTACAAGAATTAGAAAGACTTTGTGGCACTAGATGGTTTTATTGGTACGCGTGTGTTAAAAAAATACAGGCTCGATTTGAAACCATTATAGTTGTTCTCAGTGTAATAGAATCATCGCAACAACGTGACAAGCAGGCTTGTTCAGAAGCCAGAGGACTTCTCCGAAATATGCAGTGCTTTGAGTTTTTGCTAACTTTGTTAAGTATGGAAGCAATTCTGAAAAAGATTTGTGTGTTATCTGATGAACTTCAGAGAAAGCATCTTGATTTGCCAGATGCGAGTCACCTAATTCAAGTGACAAGAACTGCCCTCGTCAACCTTAGACAAGAATGCCATTGGGTGAAAATCGTCAATGATGCAACGGAATTGGCAGAAAAATGTGGTATTGAAACAGTTGAAGACCACGACCGCAGAGCTTTACCAGTAAGGCACCACCAACTGAGCAGCAAACTCAAAGAATACCTTGTTGGTACTACTGTAGGGAAGAGGCCTGGACATTATGAGCACTCTGAGGATCGAATGCCACAGACTGAACGGATAAAGCAAGAGGTGTTTTTCTGCACCTTGGATAGGTTTGTAAGAGAGTTGGATGCTCGTTTTATAGATAACATGGGGCTTATCAAGGCTGCCGGCATGTTCAATCCAAGGGCTAAAAATTTCTTGGAGGACTCATCTGCAGATCTTCTTGCTCGGCACTACCTAGGGCCCCAAGTAGATTATGCTGCATTGCATTCAGGACTTGACACTGCAAGGGGCTATTTATCTGGCAAGACTTTAGCAGGTATTCACTCTGTCAGGTACTATCTCAATGAATCTCCAAGAGGCTTTTCTGATGTCCTAAATCTGTTGGATCTGGTTCTTGCATTGCCAATTACAACTGCAACAAATGAGAGGTTCTTCTCCTGTTTGAAAAGAGTTAAAAACTATTTGCGAAATAGATGTGGAGACAACAGACTTAGTGATTTGTTGGTAATGGCATGTGAACCTATGGAGGTTGAAGAGGTAAATTTGAGTGATGCCATTGACCGATTTGCTGACATGCGACACAGGAGGTATCCTCTGAAAAGATGAACCATTATATTCTTCGACACTGTTAGATTATAGCTCAATTTTCCAGTTAGGTCTTTCTTTTCAAGTCACGCAGACCTAATCAGCACCACATACAGTCTTCAAAACCATCTGCTACTCTCCTACACTACCAGCCTCTTCTCCTCATGAAGTCAGCCATGATACATCGCTCATGCACTACAACCAGTTTGTCTCATCTTCAAAACACTGCATGGTATGCTGTTGAGTTTAGTCAACATCCTATTTTTTACCAGTGAGCTAAGCAACAATGGACCATTACGTCAGAAACATCATGTGTGTCTTTAAAATGGCATCATCTGCCACACCGCCGGCATCCTACAGATTTTCAGTCTAAGCAACAGCAAGACATTCAATTAGCCTTTTCCTGTGAAGCCAGACAGGCACTACTAGTAGCACAGCCACAAGCATCTGTCAACCGCCAGTCTCTTAGAATCTGAGTAGCCTCCATCAGCATCTTCTTGACAGGTCAGCCAGAAGCTGCAGCACAGCTGGAGTCTTGTGTCATGAAAACATTTGCTATCCGATTCCCGCCTGGCTCTTCTTCATTTCCAGTCAAGGAAGCAATGATGAGCCATCTAAGCAGCAACTTCCATTAAGCCAGTCACCAGCTACCCCACAGCTACAGTTCTGTCTTCAGAATGCCAGCACCGTATCCTTGATTTGTAGTCAACCAAGCAATGATGAGACACACCCAGTCAGTGCCCTCTGTTAAAACCAGCCCGGCACCATCGGCATCACAGCCAGTATTCTGTGACCTCAAAACAGCACCTGCCATACTTGCAGCCTCTTCTCTGCCAAACACCTGCAGCTCGACTACCAGAGTTCTGTGACCTCAAAACAGCACCTGCCATACTTGCAGCCTCTTCCCTGCCAAACACCTGCAGCTCCACTACCAGAGTTCTGTGTCTTCTTGATCTGTTGCCATTGAACACTCACAGACCTCTCCTCTGGTTTCCAGTAACCTAAGCAACAACCTGCCTTCGAGTCAGAATCTTCACCTCACATGCCATTGAAACAGCAGCACTGGCACGTCTGTCAAGCCACTGTTCTGCTCAATCTGGTAAGAAACTACATTTTAAGTCTTATGATCAGAGTGAAGGAAGAGCAACTGTTGGGCATTATCCAAAAATCTATATAATAGTACTAATTGTTGGAATGTGTACCATTGTGGTGCGGGGTGTGGAGGACAATGAACATGTAGGAACAGAAACCTAGGCATATAAAGAGTGTTGGTGAGTGTGGGAGTAATGCAAAATGCAGCCAGGATTTTTTCCCCCATAAAATCTGGGCACTGGACTGATGAGGCTTTTGGTACTGAAGTTTGTATCACTCAGTAATGCACTGTATGCCTTGAACACATTTTGAACTAATCTTTTGGCAGCCAAAATAACACAAGCAGAAGAGTCATTAAAAACTGAGGATGCCATACATGTTTTCTGGTGAAATATCCTCCCTCTCCCGTTTTATCCTGGTTTTCCCCTATCCCCATGCCCGCCTATAAATCCCTGTCCCCCCAGAATGTGATTTCGCTATGTAGTCCTGTTGAAATAACAGGGCAGATCCACATAAAGAGGGGATTGGGGTTCATACACTTCACTTGGCAACATGGACCTTGACACTGATACATATGATGATCCATTCTTGTATGAAATGTCACAATACACTGATATCGTAACCATTTTTTTCTTAATGCACTGAGCGATAATGCTTTATTAGGCCACTTCCTGTGATGTCATGGTGGGGGCGTGGTCTAATGACATCACTTCCTGTGGGGTGTGGTCAAATGACACCACTTCCTGTAGGGGTGTGGTCAAATGACATCACTTCCTGTGATGTCACTCTTTGGGGTGTGGCACTGTGATGTCACTTCCGCTACCCCTGGCATTTTGGTGAAATGACGTCCCTGCCTTGGTTACAGGAATGCACCCCTTGGAGGACAGCCACCCTGCCATGTGAGTGACAGCTAGGCTGCAAATGAATGGGAGAAACCTGCATAAAAGGTGAGGTCTTTTAGACAGAAGGCAAAGTCGACCACTGGATGAAGGAATCAGAAGAACTTGGAAGAAACGCTTGCTGCAACTCCTGGACCGTTGGTTTGCCCGGTGAAGTCCTGCTGCAATGCTGAAGCTCCAAATTCGCCTCGACTAGAGAAGCCCTTAAAGGACGACTCCTCCCCTTGGGTTGGAAGGACCAATCAACCCCAAGAAAACGCATCTGGAAAACCTCTCGAAGCTGGCTGTACTTGTATTGCTGCTGCAGGAACCAAGTGCCAGGGAGAGGAACACCAGAATTCAGTGCATTGTTTTTAAGTCGGACCCGAGCTCCAGGAAGATACTGCGGTCTGCCATGAAGCAGGACTAACCAAGCCTGAGCCACCTCAACAGAGTGCTGGACCCCAGAAGCAAGGAAAGCCCACAAGGTATACGAGAACCGCAGTGGTGCTATTCTCGAGAAGCTGAAACCGTGAAGTGCCGCTGATCTGAAGTTTGCCCATTGCTGCCGCCGACCTTCGAATCGTAGTGCAGGACTCTCCAGATGCCCTCCCTCTTGTCCCCACGACAGAGGCCCAGGAACAACAGGATCTGCCATACTACAACAGGAACAGAAGCCAGCTGCAACCAATTTCTTCAAATCTAAGGTACTGTAAACTAAGGGGTACTTACCTCTTGCTGTGTAACGTGTTAGCCCTCAGTTGATACTTGCCTTTGTTACCTTTTGCAGAGTTGCTTGCAGCTTTGCCCATCACAGGCCTCCCAGCTTGTGGCCCAACAGTGATTTCCTTTTCAACAAAAACTTTCTATAACACTGTGAAAAACGTTTTACTTACCTTCAAGAAGAACATCAGCTCCCCTAAACTCTGCTCAATTGACATTGGCTGTCATGGCTCCCTGATAGACTCTTCTACCCTCGGACTTTGTGCTTTGATCTGTCTCTCCAAAAAGTCACATATTCTTTACTTGTGTAGCTGGGAAAGGGGTAATCTACATTGCATTGGGGGAGAGGGGGTGGTAGGTTTACAAGTGCTTACCTGTTTGAGAAACTTGTTAACCATTGTTTTCTCCCTTAACCTTTTCCTTTTGACACCAAGCTCAGTATTGCTCTAAATGTACCAGTGCTATATCAATGTCCACAGTCACCTAGTTATTTAAGTCGCCTCAGGGTGTAGGAAGTGTCTGTGTGCCATCCCAAATGGGTATCTGCTGATTTATTGAAACTGAGAGTGTGGGCCTCATTACGACCCTTGCACTCCCGGAATGAAGGGGGCCGGTACGGGACTTGCGCCCTTCATTCCGGGAGCGCGTATTACGAGGTTCCCTTCGCGGGACCCGGATCAGACGTCTGGTAAAACCAGACATCTTCTCCATGCTCCATGGCTGCCTCCAAACTTGTAATGAGGCCCTGTGTATTTATTGAAGTATATGGTTACATATGTGTTCCCATCTAAAGAAGGCTTATTCAACCTGACTGTTACATTGATAAATAATTGTTTAATTAAGAAACCTTGAGTGTAAGTGTTATTTGGATACGTGTGACTGTGAAAGTCTATGTTACAACCATACAGCTCACATTGACCCCTCTTGAGATAAGCCTGGCTGCTCAATCACTCTACCAACTTGTGTAGTACATGCTTATACCAATGGTTGGGTTAACTCTTGCCAAGAGGACAAGGCTGGTGCAGTCTCCAACAGGGTACTGCATACAATGTTGCCTAACACTGGTCGCAAGCGGTGAGGATCTTTTGTTGAGTTGTTACATTGAGTATTTTGCTTTGCTTGTGTTCAACTAAACCCCCACAATGCTAAGCTCCATCTGAACAGCAATTGTAACATGCCAAATATGGATAACTTCAGTCAGGAAGCACTGATCATTTTAACAGTAGATCAACTGAAAGAAATGTCTAAAGTCAGGAATCTTACTGTAAAAGGAAATAAAAATGAATCGATTACAAGGTTGTTGAATCACCAAAGTTTGGGTACTAGACCTGTAACACCTACTAACATACATGTGGACATTGAACTCTAATGTCTTACAGGAGGTAGAGGAGTCCCTGAATAGGAGCCCCTCTTTGCCTCAGCCTGCCCTTTTGCCTCAAACCATGTCCAGTCCACTGGGACCCCACGAGGTCCATCACTGAGTCCAGAATATGTGTCTCTTGAGGAAATGAGACTCGAATTGGAATTTAAAAGGTTGCAAGCTCAAGCTGAAGCCAAACATCAAGACATCACGCTCAGGGAATTGGAAATGCAACATGCTCTTGAAATGAAAAGATTATCTCTTGAAAATGTGTCCCACCCAGAGTAATCTAGGTCTTCCAGTCCCAAGAGGCCTTGCTTGCCTAAGGAAGCAGTGAGTATGTATGATGTGAAACTTGATATTTTGGATTGGTTGGGTGCCTTTGAGTACAATCATGGGATTCAGGGTCTCACAGTGAATCAGTTGATTCCTTGGCTTTTGTCTAGGCTTCCCCAGGTTGCAACTGATTCTCTAATGGAGGTGGGTGAACTCAAAAGACAGGTGTAGGAGAATGTGAAGCTGGCTTTCATAGCCAGATTTGGGAAAACTCCTTCCCAGTACCTTAAGAGGTTTAGTACCCTCAAAAAGACTGATGGTACCCCTTGGGCTACCTGGGTGTGTGAATGTTTGAAAAACGTAGATGGTTGGGTTACGGGTTAAGGAGTGAACTCCTTTGAAGGAATGAGAAATCTGTTTTTGTTACAGTCTATTTTTGATGCCTGCTCTCCTAAACTGAGACAGCACTTGGCTGACTCAAAAGAGATTGACCCCAAAAAGTTAGCAAAGGCTGCTGACTTGTGGGTTGCCAACAGGGCCACTCACAAGGATTCTGGGGCCACTCACAAAACGGATAAGGGGAAGTAGCACAAGAGAAATGGAAAATAGAATTCACATTCCATCCACCCAAAAGAGGGCCACAAACAGAAAAAGGGTAAACACCATGGGAAACCAGGCCAGTCTAGTGAAACCTCTGGTGCTAAACCAGAGGCAGGTCAGCAGAAGCCCCCATTCCAAAGAACATTTTGTAAATGTTATGCTTGTGGGTCAACTGACCATGCGAAAGGGGATCCCAGAAGCAATGGTAAACCTTCAGGGGTCCACACTGCCTCCTTAGCCTTCATCCCTGAGGAAGAAGTTCATATGGCAAGTGGCAACTTTCAACTATTGGCTGAAGACCCGATGGGTGTCGCAGCCAGTGTTTCTTTAGTGTCCCCGGGTCTCTGGGAACAGCAGAAAGTAGATGTGTATAACTCTATTCCAGAGAACACAAAGGAATACTACAAGGACAGCATACCTGTAAATGGACAGTAGGCCCCTGCCATTAGAGACACTTGGGCCAGCATTACAGTAGTTGATGAAACTTTTTTCAAGCCTGAGGATGTTGCTAAGGCACCTAAGGCTCACACTAAACTTGCTGGAGGCCCACTCCAGATGATTCCTAGACTACCAGCTCTCATCCAGTGCAACAATATGACTGTAAGGATACCTGTCAGTGTACAAAGTGAGGTGCCTGGGAGAGTCCTGTTGGGGAATGAATTAAAGACTCTTGGAGTTGTATCAAGCATCCCCAGGCCTCCCAGTAAAAGGAAGCAGGAGCAGACTAGATTGGCCAGAGAGGCAATTTTAGATGACTCTCAATGGGAAGTTACAGAGGTACCTATAACTTGCAGTCCACAGGAAGGACACCCTTCTAATTCCAGGAAAAAGAAGAAGACAAAGGGGAAACCCAAGGTCTCAGGAAAGAAGAAAGGTGTCACACCTGTTCAAAGGACCAGGACATCCCTGAGAGGACAGTCCAAGGTCACACCTGTGACCCCTCCACCAGCTGAGGCTGAGTGTGAGGAACAACCAGAAAATGGTGAATCAGCTACTGGCGAAACAGAGCGGGAAGAAGTCCTTCCCTATGTTCGAAATATGGACCCTAAAGACCATCCTGAGCTGCAGACTTTGCTTGCAGAAGGTGGACCATCTAGGGCAGACTTCAGCAGAGGTCAAAGAGAGTGTACTACTCTTAAAGGACTTCGCCAACAGGCAGCTTTCCAGCTGGAAGGGCAAGAGCCAGGGAAGCACAGGCTCTACTGACAGGATGGCCTCCTTTACATTGAGTATATTGAGTACCCCAGGTGACTACAGAAGACATGTAGTGCCTCAGGTGGTGAGACCCCAGTTTCTACAGTTGGCCCATGAGATTCCTCTACCTGGTCACTTAAGTTTTAAGAAGATCAACAAAGTGAGTTCTCTATATTTGTACTGGCCCAAGATGGGGTCTGATATAGATACATTCTGTAGAAGCTGTCACACTTGTCAGACTTCTGGCAAGAGAGGAGCCAAGAATGTGGCACCCGTGGTGCCCCTCCCAGTGGTGGGAGTTCCTTTTGAGAGGGTAGGGATTGACATTGTTGGTCCCCTAGACCCTCCCACATCTTCAGGCAACCGATTTATATTGGTTGTGGTAGACCATGCTACCAGGTATCCTGAAGCCATACCTATGAGGACTGTTACTGCCCAGGCAGTGGCTAAGGCCCTCCTTGGTATTTATACCAGGGTTAGTTTTCCTAAGGAGGTTATTACAGATAGGGGGACCAATTTTATGTCCCACTACATGCAAGCCATGTGGAAAAACTGAAAACTGTGGAGTGACCTACAAGTTCTCTACTGCCTACCATCCCCAAACTAATGGGTTGGTGAAGAGGTTTAATAGAAGTATGAAGAGCATGAATGGTGCTTTAGAGGAACCCCTTAGAAGAAAGTGGGACCTTCTACTACCATGCCTTTTCTTTGCTTACAGAGAAGTCCCCCAGGAATGGGTTGGTTTCAGCCCCTTTGAGCTCCTCTATGGTCATCCGGTTAGAGGTCCATTGGCCCTAATCAAGGAAGGGTTGGAGAGTGCTCCTTCCATCAAGCCAGTGGGAATCACTGACTATATGTTAGGTCTCCAAAGGAGAATGACACAAATGATGACAGGAGCTTCTCATAACTTAAACGCAGGTCGGCCTTCTGGTCATGCCAATGTTTAACCAGAGCCTAACATGGAGTTTTACTCCAGACCAGATAGTCCTAGTTTTGGTATCTACAAGGCAGAGGGCCTTTCAGGACAAATGGATTGGACCCTTCAAGGTTGTGGGCAAACCTGGAGAAGTCAATTACTTAGGGGACTTGGGCAATCCCAAGGAGGCCCCAGGGTCTTTCACACTAACCACCTAAAGGCATATGTATCCAGACCAGAACTGGGAGCTTTGCTCTTAGCATCTGATCAAGAGGCGGAAAGTGAACCTCTGCCTGACCTTCTCAGGGGACAGCCTTTAGATGGAAAAATAGGAGTTAATCTCTCTTCTGAACTGACTCTGCAACAACAGGAGGAGTGCAAAGTTCTGTTAAATCAGTTTGCCTTCCTGTGTTCACTGACACCAGGTTTGACCCCTTGGGACTAGCATGATATACTCACTGGTGACTATCTCCCTGTCAGAAGCAGGGGTTGCAGAATGTCAGACCATGTCAGAACCCACATAAAGGAAAAGGTCAAGAAGATGCTTGATCCTGGGGTAATAGAGCCATCTACAAGTCCATGGACTAGTCCAGTTGTATTAGTGCCAAAGGCAGGATCCAATGAGTTGAGATTCTGCGTGGACCATAGAGCTCTTAATGCAGTCACCACGACTGATGCCCATCCTTTACCTCGGACAAATGAGCTGGTGGATAAACTTGGTTCAGCCAAGTTCCTCAGTACATTTGACCTAACATCAGGCTATTGGCAAATAGCTCTGACAGACCATGCCAAGGAGTAAACTGCATTTTCCACCCCAGGAGGCCTCTACGAGTTTAGGGTTATGCCTTTTGGACTAATAAATGCACCTGCTACATTCCAGAGGATGGCGAATCATGTTCTGAATGGGATGGAGGACTTATGCATGGCATACTTTGATGACATTGCGGTGTTCAGCCCCACTTGGGAATAGCATCTTGACCACCTTGGATATGTTTTGCAGGCTCTTGAATGGGCCAATCTGACCATAAAGGCAAGCACATGTCAAATTGGTCAGAGTAAAGTGGTCTACCTTGGACATGAGGTAGGAGGGGGTGAAATAAGGCCATTAGGCCTCATTGCGAGCATGGCGGTAGCCGTGCCTGTATGGCAGGCATGGCTACTGCCATGCTCACTACCGGCACCGCCTCCCGCGACTTGGCAATAACCGGCCCATTACGAGATGAATGGGCTGGTAATTGCGCATTCGCGGATGGCGGTATTGCCGGGCTCCCGGGGAGCATGGATGCGCCGGCACCGTTGACAACGATGCCGGCGGCATTACGAGTTATGCTCGCGGGTGCTGCACAGCCCGCCAGGTAAGACCTGGCGGGCTGTCAGGAACCCACAAGCAGAACCTGTAATGCGGTGGGACAGTATGAACAGTGCCAGTGCCTTACCGGCACCGTTCATACCATCACCGCCAGGGTCCTAATGAGGCCCATTGCCTAGTAAAGTACAAGCTGTACAAGACTGGGCCACCCCTACTACTCAAACCGAAGTGAGAGCGTTCCTAGGTCTCACAGGTTATTATAGGAACTTCATTGAGAACTATGGAACCATAGTTTTTCCCTCGAATGTGATCTCCTCACCCAAATTCCCCAAGAAGGTCAGGTGGAATGAGGAGTGCACGGAGGCCTTTGAAGGACTTAAGAAATCCCTTTGTCAAGCTCCAGTCTTGAGAGCTCCTGACAACAACCAATTCTTTATTGTACAAACCGATGCTTCCAATACAGGAATAGATGCAGTTCTGAGTCAGCTGGATGAGAAAGGCAGGGAACACCCTATCTGCTTCATCAGTAGGAAACTGAAGGACAGTGAAACAAGGTGGGCAATAATTGAAAAATAATGTTTTGCAATTGTGTGGTCTTTGAAGAAGTTTCGACCATACTTGTATGGATCTACTTTTGTAATTCAAACAAACCACCAACCCTTGAGATGGTTAATGCAGATGAAGGGGGAGGATCCTTAATTAGTAAGATGGTAAATCAGCCTTCAGGGGTTTGATTTCACCATAGAACACAGGTCAGGGTGTAATCACCAAAATGCTGATGGTCTCTCCAGAAAGTATGACCGACTGGATTAGGAGATTCATCCAGGAGTGGATTAAATCCTCCTGTCCCTTAGTCTGGGGGGGGGGGAGTGTTAGGGAGAATTTTCAGAAATGTGCTAATTCCCTTCTACCTTGGAGACCCCCCCTATTTTTGCTGGACTTGAGGACTTTTCATTTTTATCCTGGAGTGAGTGAGACCTTTTTGCCACTCTCTCAAGTATTTTTCTTTGATTTGATCTCTGTTTCTTTTGGTTTTGGAGTCTGACAAACACCAAAGGCATACTCTTTTTACATTGTGACACACAGCACCTTCAGTGCAGTGGCACAGGGAAGTCTCTTACTTTCTAGAACCAGCACACACTATCTTACAATAGGGTGTTGCAGGGGTTACTTAGTATCCCCTTTCGTCTAGTTTTTCATGTAACATTTTTATGTTACCCTTTCTACAAATTAATGGCTGGTGGCAGTGGTTTACTTTTTCCTACCATTGTGTGTTTCTACCGCAGGCTGCAATTGCAGCTGCAGTAAAGCACCTATGGGTGCCTATTTTTTCAAAAGGGCCCCAGTCTTCTGTTTTCGCCATTTCTTGTTGGAACGGTCCTTCTTTAGATTTACTCTACGCGCCAAACCAGGTTTGGTCCCTTTGTTCGTTTTGTCTTTGGTGGGGTTCACTGGTGAAGCCCGCCTCTGGCTCTAGCGTGTCTGGCAGGGCAGGAAGTGAGGGAGGTGCCCGAAACTCCCTGTGCTTAATCCCCTTAGTTACAGGAAAAAAAGGTGATTGGCTGGCTGGCTGTCCTTGGAGGACAAGCCACCCCGCTGTGTGAGTGACAGCAAGGCTGCGAATGAATGGGAGAAACCTGCAAAAAAGGTGAGGTCTTTTAGACAGAAAGCAGAGTCTATCACTGGACGAAGGAATCCGAAGAAGAACTTGGAAGAGACACTTGCTGTTCTGGACCATTGGTTTGCCCGGCGAAGCCCTGCTGCAGTGTTGAAGCTCCGAATTTGCCTCGACTAGAGAAGCCCTGTAAAGGACAACTCCTCCCCTTGGGTTTGGTGGGATCAATCAACCCGAAGACAAACTGATCTGGAAATCCTTTCAAAGCTGGCTGCGCTTCCATTGCTGCTGAAGGAACCGAGGGACAGGGAGAGGAACACCAAAATTGAGTGCTTCATTTTTAGTCAGACCCAAGATCCAGGAAGATCCTCCAGACTCCATTAAGCAGGACTAACCAAGCCTGAGCCACCGCAACAGAGTGCTGGACCCCAGATGCGATGAAAGCCCACAAGGTATCGGAGAACCGCAGTGGTGCTATTTATGAGAAGCTGAAACCGTGAAGTGCTGCTGATCTGAAGTTTGCCCATTGCTGCCACCGACCTTCGAATTGTAGTGCAGGAGTCCCCAGACGTCCTCCCTCTTGCCCCACAACTGAGGCCCAGGAACAACAGGATCTGCCATACGACAAAAGAAATGGAAGCCAGCTGGAACCAATTTCTTCAGACATAAGGTACTGTAAACTAAGGCGTACTTACCTCTTGCTCTGTAACTTGCTGGATCCCAGTTGAGACTTGCCTTGTTACCTTTTGCAGAGTTGCTTGCAGCCTTGCACATCACAAGCCTCCCAGCTTGTGGCCCAACAGTGATTTATTTTTCAACAAAAACTCTCTAACATTGTGCAAGACGTTTTAATTACCTTCAAGAAGAACGTCAGATCCCCTAGACTCTGCTCAATTGACATTGGCTGTCCAGGCCCTGATAGAATCTTCTAACCTCTGACTTTGTGCTCTGATCCGTCCCTCCAAAAAGTCACACATTCTCTACTTGTGTAGCTGGGAAAGGGTTAATCTACATTGCATTGGGGGGTTTAAAAGTGCTTACCTGTTTCAGAAACTTGTTAACCATTGTTTTCTCCCTTAACCTTTTCATTTTGACACCAAGCTCAGTATTGCTCTAAATGTACCAGTGATCTATCAATGTCCACAGTGTCCTAGTTATGTAAGTCACCTCAGGGTGTAGGAAGTGTCTGTGTGCCATCCCAAATGGGTATCTGCTGATTTATTGCAACTGAGAGTGTGTATTTATTGAAGTATATTTTTGTGTTACATATTTGCTCCCTTCTAAAGAAGGCTTATTCAAACTGACTGTTAAATTAATAAATAATTGTTTAATCAAGAAACCTTGAGTGTAAGCGTTATTTGGATACTTGTCACTGCAAGTCTATGTTACAACCCTACAGCTCACACTGACGCCTCTTCAGATAAGCCTGGCTGCTCAGTCACTCTACCAACTTGCGTAGTACATGCTTATACCAAAGGTTGGATTAATTTTTGCCAAGAGGACAAGGCTGGTGCAGTCTCCCACAGGGTACTGCATACATTCTTGCCTAACACAGCCCTGCAGATGTCCAGCAGGGGCTTACCAGACAGGAACACCGTCATCACATCGATCTCTCTGGTGGAATAGGCTCTCAGACGGCTGGGCAACAGTCTGTTTGCCGACCAATGACAGTGTGATACAGCCGGAGACTCACCTGGAGATGGAAACCTTGGACAAGGCCTTCCCATGGTTCACACGACCAATGTTCACGAATAGTTGAGACGTCTTCCGGAAACTCTTTGTGCGTGCCACATAGATCGTCAGAGCAGGCGCCACATCCAGTGAGTGCAAAGTCCTTTCAGCTGGCGACAAAGTTTTCGAAAAGAACACAGGCAACACCAAAGGCTCATTGAGGTGAAATTCCAACTGAACCTTTGGCATGAAGGAGGGGTGCATCCGCAGCACCACCGTTGTGTCGTTAAACATCAGATAAGGCTTTTTGCAGGATAGGGCCAGGATCTGACCTACCCTCCTGGCAGAGGTGATGGCCATGAGGAAAGCCATTTTCCATGAGAGGAACTTGAGAGGGGCCTGATACACAGGCTCCAATGGAGCCCCCATGAGCCTTGTCAGAACCACGTTGAGTTCCCACACCGTGGCGAGTGCATTCACCGGCTGGAACGATCGAAACAGTCCTTTGAGGAACTCCTTAACGAGACGGTGGACCAAAGAGAGGATCGTCCTGGAGACCTGGTGTAGCGGAAGACAGCCAACAGATGCACCTTGATAGAGGCATGCGCCAGCCCCGCCTTAGCCAAGGACAACAAGTACGGAAGAATCTGCGGGGCCGTGGCCCTCAGAGGATTAATCTTCTGTGCCCGGCACCACGTATAGAAACACTTCCACTTCTGCCGGTAGCACTTAAGAGTCAATGACGCTCTAGCCCTGGCAAGGACCTCCCTGCCGTTCGCCGGCAACTCTTACCCTCCAAACTCTAAGGCTGCAGGAGACAAGTCCTCAGGTTCAGCGACCCTGGGTGTTCTGTCTTGATGGTCGTGCAGATATATGGAACCTCCGTCCCCAAGTACCACACGTGAAGAAGTGAAACCACTACCCGTGCAATCTTTGAGGCCACAGGTGTAGAGTGCCGTCAGCAGCCTGGAACCGGGAACGCCGGAAGAACACCTCGACCACTGTAAAGCAAGGAATGGTTATGCTACACACAGTGACAAATGAGGTACACAGGATGATCAAGGTTAGAACCAGGGGCTTACCTAATGGAGATGGAGGGGCAGTCTGAGTAGCAAAGTGAAGCAGGAACTTCTAATTAGCCGGCGGCAGCAGCAGGCTGATAAAGATCTGGTAGCATTCTGGGAAGCACATGAGTCGCTGCGCAGAACAGCATGGTTGATCCTTAGGCAGTCCAGTAAATAAACCAAGGTCGAGAGCCAG